>NW_020954548.1:23188217-23219233 GCF_900497805.2 Vombatus ursinus
ATTGGAAATTCCCTGTCAATTAGGGGATGGCTGAACAAATTGTGATATATGATTATGATGGAATACGTGTGCTATAAGAAATGACAAGCAAGATGCTCTCAGAGAAACCTAAAGACACACAGGAACTGATGCGAAGTGAACAGAACCAGCAGTAATAATAATAAATAATAAATAATAAAAATAGCTAAAAATAGCTATTTTTATTGTTATATTCAAACTGATGTAAGAATACATTGGTCTTATTATGCTTTTTATGAGCCTGCCTTTGAAATATTAAAGATTTTCATGTTTGGGGGTAATGTGATTATCTTAGTCTAAAGATGACATACTATCAACTTTTTGATCTATAAATCTTGTGCCAATTTTTGGCACAAAGAAATAAGATCTGACCTTTAATGTATTTTAGAAGGTCTTTTTGAATGACAAGGTATGAAGAAATCTGTTTAATTTTGTTTAATCCAGAATCACAGAATGTCAGAAATGGGAGGAGCCCCAGTACAATTTTTATCTTAATAAAATCCCCTCTACAATACACCTGACAAGTGGTCAAGCTTTTGCTTTAAGATAGCTAGCAGGCGGCTGAAGGGAGGGTAAAGCTAAGATGGAGGAGAAAAGGTAGGCACTTACCTGAGATCTCCCAAATTGCCATCCCAATAACTTTAAATAATGCCTCAAAACAAATTATCAAGTGGCAGAACCCACAAAATGAGAGGTGAAACAATTTTCCAGACCAAGGTAATTTAGAAGGTCAGCAGGAAAGGTCTGTCACACCAGGGTGAGAGTGGAGTCACAGAGTAATGCACTGGAAGAAAGGAGAGGGAGAAGTAGAATGGGGTAAATTATCTCACATAAAGAGGTGTGAAAGAGCTTTTATAATGCAGGGGAAGATGAAGGAGGTGGGGTGAGGAGCACAGGAACCTTACTCTCATTGGAATTGACTCAAAGAGGGAATAACATGCACACTCAGGTATAAAAATCTACCTTACCCTATAGAAAAGTGGAAGTGGAAGGGTCTAAGAAAAGGGGTGGTTTGAAAAAAGAGAGAGAGGATTGGGGAAGTTGATAGTCAGAAGCAAAAAAAAAACTTTTGAGAATGGACAGAGTGAAAGGAGAGAGTAGGATAAACAGGTTGATACTATTGCAACACACTATTGCAATAGCACACTGTTGGTGAAGTTGTATTCTGACTCAACCATTCTGAAAAGCAATTTGGAACTATGCCAAAGGGCTATAAAACCACGTATACCCTTTGACCCATCAATAACACTACCAGGTCTATATCCCAAAGAGATTAAAAAACAAAAAAGGAAAAGGATGTATATGTACACAAATATTTGTAGCAGCTCTTTTAGTGGTGACAAAGAATTGGAAATTCCCTGTCAATTAGGGGATGGCTGAACAAATTGTGATACATGATTATGATGGAATACGTGTGCTATAAGAAATGACAAGCAAGATGCTCTCAGAGAAACCTAAAGACACACAGGAACTGATGCAAAGTGAACAGAACCAGCAGACACAGTAACAGCAATATTATATAATGATCAACTGTGAATGACTTAGCTATTCTCAGCAATACAAGGATCCAAGACAATTCCAAAGGACTTAGGATAAAAACAAAAAAACAAAAACAAAAAAAACAAAAAAAAACACCTCTATCCATCTCCAGAGGAAGAATTGATATGGAATCTGAATGAAGATCAAAGCATACTTTAAAAAATATTATTTCTTCTTTTTTTCGGGGGGGGGGAGTCTGTGTTTTCTTTTACAACATTACATAGAAATATGTTTTGTATGACTACGCGTGTATAACCAACATGCTTGTCTTCTCAATAAAGGAGGGAGAGAAGGAATGGAAGCAGAGAATTTGAAACTCAAAATTTTTAAAAAAATGTTTAAAATCATTTTACATATAATTGGGGGAAAATAAAATATTAAATAATTAAGAATTTTTTTAAAAGATCACTATTATGGGAGAACCAACTACATCCCGGGGAAATCCGTTTCACTTTAGGCTAGCTCTGTTTGTAAAGTTTTGTCTTACCTCCAGTTGAAATCTGTCACCTTGCAACATCCACACATTACTTCTAGTTCTATTATATAGAGCCAAGTAGATTAAGTCTAATCTGTTTTCCATCTGAAAGCCCTTCAGACATTTGTAGACAATGTTCAAGTCACCTGTAAGTCTTCTTATTTCCAGGTTAAACATTCTCAGTCCCCTTGAATGACATATAGTAGTTGCTTAAGAAATACTTATTGACTGACTAACTTCAAAGGATTCTTATGTGTATGATCCTTATTCTGGAATTTTCTATATCAATAAAGTCACAGGTCTAGTCCCTATCTCTACCTTTATGACCTCAAAATCTTCTGCTTTACTAAATGTCTCCCTCTATACATTTCCAGGCTTATCGATATTCTTCCAAAAATGTGATATCAAATGCAGAACACAATACTCTAGATATGAATGAAAAAAATATAGGGAGAGAACAGTAGGATTATCATCTCTGTAGTCTCAGACACTACATTTTTCTTAATGTAATCTGAGCTATTTTGGCTCCCTCATGATCTAATTGATTCATATTGGTCTTATGATCCACTAAAACCCCCAGATCTTTTTTCAAAGGAGCTGCCATGAAAGGTGATTTTTGAACCCAGCTAAGGTCTTCTATTTATTCTTATTAAATTTAATCTTATTATAATAATCCCATTTATCATATTTGTTGCCATCTTTTGGGAGGCCATTTCCATCCTCCAATATGTTAATGATCCTTCCAAGGTCTGCATCATCTGCACATTTGATAAGCATGTCATTTAAACCTTTATCCAAATCATTGATAAAAATGTGAAACTGACCAGGGCCAAGAATAGATCCCCATGCTCCTCCACCAGAGACCTCTTAGAAGTTGACACCAAATCATTAATAATGATTCTTTGAATCTAGTAATTTAAGTAATTCATAATTTACTATTATCAAGTCTATATCTCTCTATTGTTGTTGTTGTTCAGTCATTTGAGTTGTGTCTGACTCTGTGACCCCAGTTGGGGTTTTCTTGGCAAAGATAGTGAAGTGGTTTGTCACTTCCTTCTCCAGCTCATTTTACAGATGAGGAAACTGAAGCAAACAAGGTTAAGTGACTTACTCAGGGTCCCACAGCTGGTGAGTGTCTGAGGGTGGATTTGAACTCAGGAAGATGTCTTCCTGATTTCAGGCTGGGCACTCTATTCACTATGTTAAGTAGCTGCCCTTAAACCTATAACCATTTAAAAAGCTGTTCAAGAGCCTATTTGAGAGGGAAGAAAGTGAATGGAAGAGATCAAAACAAGAGGAAAGACAGATGGGGTCAGGAGAAATTTAATTTTTAAGTATTCAGTGCTCCAAATAAGTGGTTAAAAAAAACTGGTAACAAGGATATTGACACCTGTATTCAAAAGAATAACTAGGGATGAACTGAAATAGATGGGATAGAATCTGGAAGGAAAAAAAAAAAGCTTGAAGGCAGCTCTAGAAAGAAAAAGATAAAAATGTTAAGGATTCGAGCTTACAGTAATTCTTTCTTTGTTTACGATTTGAGTATTTTGTGCTTTCAAAAACATTTGAGGGAGATTAGAAATACAAAGCACTAGGAAAACAGGAGAAAAAAGCCAGAAGAAAAACAGTTAAAAGGAATAGTGCTACAACAAACGAATGCCAAAGTATTTAATTGGTACTCAGATGTCTTTGGTTCTTTTATCACTTGTTCTAACTAGGGTATTTTGTGTTTTGTTAGTAAAAAGGTGAACATGTTGAGTGCTTTATCCCTGATTCACTGTTATTTATGCTTCAAGTAAAGCTTACTTACTCTATCCTAATCAAACTCCTTAGTAGCTGCTATATCAAGTAGAACATAGTGGCTTATGAAAGAGAGAATCATCTATGGACTTTGCCTTAAAATTTAATTATTTTAAAGGCAGAAATGTCATGAAAGAGTTCAAATAAAAGAGCTTTTTTGTTAAACCCCAGTTTTTAAAGCAAATCAATTTATTAGTGCAACACACTCACTTAAACAACTGGATATTTTCCTTATCCAGGAAGAAAAATTTAATCAGTTCATATATGTTTTTTAATTAAATTAATTTTTTTCAGTTAACAAAAATCTATTTTCTTTACCTGTCACATCCTTTCCCATTGAAAAAGAAAAACAAAAACCTTGTAATAAAATTCCTACACTGGTCACATCCAAACAATATGCATCTCATTCTGAGTCCATCTTAAGTCCATCACCTCTCTTTCAGGAGGTGGGTAGCACACTTTATCATAGGTCCTTTGGAATCATGGCTGGTCATCAAGCTGAAATGAAATGTTTCCCCCCCCAAAAAAATTGCAAGGAGTCATGTAGATTTTTATGTTTATTGACAGGTAGATGATCTGATGAAAGCATGGTACTAAAGAGACCAAAATTATATGTTTAACTTGGGTGTAGGAAAGTTATCTTTATTCTGTTCTTCATTCAGTTCTGCTGTCCTGAACATAAAACTCTAATTACCAAAGGGACATGACAAGAATATGACACTTAGCTACCCTAATAGAAAAACTGCTCAAAGAACATGTCATGCTCATGGTGATTAGGAGCACCATCTCATAAACCAAGAAAAACATATTGTGCTAAAGGATTTCACATGTTCAGGTGCTTTATAATCACTGATGATCATTTTTTATTCCTGACAACAGCTAAGGAGATGAGCCCTAGTTTGCCCTTCTTGTATAAAGAACCCTGACATGCAGTTCTCTAACATATTTACTCTCAAAAAGGTCATGATCTCACATTCCCTCTAAATGGAAAAGAATGGTTATATAAAAACAGTGGATAGTCTAGACAGTGAGTACCCAAGCATAAGTGTTTGTAATCCTCAAGGTCTCAGATCATTTTCAAAATAAACCATTTTTATCATGTAGAAGAAACTACAAAGTCAATCATTTAGCCTTATAATTTTATGGACACTCTTGTTTCATAAGTTGATATTTTGAAAAGTTCTATGATTTCATGTGGCTTCTCCTTTCCCTGATGCAGACCTGTATTGCCTCCACATTTTGAAAGCTACTTTTAGCTCACATTTTGGAAGATGCTTTTATGCCTCAGTGGTCTATCCTCTAGAGATATACCTCCTTATATATAGGTGGATGTGTAGGTGACAGCCACACAGTGCAATGCCAGATCTCTTGGTACAACATGCCAAAGCTTGTATTCCACTGAATATATTTTTTTAATTAATTAATTTTTAGTTTTCCACATTCACTTTTGTAAGATTTTGAGTTCTACATTTTCCCTCTTCTCTCCTCTCCCCCCTCCTCAAGATGGCATGCAATCTAATATAGGCTATACGTGTACAATCACATTGAACATATTTCTGCATTAGTCATTCCACCGAATATCTTTCAAGAATGAAGAGTATTCTCCATGCCATGATAAAGTATCAGAAGACGCTCTATAGGCCATACTTCGATTCAGTGGGCCCACTTGATGCCACAATGTCTCTTACAGGTGAACCTGATCATACCCAAAAAACAAGTGTGGCCCTGTTAGTATCTCCCCTTTGTATATCTCCTCTTTCATCAGTCTTTTCATTGGTAGTGGCGCCTTCTCAGGGATTATGAGTTCAATTCAATTTAATGAACATGTAATCTGTCAATCAATAGGCATTTATTAAGTGTTAATTATATGGAGGCCCTGTGCTAAACCCTTGGGATACAAAGACAAAAGTGAAACCACCCCTGCCCCCAAGGAGCTCACATTTTCATGGAGAAGACCTGTACTTCTGTATATATACAGAATATATTCAACATAACTATAAGACAGTTATGGAGAAGAGAGTGTTGAATCAGCTGGAGGAGGACCAAAAAAAAAAGGTTTTATGTCTTGGGTGATGCTTGGGCTTAGCCTTGAAGGGAACCAAAAATTCCAAAAGGCAGAGGTAAAGAAGGAGTGCTTTCCAGGAATGGCAGACAGTAACTGCAAAAGAAAGGAGATGGGAGATGGAGTGCCATGTGTGAAGAACAGCCAAAACAAAGACTAATAAAAGGGAGAGGAAGACTGAAGATTAGGAAAGCATGTGAAGAACCTTAAAAGCCAAACAGAGGAGTGCATAACTGATCCTAGAAGCAATAGGGGGCCACTGAAGTTGGCTGAGTGGGACGAAGGGTTCTTGTTACATGATCAGACCTATGTTGAAGAAACCATGTTAGCAGTTATATAGAGGATGAATTGGCTGCTACGTGGTGCAGTAGACAGAGCACCAGGGCCTGGAGTCAGGAAGACTCATCTTCCTGAGTTCAAATGCAACCTCAGATACTTCCTATCTGTGTGACCCTGGGCAAGTCACTTAACCCTACTGGCCTCAGTTTCCTCATCTGTAAAATGAGTTGGAGGAGGAAATGGCAAACCACTCCAGTATCTTTGCCAAGAAAGCCCCAAATACAGTCACAAAGAGTCAGATAGGACTGAAAACAAATGAACAGCAACAAAGGATAAATTGTATTATAGAGAAATTTAAGATGGAGAGATAAAAAAGGAGGGTAATGCAGTAGTCCTAGTTAGAAGTAATGAGGTACTGAAGTAGGGTGATGGCCGTGTTAATGGAAAGAATGGTGCGTTTGGGGGAGATGTGAGAAAGAGCAAAACAATGAGATCTGGCAACACGTTGGATATGTAGGGAGAATGAATGAGGAGTCGAGGATGACATCATGGTTATAAACCTAGATGACTATAAGGATAGTGGGTACCCTTGATAGTAGTAGAAAACTGTGGAAGAGTGGTGGATTTTAGGGAAAAAATTATTTCTATTTTGGATGTGTCAATTTTGAGATGACTCTGGGACATTCTACTTGAAATATCCAATTGGTATGGGATGGGAGCTCAGAAGAGTGACTAGAACTGACTACATAGTTCTCAGAGGCATCTACAGAAAGATAATAATTAAAGTGATAAAGTCACCTAGAGGGAAAGAATAAAGATTAAAAAAAAGGACTCAGGACTCAAACTTGGGGTCCACCCACAATTAATGGCCTACGATGTACAAAGCACTGTGCCACTCACTAGAGATAAAAAGATGCTCCTTGTATTCTCCTGGGATAGAGAAGGGAAAGGCAAGTATATAGATAAGTAATCACAAAGTGGAATTGAAGAGGGGAAGGCTCCTAACAACCAAGGAGATAAGGACCACCTTCCCACAGCAAGAGACACCTGAGCTAAACCCTGAAGGAAGCCAGGAATTTTGCAAAGCAGAGTTGAAGAGGCAGCATCATAAATGCTGACCTGACATTATTATCCTCAAATGCATCTGAGAAGAATTCCTGTCAGGCACCTGATTCATGGTTTAGTGGATCTAATGGCAACTGAAAATCAAGAACCATTTCAGGAGAGAATAAAGTGGTCACAACTTAGGAAGACAATTGACCTTTCTCCCAGTAAAGCAGTCAGAACCTGGAATGTGCTCTGCACTGAAGATGATGTCTTTAGTATCTCTTACTTATCCCAGATGACATTAAAATTAATTTTTAATGTTGCAGAGATGTGCATATTGATTCTTCGCCCTCCTTCCTGTGTGTCCTGGGTTTCAATTAAAAAAATACCAAGCTATAGTTGTCTTTGAAAAAAAAAAAAGATTGGCTTAATAGCTGGAAAATCTCTGAATATACCATACACGTCTGTATACATTTTCTATTTGTTTTGATCAATTGTGATAATTTCTAAATATTGCCATCTGGTAATTGAGTTGTAATGATGGGATCTCTTTGACTAGAAGATCGAGGATGGAAAAAAAATAAAAGTCCCCAGATAATTCAGCCCTGCCAATGCAGAACACAGTGGGGAGAGAAGAGATAAATGCAGCATTTACCCTCTCTCTCTCTGAAAATTTGTTCCTGAGGAGGTCAGAGTCAGGGGCTGCAACACCAGTCACAATTAGAACTATCTATTCAAATGTCCTTTATGGGCACAGACCAACTGTTGGAGCCCCATTGAAACCACACAACTCAGCAAGTATTTGGAATAGAGCAGCTGTGTGTTTTGCTTGTTTTACTCAGTTAGTGCTGTTATTGGCTTCAATGCAGGCAAAACACCAGCACAAGACTCAGGCAGAGCTTCCCCAGTTCCTGGTGAATGACTCATTCATCCCCTTTTTCCTCTTTCCCCTCTTCCTCAGAGGAGCTGGCAATGTGTCCTCTCCTTGCTCACAAGGGTTGTGTTTATGAGACTTGTGTGTCACCGTGCATTGTCCGATCGTAAGGCCATCGATTCAGAGCTGCAAGGAAACCGAAATGTCATCTCACCCAGGGCTGTCAGACTCACATAGAGGCAAGGGCCACTAATCCATACATAAGGATTCCTGTTGGTGACGTTTGGTCTTAGTTTTAAAATATAATGTTACCTATGTTTTATTGTATTTTTATTTCTTCTGTTAAATATTTCCCAGTTGCACAAGTCATACTCAGGAGTGTTACTGGCCACATGGAGTCACTTATCTGACACCTCTGATCTAGCTCATTTTGAAGATGAGAAAATGAAAGCCAAGAAAGTGGAAATGACTCACTCACAGTCACTCAGCAGCAGGGTTGGCATTTTTAACTGAAATCCTGTGATTCCAAAAACTAGAAGTCTTTCTACTTCCTTTGCCAAGCAATTGTTAAGAATCAAGGGACAAAAAGTCAGGGTAAGGCAAAAACATAATTAAATCATGAAAAAGGACCTTGATAACCAAGAAAGTTCTGTTTTACCACATGCCTGGGAACTTTTATACAGGAAAAAAGGAAAGAAGCATTTATTAAGTGGATTCTATGTGCCAGGCATTGTGCTAAGGACTTTAAAAATATGATCTCATTTGATCCTCACAACAGCTCTGGGAGGTAGGTGCTATTATTATCCCCATGTTACAACTGAAGAAACTGAGGCAGACAGAGGTTAAGTGACTTGCCCAGGGTCACATAGCTAGTAGGTATTTGAGGCTGGATTTGAACTCAGGTTTTCCTGATTCCAGACCCATCATTCTATCTACTACACTACCTAGCTGTCTCGGTATCATATGGCTAGGATTTCAGATTCTAGGACTTAGAACAACAAACCCATAAGCAAGTATTTATTAACTGCTTTCTATGTGTCAAGCACTCTACCAAGTAAGGTCTGGAGATACACAGAAAGGTGAAAACACAGTCCCTGCTTCAAGGAGCTCACATTGTCCTGGGAAAGAGCCTTACAGAGACCATCTGAGATTCTTAACCTTTTTTTGGAACTAGACCCCTTTGTCAGTCTGATGGAACCTATGGGTCTCTTTTCAGAATAAGCTTCTTCAATGCATAAAATAAAATGCACGGGATTACAAAAGAAACCAAATCTATTGAAATATAGTTATCAAAACATGTATATTTTTTAAAAGTTCATAGCTGTTGTTCAGTTCTGTCCGACTCTTCATGACCCCATTTGGGGTTTTCTTGACAAAGATACTGGAGTGGTTTGCCATTTCCTTCTCCAGCTCATTTTACACATGAGGAAACTGAGGCCAACGGGTTAAGTGGCTTGCCCAGGGTCACCCAGCTAATAAATCTCTGAGACCGGATTCAAACTCACAAAGATGAGTCTTTCCAACTCTAAGCCCAACACTCTATCCACTGTGTCTCCTAGCTGTCCAAAAGCTCACAGACCCCAGGTTAAACTGATTCTAGTCCAAAGCCTCTCATTTCCCTGAGGATGAATCAAATTCAGAAGTGAAGTGAGAGGCTCAAAGTCATATAGGTAACAAATGACATACATAGCCCTTGCATCCCTTCCCCTACTTTCCCTATGAAGAAGCTTAGAAAATGACACTTATTTTTCAGAAAAGAAGCAAGTAAAAATTTTAAACAAGACATGCTTAAAAAAACAACAGCGATTCTCTGTTGTTGGGTTACTATTTTAGTTTTTTTCCACTGTCATTTTGTATAATTCTTGAGTAGCGCAGTGTGAGGCCCCCATCTAAACTACTATCAGATTGTGTGTGTGTGTGTGTGGTGTGTTGTTGTTGTTGTTATTGTTTTTGTGGTGGGAGAGAATAGCAGTGGAATCTTGTGTTTTTGAAACAGTAGCAACAAAAGAGCAAAATAATCCCCAGACAACATTTAGGGCCCGGAGATTGGGAAGAAGGAGGTGGGGGCTTGCGTTTCAGGAAGACACCAGCAGAGGCCCTTTGACTCTCCCCTAGTCATTCCAGCTGATAAAAAGCACCTGGTCCGAGGCTTCCCAGACCTCCCTCCCTGCATCCCAGGGATGCTGAGCCTCCATGTACCACCAAAGTTCATTCCTTCCCTCTTGAGGTAACTGCTGACAACTATTTTAGCAGCAAGACCTGATTCAGTAGTAATTGCCAACAGGCAGTGAAGGCTTTTAATGTGACTTCTTGAAACAAATAAAGGAAGCAGGGTGTGCGATTTGGGGGAGGCCACAGTAAGAATTCTCCTTCTCCCGCTTAAGCCAGGGAACTCACCCAGCATGCAGTGGTGTCTTCAAAGCTTTCAGGCACATCCACCTCGTATATTTTAACTATTTTGTGCCAGGGGGACTTTGGAACATGACATTGTTAGTATCGAGGGTCTTTGATTGATAGAAGGTCACTCTCAATTTGGAGTTGCTGCAAGGGCAATAAGGACTCTGATATAGCTAATCCCCAGAGTGAGGTGTTTCGGCAGATGTCTGTCAACTTACATAAGCCAGCCAAAGCACCCCACCAAATGAGCTGGCTCAGAATAAATAAGATCCATAGAATGGGTGTTCATCTTTTTTTTTTCTTTCCATGAACATATTTTTAACAAAAAATTACCATCAACAACCCACACATATCCAAACACATTAACCTTGAAATCTGGGACTTCAAATGGTTTATTTGAAAATAAAGCAAAGCATGTTACTGGATATCTTTCAGGGATGAGATTTCCTGTCTTTCTTTCAATTTGTCCCTAAATTCCCTTCTCATTCTCATGTTGTTTGATTTTTCCTCTGCGCCTGCCTGTTTAATCACCTCCTCTCGGCCTGAACTAGAATAGAAAGAGCCTGAATTAGGATTAAGAGTGGAGACCAGTGTTCAAGTCCTGGCCCTAGCTGTGGATAAATCCCTTAATCTCTCTGACTGGCAGCTTCTTCATTCAATGTCAATAATACTACTTTTATCATTTACTATATCTCAGTATTACCTGCAGTCATCCCACAACTCAATTACCTTTAACCTATGGACAAAAGACACAATTAGCTTAAAACAAATAATAAAGCACCATAGTAATAAACATAGCAATAAAACATTTCCCACATAAACCTGGGTTATATTCTCTCAGAGATAAATCTAAAGTTGATGAAAAGAGTAGACAAATGTGGGGAACACATGTGGAGAGACACACATATGTGAATGCTTGAGGCCAGAGAATATATGTGGAGTGATAGACATGTAGGGAACACATTTGGCCCAGGCATATCGTGAAGAGGTATAGATATGGCAAATCTTTGTGACCTAGACAGGTACATAAAGGGTAACTCATGCCTACAATAATTTAGGGCCACTAACGTCGTCTAGTTACATTATTGTGCTAGGCTAATCTGGGGAAAGGGCAATGAGGTGGCAAAATGGATAGTGGGCCAGGCCTGGAGTCAGGAAAACCTGAATTCAAATCCAGCCTCAGATACTTATTAGCAGTATGACCCAGGACAAGTCACTTAACCCTATTTGCCTCAATTTCCTCATCTGTAAAATGAGCTGGAGAAGAAAATGGCAACCCACTCCAATATCTTTGCCAAGGAACCCTAAATGGGGTTACAGAAAGTCAGAAAGGACCGAAATGACTGAACAACAACAAAATTCCAGCAAGTCTCAGTCTGTGTTGGATGCTTCTCAGTCAGATGCATGGAACATACAACGTCCAACATCATGAACTCATAGTCTCCTCCACTTTGCTAGACATTTCATCCCTGCCAGACAATGTAGCTAAGCTATGGTCACCACTATTTCCAGGTTCTGGTTTACCTGAAATCCTTTATAAACTCTTCCTCAGGGAAGAATGGGTGCTTCTATGCTACTCCAATTCATTCAGAAAAGGCAGAAAAACCCTTGCCAGAGAATTAGTAAAAAATTTCCTCCTGTCTTGATTTCTTCACAGTCTTGGCTACTGAGATCTTTCATCTCCCCACCTGGAGGGCTCTTAGGCCCAGGCATGTATCTCTGTTGAGCAAAGAACAGGCTCCTCCTAACTAGTGAAAGAACTCAGGGTTATTCTGTCTTTTGGCCTCTCTTCTTAGTCCAAAGGATCTCCCTCTGTCAAGGATATCAACTTACTGTGAAAATTCCATATGCTTTCCAATTCTCAGTCTTTAAAGACTAGATTATAATTCAGGTAATGACTATTTGCCTAACAAATAGCTCTGAGGTTGAGGGTTCCCTAGGTTTAATAACTCAGTCTTTTCTCTTGTGTAGACAAATGGATAGAGAAAACAGGCACAGAGAAAAAACTAGGCCCAGGGGACATGGTCAATATCTCTGTCCCCCGCCTGACTACATTCTGAGTCTTTTCACATATATGCATATATATGCATTTCACAGATAATGCATTTATATGTATATATACATGTGTCTTTATATATGTATATATTCATGCATTTATGTGTATATATGTATACATATGTATGTACACATATATACTGAGGGCTTTGGGGACACTACTTAAGGACTGTTACAAGGAAGGCTGTCTATGAGACCATCATTTCATTCTATCTCTCTTTGAGTCAAAAGATCTGGATTCAAATTTCAAGTCTTGATCTCTCTGAACCTCAGTTTCCCCATCTATAAAATGAAGGGATGACTAAATGATCTCCAAGCTCTCAATTTGAGTTTCTTTGATCCTTTGATGATTCTTTGATCCTTCTCCTGCTTCTCCCATCACTCTGTCTTCTCTCCCCATCCCAACATACTCACTGCAAATCCTGACATTACCAAAATACCTTTGGAAAACTCTTATGAAGATGGGTTGTTACCTATTCAAGCAATAAAGTTTCTGATTGAAAGTAGAGCCTTGATAGTTGCTAGATTATAAGAGAAAATTGGAACAATGGCATATTCCAGACTGCCAGCCAAATGAATAGCATACTCATAAATAATGCTTTGCATTTATGAGGAGAGATTATTTAAAAGTGTTCCTTATCTCAATAATGTGTGCAAAAAGACCCTCTGAAGCTTTATAACTCCAATTTGCCTTACCAATAGAAACATGGAAGACCAGTGATTATTAATAGATTTGCTGAAGGACACTGTCAGTCAGTAGTACAGCTACAAATCTAATTTAGGACAAAGGGATTCTGAGTCTCGGCTACAACACTATTTCAATCCCTTACTATTTCAAGGACCCAGGATTTCATTGGTGTAGATCTTCTCATTGGTATACAGGCCTTAGGAGCTTAAAAAGCTGAACACCTTGTGGCCAGCTTTCTGAATGACATCCAAATGATACAGATGATTCTAGGAAGGCAGACACACAGTCCATCACCTACCCCCATGAAAAACCTTTCAAACTTAGGAGAGCCCTGACAAAACTTGAGCCCTCTGGCTTAGTCTTCAAAAAATACAGTCACCAGGGGCAGCTAGGTGGTGCAGTGGATAGAGCTCTGGCCTCGGAGTCAGAAGGTGGGAGTTCAAATCTAGTCTCAGACAGAGGACACTTAATAGTGACCCTGGGCAAGTCACTTAACCCCAATTGTCTCACCAAAAAGCAAAAACAAACAAAAAAACAAAAATACAGTCACCTCCACAACACAACAAGGCACTGATGTACTGATGTGGGTTAGGTCAGTGAAAATCATAATAATATTTATGTAATTTTAAACTAAATTCAAATTTGCATAGGGCTTCAAAGATATGTATATATACTTATGTGTACATATGGACCTGTATGTACATATATGTATGTATATAAAAATTCTGCCCTCTGAATCCATCACCTCCTATTAGGAGATGGGTAACATTCTTTATTATTCATATTCTGGAATCACAATTAGTCATTACATTGAGCAGGGTTCTTAAGTCTTTCAAAATCATTTATCTTGAAAATGTTGTATTATTTGTAGAAATTATTCTTCTGGTTCCACTCACTTCAGTTCATTCAAGATTCCCCAGATTTCTCAGAAACTATACCAAGCTTTCCTTGAAGTGTTTCCTTTTGTTTTGTTTTGTTTGGTCTACTTCCTTTGACCTTAGAGATTCCACTACTAGGCATCTACCCAAAGGAGGTGAATGAAAAAGAGAAAGGTCCTGTACACCAAAATATTTATAGCAATTTTTTTTCATGTAGTTGCAAAGAACTGGAAACAAAGTCAATGCCCTTCAATTGGGGAATGGTTAAACAATCTGTGGTAACTGAGTGTAACAGAAAATTACACACAGTAAAGAGAAACAATATGATGAATACAGAGAAGTATGAGAAGACTTCTAGGAACTAATGCAGAGCGAAGCAAACAGAAGCTAGAAAACAATTTATGCAATGGCTATAGCACTGCAAGTTGAAAATACAAGAACAAAAAAAAATGAAATTACATACCAAATGCAAGCCATTTTACTGGGTGTTTAGGATTCAAAGACAAAATGAAAAATAGTTCTTGCTCAAAAAGAGGAATGTCTCATAGACACAAAGTATTCATGGTGATACTTTTTCGATGTAACAGAGAATTGGAAACAAAGATGATATCCACCAATTAAGGATTAGCTAAATAAGCTATGGTACATGAATAAGGTGAAATGTATCATTGTCATACTATAAGAAACAATGAAAATGAAGAATTCAGAAAATCTTGGGAAGTTTTATTTGAACTCATGCAGAGTGAAGTAAGCAGAACCAAAAAAATAATATAAACAATAAACTATAACAATGTAAATGAAAAGAACAAAAAAGTGAGGTGGGGAACTATGGGTGTAAAATATTGAATATGCTGTCAGACAGTTGTTATGCTGATATGTCTTGAACTGCTTTTTTTTCATCTTTCTTGTATAATCCTGGTTATAAGGAAGACTCCCTTGAGTAAAGGAGGAGTGGGATTGATTTTAAAAAATGAAGATAATATAAAAACAAAAGTTAAACACAAATAGAATTTTTAAAAAATTTTAAGTTGTCGTCTTCCAGGAGCTTACATTCCATGAGAGGGATACAATATGTAATTAGAGAAATATATACATGACTATTTGATAATGTCAAGCTGAGAAGTTCACATTTTATCCTAGAAGCAGTAAGGACTCATTGAAAGTTCTTGAACAAGGAAGGGACATGTTGAGACTTGTGTTTTAGGATTATTATTTTGGTAGCATTGTTAAGGGTGGAGTAGAGGGGGGAGACTAGTGGTCCAATTAGGAAACTGTTACAATGGTCCAGGTATGATGGGATGAATGCCTGCTTTAGGATGATGGAGAAAAGATGAGTTTGAAATACATTGTTGAGGGAGAATTCAAGGCATGACAATAGACCAGATAAGAAATGTGATATTCATTTGATTTTTATTCTTCATACATTTATTCTTTATATACTTATATATGTATACATCTCCTCTAATAGAAGGAAATTCTTTGAGAGAAAGGATTGTTTAATTTTTTTCTTTATATCTTCATAATCTAGCTGGATGCTTAGCATACAGAAAATACCTTAAATTGCTCATTGATTGATTGAGGGAGGGACAGAGGGACGGAGAAGGTAAAAATCTTGATGTCTCCGGAATTATGATCATATGTCACTAGAAGGTCAACAGAAATAGGGAAGTTAAGAGGAAGGGCAGGTTTAGGCTACAATATGTACCCAGAGAAGTGTGATATAAGGAAGCGAGTGATGGGGAAACAAAATTAAATTATAGAAGATAATGAGATCTATTTCAGACATGTTGAGTTCAAAACATCCATAGGACTTCTAGTTGAAGATATCCAATAGGCAGACAAGGTGAGATCAGAGCTTAGATGAACTATAGATCTGGGAGTGATCTGCATAGGGATGATAGTAAGAACCCCTGAGAACTGAAGAGGTCACTGAATGTAGACAGAGAGAAAAAATAAGAAAGCCACATACCATTTCATATTTCTCTGAAGTGGTTGTCAGGTAATGCTGTGAATTACAGATAGCCATGTGTCCTATTCCTGTGCTAGTCAGTAAGTTATATGAGTGTAAAAACTGTGTCCTTTCAAAACTTTGTACTCCTCTCCCCAGTTATAGCACACTGCTGTGAACATAATAGATGTTTAGTCAACATATGCTGAACTGAATTTAGTACCTTCAAGAAGCTATTGTCATTCTTATTAGTAAGTCTAATTCTGTCAATGTTCTCCCAGATTATTGTATTAATTTGATCTTTTCCATTTGGCAGCTAAGTGGTACAGTGGTTAGAGTTCTGAGCCCAGAGTCAGGAAGACTTCTCTTCCTGAGTTCAAATCTGGTCTCAGACACTTACTAGCTGTGTGACCCTGGGCATGTCACTTAATCCTCCTGCTTCCCTCAGTTTCTCATCTGTAAAATGAGCTGGAGAAGGAAATGGCAAACCATTCCAGTATCTTTGCCAAAAAAAAAAACCCAAATGGGGTCACAAAGAATCAGACACAACTGAAACAACTGAACAATTTGGCAAACATTGATTTCCATGACTATCCTACACTCCCAATGTTGTATTTCTAATGGAACTTGAAATTAGCATTCTTCATGTTTTAAAAATATTTCTAAGTAGCATCACTTTCATCACGTGGAGAAAGGGAGTGTGATATGATGGAAAGTGTTAGACTTAAAGTCCCAGCTGCCAGTCTTGCCTTTGATCCTTAGTAGCTATGTGAGCATGGTGGAAAGAGTGTTGGATCTGGTTCCAGAGAGGTCGCGTTCCAGTCCTCCTTTTACTACCTACTAATTGTATACTTTGGGAAAATCACTTAAACTGGGCCGTAGTTTTCTCAGCTGCAAACTGGGGTATTGGACTAGAAGGTCTGTGAGGTTCCTTCCAGTTCTAAACCTATAACCCTGAGTCACAATTTCTCTAAGTTTCTGTTTTCTTCTATATAAAATGGAGAAAACAATAACTCTGGTTGTTGTTAGGATCAAGTGAGATGATCAATAAACATTCACTAAGCACCTACTTTGTGCAAAGAATTGTGCTAAGTATTGGGGATATGAATGAAAAAAAAGTTCCAGCCTTATTTGTAAATTGCCCTAGAAAACCTAAGCTGTGGCATAAATGACTATCTTCTTCCCGGTGCCACAGAGAGGCAGAAGTTGGCAGTATATTACAATTTCTCTTTTTCAAATGGGGAAAGAAAGGCAGAGAGATTTTTCATCTATATCAGGATACCAAGGTACATTGTAAAAGTGTCCTTGGTATGTCTAAGTAAGTTCCTATATGACATTTCTGACCAGGAAATTGGTCAGAGAGAGAAGGAAGGAAGATTGGTGTGTATATGGCTAAAAGGTGTGAATGGACAGGTAGCTGAGGGAGCATAAATCTTGGTATGACCCAGAAAGACATAAAACACCTGTAGGAATTCAATTCAATTCAGTTCAATTCAACAAACATGTATTAAGCACCTACTAAGTGCAAAGCTTATACTCTGGGGATATAAAGCATAAACAAAATAACCCCTGGTCTTCAGGAGCTCATATTATCTGGAAAGATGTACATAGGATACATGTATATGGATGTACATAGTGAAGTGTGATATGAGGAAGGGAATGAAGGGGAAACTGAATAAATTCATTCAAATATATCAGAGCAAAGTTAAGATTTTAGTCAGTGTAACCTGATTTCCACTATAATCTTCCATCTAGCTGTCAGAACTCAGTGGTTAGGAATTACTACTCTCTGGATAAATACCAGCTTTGTAATAGGTTCCAAAGAGAGTGTGGATGGGTTTTAAAGAAAGGAGATTATGGTCGGGAAGGTATATTGGAGAGCAGGTTTATCCAAAGCTGTTTTCACTGTATCACAGAAACATCATCTTCCAGTCAAAAAGCAAAAACTAACTCTCATTTCTTTAGCAATCAGTTCAGAGATAGGAATCCTAGGGACTAATCTAGAGTCTCAAAAAACATTTGCAAAACTTTTTGGTTCAATCAAAAATGATTCACAAGGGAGAGAGAAAAAGGCAAAGGAAAGATCATAAGCTCGTGAAATGCACTTCTGTGGCATGATATGAAATGGGTTCCTGTGTGTTTTATAATCCTCTGCCTGTCCATAACATACAGTGGTAAAGGACAAATTAAAATGCTCTGAGAAGCAAACAAGCTGAACTCTATTAGTAATGGTAATTGGTAGCCCTAGGAAAACTGCTGAACTTAATTTCTTTCTTCACAGATATTGTTCTATAGTTCTTTTCCTTCTTTATGGCATCTTATCTCTTTTACTCTTCCTTTCTGCCGATCTAATCCAATGCAATTCAACAAGCCTTCATTAAGTATCTCCTATTAGAGGCAACCTGCATAATGGATGGGGTGGCCTTGGAGCCAAGGTTATCTCATTCAGATCCTGCCTCTAACACACGCTGGCTAAGTGACCCTGACGAAGTCACTTAGCCTGCTTATTAACCTGGCAATGAAGAATGAAGGTGCCATTGGTAAGTGCTTATTTGAATGAGTAGAGGAAGCTCCTCACCAGGAGTTCCCTGGTTAGATCATATGTGTGTATATATGTGTATGTCTGTATATGTATGTGCATTTATATGTGTGTATTGTGCATGCATGTGTGTATGTATGTGCACACATGTATGCATGTATGTGTGTATATCTATGTGTGTATGCATGTGTGTCTGTGTATATGTATGTGTGCATGTGTGTATATATGTATGTACATTTATATATATGTATATGTACATGTGTGTGTGTATCTTATAATATCTAGCTTCCTTCAATGGGGCTCAGTTCATGTGCTTTCTTCCTAAAAGAAGCCTCTCCTGATTCTCCCTAGTCATTGGTGTTCTTTCTCCCCTGAAATAATCATGCATCTATTAATCTGCTTAAATGGAATATTTCCATAATAGAACATAAGGTACACAGACACAGGGACTATTTTTAATTTTGTCTTTGTGTCCCCAGCATCTAGCACAGTAATATATTTATAACACATGACTGTGTTTTCTGTCTCTCTGTCTCTTTGTGTCTCTGTCTCTACTTCTTTCTCTCTCAATATAGATAGAATATATGTATATATATACATATATACAGAGAGAGAGAGCACTGTGCTATATATATATATATATGAGGCACTGTGTTATAATTATAATATATATGGCACTGTGCTATATTATATATGAGTATATAAATATGTGTATGTGTAAGTATGATTGTGTGTGTGGGGGGGTGAGTAATAATATCTCCTACCCCTCCAAGTTGTTGTAAGGATCAAAAGCAATGAAGTTTGTAAAGTACTTTGCAAACCTTAAAGTATTATATAAATGCTAGCTCTTTAGCATATGATAGTGCATCTTATAGCAATCTAGAGTTATATGTAGGGAAACTAAGTGGCACAGTGGATGGAGAGCCTGGGCAAGTCACTTAACCCTGTTTACCTCAGTTTCCTCACCTGGAAAATGAACTGGAGAAGAAAATAGCAAACCACTCACGTATCTTTGACAAGAAAACCCCAAATGGGGTCATGAAGTGTTGGACATGACTGAAAATGACTGAACAACAATAGAGTTATGTGTTAGTTCCCTGCTAGTCTGTAAGCTTGAAAAGACCAGTGACCCTATCTTATCTAAATTTTGGATCTCTTCCAGCTCTCAGCATAGCACTCTGCAAACAGTAGGTGGTTAATAAATTTCTGTTACATTTAATTGTTTTATACTTCTGTTATCTGGAGTCACTGTAAAGCTCTAGGTAAAGTCATCCCAAAGGGCAGGCCCTGGGGGCAATAGCTCCAATCTGCCTAACCTGAAAAATAGCAATTTAGGGTCAAGTTATAAATTTGGAAGGGATCTTAGAGATCATTTAGTCCAATACCAACACTTTACATTTAGCCCTTGTATGAGAGACTCCTTCCTAACATGAAGGGCCCAAGTCACTTTAAGGTCACTGGTTCATACATCCCCACCCAGGTGGTATCAGGCAATATTAGTGCATAAAACTCCTCCAAAGGGAGACCATCAGTACAACTTAAAAGCATTCAGGCTCACAAGGCATCAACTACAGAACAAATCGTCTTTATGCAGAAGGACCACAGAAATAATTATCTTCCAACCCCACAGAGAGGCAAAAGAGGCCCTTTCAACCTCTAATGGGCC
Organism: Vombatus ursinus; assembly: GCF_900497805.2. Taxonomy (NCBI): domain Eukaryota; kingdom Metazoa; phylum Chordata; class Mammalia; order Diprotodontia; family Vombatidae; genus Vombatus; species Vombatus ursinus. The sequence goes on from NW_020954548.1 coordinate 23,208,483, forward strand.
TACTCTTCTCCCGACTTTAAAGATCTATATCATCCCTGTGAACCATGACAGGTAGAGCTTTTGGTTGAGGGTAGTGGAATTAGATCAGGACCTATCACCAAGGTTCTACTTCTAGCTATTTACCCATGGAGTGCCTTCTTCTGGGAGCTCCTTGCTTTTTGATTCTTCTTCTACAGATGGTGTTAGCTCTTAAACATCTCAACCAGGAGGGACTGACAGAGCTTCTTCACCCACCCAGGGCCAGCATCATACTGGGTCCTATGGGTCCAGAGATGTGCTCATTAATGACAAGTATGTGGTTCTGATAATTGACTTTTAAGTTTAACCTGCATTATTAATGTTTTCTCAATCACTTTCTCAAGTCTAGACAACCAGCAAAACAATAAATCAATCCCTGATTTTTAATATTTGGCAATAATTGGCTCTCCGGAGCTGGTTTCTACTGGTTCCAGCATACCCCTGAAAGGGCCTCTTCTGGTACTATGGAAAATGAATTCTATATCACTTTATATTCCTTAATATATTATAGCAAATTTTCCTATGTGTGCCCCACCTTTTTCAATTTCTAGGCCAAGTATACTCCTTTTGCTTAGCATTTCCCATTGACCTTTGAGGTTTGGAGGTGTTCCTCCTTCATTCTCACTCTCCTTATCTACTCATTTTCCAGTCATCCTCACATAGGTTCCTAAAGTGGGTGATACCACCCCCTGGGTGGCACTGGAATGATCCGAAGGAGTGGGTGGTAGTAGCCTCAGGTACTATTGAGGAGCATTGAATAAAAATAAGGGGGTAGCAGAAGCATAAGTAAAGAAGAGAAGAAAATTTTGAAAAACCATTCATACACATTTCATCTGTTGTGTAATAAAGTTAAAGACATAGTGATAACATTATTTTCCAAATAAACACACAAAATTTATAACCAAAACTCTATAACCAACCAGTGGTCAAGTCCACCCACAGGTCTAAACAAGTAAGTGTTGGCAGGTAAGTGTGTCACGCATTGTTGGGAAGTCCAGCATGCATTGGCAGGAATATGTACATGCAATGACATTTGCAATACGATATTATATGGTTACATGATGCAATATTGCATCACCAAAATTTCAGAGCAGGAAAAAAACCCACATATTTACAATAAATTACTAAATTTAAGATGCATCATTTTTAAAAAAAAATTTTGAAATGATGCAAATTTCCAAAAAAAAAGCAACATTGAAGGGTTAAAGAAAGTAGATTTTCATTGGGGTGCTGAATAATTTTTTTTTGGAAAGGGGGTGGTAGACCAAATAAGTTCAGAAACCTCTGTTCTATGGTATCTGGGCCATGCCATACAAATTACTCTGGATCTTCTCTGAGCCTCAAGAAGGCATAAAAAGAGGGGCAGGGAGCAGGCAGAACTCCCTCTAGGATAGAGTGCTTGTGATACTGTTGTGGGAGAGAGTAAGGTATACACTGATATCTTGGTGAGAAAATTGTGAGAAGTTGTTCCATCTGCCCAAGATGACCCAGGGAGTAATGAGCAAAACTGCAATTCAAAACCAGGTCCTCTAACTGCAGGACTGGTATTCTTGGCCTCACAGCACATACAGCTCAGTTCCCATATTTCTATGTGAGTCGCATGGCTATGTTTTCCATTTTGTGTCCAGTTACAAGTATCAATTTGGAACTGGTCAAGTATCAGGGTGTATACAGCCTCTGCAGAGCAGTTTTTTTTTTAATTGGACATGTGAAAATGAGAACATAATAATCAGTGACAAAAAACAAAATTCCTTTTACTGCCAAACCATGATTATTGAAATTGTATCTGTCGATGGAAATAGTCCAAGATCTTGTAAAAAACAAATCCCAGATAAAAACCCACAAAAAAAATCAAGTCGTGTAATTTCTTCTTTGAGATTTTTTTTAATAACAAACCAAAAGATCTATGAGCTTTTTTTTAAAAATGGAATTCTATTTTCTCTAAGCTGGGGCCATTACTTTTTCAAATCAACGCTTGCTTTCTGAAAAGAGAGAGCTTAATTGATGAACACTGCCATAAAAGCAGAGGTCCCCACCAAGCAGATTTAAAAAGTAAATTGTAATTCCATAAACTCCCCTTTTTTGCCTGTTCTGTATGCGTTTCCATTCTCCCATCACTGACAATTACCAGCAGCCAGATTTTCACTCTGTTCTTTATCCTGTGTGTCTCTTCCACGTTAAAAGCTCCCTGTGAAACAGGGAAGTATACAGAGGGTAAGGCAGCTCTACTTCAAGATGTGATGTCCAAGGAATAGATCACAATGGCAGAATTATCCAGCTCAGGGAAAAAAACAAAAGCAAACAAAAACAAAAAAGCCCTGTTGTAAAATGCTAGGACTCTAAAGAAAAGGATGAATGAAGTACTCATATTCAAGTCTAGCCAAGGGAAGGGCTTTGAAAAGCTGAAGAGGCAATGAATGTGTCTTCAAGGAGATAAAGCTGGCCTTGTAGTCAGGAAGACCTGGGTTCAAAGTCATTACTATATGACCCTAGGCAAGTTCCTTGACCTCTTTGTATCCCAGGTAACACTCTGCATAACAACTGAAGATCTATACTGAGTCCCCTTATTATTAAGTTTCTGTATCCTCACAAGATCACAAATCTGGATACAAAAGAAGTTAAGAAGGAAGTTAGGGCAACGAGGTGGTATAGTGGATAAAGCATTGGGCCTGGAGTCAGGGAAGACTGGGCAAGTCATTTAACCCTGTTGCCCTCAGTTCCTCATCTGTACAATGAGCTGGAAAAAGAAATGGAAAACCACTCTGATATCTTTGCCAAGAAAACCCCAAATGGGGTCATGGAGTCAGACATGACTGAAAAATGACTTAACAAAAAAATACATCTTTAGAGTGTCCATATAAGACAGACCCTGGAGTCAGAGCTATGACCCCTTCTTATGTGGACCTACTCTATTTGAGTAGTTCAAAGATCTATGACTTCATCCCTATCAACCATCCCTCAAATGAGACAGATACCGTCATCATTCCGCCTTTTAAGATAACCTAATGAGTTGCTGTAGCCAAAAATATTAATCAACTGGTAGCTGGTGATAAGCTTCTCTGAACTCGGGTAGGTTTTTCCTAGGAAGATAGCCTGGGAGTCACTCCATTGGGACCACCCTCAGAGTCTTTCCTGTTTGATTGGACCTGTCAGAGCTTTTGCTTTCCTGGTCTAGTCTTTAAGACCTTGGAGTCCTCTCCATGCCAGAATGAGGCACTCCAGTAGGACTTTAATAAAGTGATACTCAAAATAACTGTGAAATTTATTTAGTTGTTCTCCGTGGCATCCACCTCTTTGTGACCCCTTTTTGAGGGTTTTCTTGATGAGTCTTCCTGATAGAGCCCAATGCTCTATCTACATCGCCACCTAGCGGCCCAATTGTGAAACAGAATAAGGCTAATTAGAGGCAATTGACTGACTGCCTAGGCAGAATTATAGAGCAGCTTAAGTTCATCTTTGGTAATACCCACCCCATGTCCCTTCAGCCTCCCATCCCTGTCCAAGGCAGTCTCCCGAAGCAGTCCTTCATGCTCCTGACCTTTTTCCCTTCAACCACCATCAAAACTAATTTGTCTTACAGGCATCCCGGGAGAACACTTCTCTCCACTAAGTGACAGTCAGGTAATCTGACAACTTGTGCTAATGTGTTCCTTCCTCTTCCCAGGGAACACCTTTGAATTTTAACAGGGATTCCTTCTTAGTTAAGGATTTGCGTCTCCATGGTAGCCCCCAACTGTAGCAGGCTCATGAGGGAGAAATTGGAAGGCAGGTGACACTTTGTCATCCCTCCCCTCCCCGCCCTGCTTCCTACCCCTATACAACAAATAATTCAGTTCAATAACTCCACAAACCTTCTATCTACAGGGAGCTACGCTTAGGCCTTGGAGAGATGTGAAGCTTAGATAAGACATCATCCCTGCCCTCAGGTAATCTGTAGTTTAAGTGAAGGCTAAGATACAAACATAGGTGACTAACATACAAAATAATACAGGAGAGATACAACTCCAGATGCTACATGAAGTTTGAGGTTGTTACTGACAGGGAAGGCATCATAGTAGAAGAGTTTAAATTGTGCTTTAAAGAATGGGTAAGCCAACTCCTGACAGAGAGGTGATGGATTTGGGGTGCACAATGAGACATATACAGCCTTTGGACACGGCTAATGTGATTTGTTTGTCTTGATTATATATTCATTACAAGGGTTTCTTTTCTCTTTTTTTTCTTGGAGGGGGTGAGAGTAATGGTGGTGAGGGTGGGAGGTGAGAGAAATAAAGTAGATTATTGTTGAACTAAAAAAAATTCAATTAAATTTTTTCATAAAGGAAGGATATGAGTTCAAGAGTGGAAGAGAGAATATTATAAGCATGGTGGTAGCATGGACAAAGACAAAGAAATGCTGGGTAGGATAGGGGGACAGATAGTGGTTCAAGTTTGACTGCAATATTTTACTTTTACACCGGGATGTAACTTAAAAATGAGGCTGAAAAGATTAGCTGGCACCAGAATTTGGAGTTATTCAACAATCTTCAGGAACTCTGAATATTTGTGTGTGTGTGTATGTTATACACCTATGTGTGTATATATACACAAATGTATTGTATGTGTTTGCATGTATACATACACACACAGAGTGGTTTGACTAAATACCAGGACATTGTTCTACTGATAATATTGTTGATACACATAGAGCTTTAAAGTTTTCTAATCACTTAATTCACATCAATTACCTTATTTGTCCTTGGCAACAACCCTGTGAGGTAGGTTCTACAGATATTATTACTTCATTTTACAGATGAGGAAATGGAGGTCAGTGAGACTAAATGCCTTGCCCATAGTTACATAGTTAATAGTAAGATCAGAAGCAGGATTCAAACCTGGGGCTCTTCTGACTATAGGCCCAGCTCTCTTTCTACCATACCATACTGGTAGTCAATTTGCCCACCCACACCTCTGAGCTTCATCTACCTTTGGACCTGCTTTGACATAGAAATAACAAAATTGTAAACATGGTTTAGGTTTTTATTCCTCCTTATTGATTTCTTAAAATCTACCTCTGTACATCTAAACAAAGGAATAGGAAAAGGGAATAACATTTATTAAGCACCTACCATGTGCCAGGCATTGTGCTAAGTGCTTGATTAATATTTTCTCATTTGATCCTCACAACCCTGGGAGGTAGGTATTGTTGTTGTTATTATTATTATTATTATTATTACATAGCTGAAGAAACTAGATCAGGCTGAGGTTGGTTGTGACTTGCCCAGGGTCACATACCTAGCAAGTGTCTGAGTCTGAATTTGAACTCAGGTCTTCCAGACTCCAGGTCTAGACCTCTATTCAATATACTACCTAACTGCAAAAAAAGGAAAGAAGATAATAATGTAATATGATATGAATCCTCACTAACCTTCAGGGCACTAAATACTATTTGGCAATTGATCAATAAATACTTATAATACATCTGCCATAGGTGATTGATCCTATGCTATGCTCTCTCGCTCTCGAGGAGTCTGCAAACTACTACTAATAGTAATATCAATGCCTCACCTTTATATAACAGTCTGCAGTTTGTAAAGTACTTTACAAATTTTACTGTTTTTGATTGCGAAACAGCCCAGTGTTTAGTTAGTAATTTTGTAGTTAATTAGGAAGATTATGATTCTCTTTTCACGGATAAAGAAACAGGCCTCCAAAAGCAAAGTGATTTGCTTAAGCGCTTAAATTGAGTTTGAAAGTAAAGGCATTGGACAAGCTGGGTGAAGCCAACTGTCAGAGGGCTGTGAAAATCCACCCGAAGACTCTGGCTTTGCTTTGAGAGGTAAAAGGAAACCACTGTCAGTCTCAGAAGAAGGGAGTATCAAAAACCATCCATCACAGTATCATGAAGTGTCCAACCCGGACAGATCTTAGACATTGTTACCCTTTTATAGAGAAGAGAACCGAGGCCCAAAGAAATGAAGGCAGAGAGGTCAAGGTCACAGAGTTTAAAGAATCAGGGCTAGAAGTTGAACAGAGAACTCTTACCTCCAGTCCACCCCACTCTGCTTCCTCTTAGTGATGATAAAATGAATGAACAAAGCCTTTGGGAAGCATTGACTATGTGCAAAGTGTTATGCTAAAGCTGGTGTTACAGAGAGAACAGAAAGACAGTTGCTGCTCACATTCTAATAAATGTGATCATTTTGAGGAAGGTCAGTTTGGGCAGCAACATTCAGGATGTCTTGAGAAGGAAATCAGGGCACAGGGAGACCAGCAAGAAGGTTGCTGCAGACGTCCAGGCCCAGGGAGAAAGAATGGACAGGAGAAACAGAGCTGAGGGATATTTCAAATGAAACAACTGGACTTGGTCATAGGCTGGACCCGTGAGATGAAAGAGAAGAAAGTCAGCTAAGGATGATTTTTTTGAAGCTGTATGAAAACTGTATGAAATATTTGATTAAATTTTAAAAGTCTGTGGCATGTTGTTGTTCAATCATATCTGACTCTCCATGACCCCGTTTGGGAATTTTCTTGGCAAAGATACTGGAGTGGTTTTCCATTTCCTTCTCTAGCTCATTTTCCAGATGAGGAAACTGAGGTAAATAGAGTTAAGTGACTTGCCCAGGCTCACACAGCTAGTAAGTGTCTGAGGTGGGATTTGAACTCAGAAAGGTAAGTCTTCCTGATTCCTAGCCCACTAATCTACCCACTAAGCCACCTAGCAGCCCTGGTATAGTGGAAAGAGTAATTAATTTGGAGGTAAACACCCAGGTTTAAATCCTGACTCAGCTACTTATTTCCCATGTGACCCAGGTGAGTCACCTAACTTGTTGGGTGTCCTACATTGAAAAAATGAGGCCATCAAACTAGATGATTTTCAAGTTCTCCTAGGATGAACATTCTATGATCCTAGTGGAATCATAACCAGCTAAGCAGTATGGGGGTAGAGCACTGGGCCTGGATTCAGCAAGAACTAAGTTCAACTTTGGAATAAAACACTTATTAGCTACATGACTCATCCTGGGCAAGTCACTTAACCTCTACCTGCCTCTGTTTTCTCAACTATAAAATGGGGATAATAATAGCAACTATCTCCCAGGGTTGTAGTGATGCTGAAATGAGACAGTCTTTGTAAAACACTTAACAGGGTACCTGGCACATAGCAGGCACTTAATAAATGCTTATTTCCTTCCTTCCTTCCTCCTTTCTTTCTTTCTTTCCTTTCTTCCTTGTTTCCTTCCTCTTTTACTCTACCCTTTTTCCTTCCTTTTTTTCTTCCTTCCTTACTTGTTCCCTTTCTCCCTTCTCTTCTTCCTTCCTTTCCTTCTTTCCTTCCTTCCCTTCTTTTCCTTTCTTCCTTCCTTCCTTCTTCCTCTCTCCTCCCTTTCCTATTGTTTGCTATGGAGAAAACAGAGAAAGGTGGTCAGCATGTCAAGTTGTTATAAGTGAAAGAGTAATCTAACCATCCCAACTTCACAAAGCACTGTTGGTATTCCGAGATAGCTCAAAGATTAAACCAAAGGAACAGTCGTTTTTATACAAATCGAGCTTCTTTGATTCAGATTTACACCCTTGTTTAAAACAAAACAAAACAACCCCTCTTCTCAGGAATGTAGTGGCTAATTTTTATAGGCATAATTCCGTGTGCTGCCACTCCAGAGTTGAAGACGATAAAAGGAGTTTGGAGCAGTAGTGAGTTTTATAGCCTGCCCAGGGCAGAAAAAATCCATCCATATCCCTGAAAGAATAAACTTAATGTTCCCAGCTCTGAATGGATACAGCAAGCTTCCGTGAGCTAGCATGGGAACAGGTGACATATTTGTGGCTCAGAGTAAACCAGGTTTCATAAAACACCAGTCCCAATAGATGATCTCCCAAAGTCCACGCCAAAAAGATGAGGTTGGATGTCCACCTATTCCTGGATTGAATGGTGTTTCATAGAACCCAGGACATTTGCTCTCAGGTGCTATCCTAATCAATAATTTTTTTTTTTTTAAAGCACCAGGCTAGGAATCAAGAGACCTGCGTTTGAATCTACCATATACCATTTAACCGGCTATGTGACCTTGAGGAAGTTGCCTCGCCTTTTAGAGTCCCTGACTATAAAATTCTAGGGCATTTCCTGACCACAGACACTGATTGGGTCACAGGATCTAGAAGTAGATTGTAACCTTCTAATCCTTTGGTACAAACACTTTTTTTTTTTTAATACAGATAAAGAAACCGAGGCTAAGAAAAGAAAAATGACTGGATATTTCAGAGGTTGTAAACAGCAGACAGAGCATTGTATCCAAATCTTCCATCTCTGAATCCAGTATTCTTTTTACTATATCACACAGAGGGTCTCAAATGCTATAAATTATCTAGAGTCAGTAAAACCGGTGTTGGACTCTGGCTCACTCCAGCACTTAACATGGTACAGGAAATCTCAGCATATCAGTGTTCACTTCTGACTTTTATTTTCTCATAAGAGAATGCAAACCACCTGGCCCATGCCCTCATTTTGTTTCTATGCATGGACTGGAGAGAAAATGGAATTTTGAGGAGAAAAATCACCTTTGAATCCCATGATGGATTGTTGAAGAGTGAGACAAAACCATACTCTCTGGAGAGGCCACCAAATTGCGAAAGTCTATGCTCTTTCCACTCCCCACAAGTATTTGAGTGGGTGTGTGGTCCTAGGCTAGAAATATTGTGGCATTAATCCATCTTTGCCCACACAACTCCCAAGAACTGCCCAAAACTATGTGCTCCATCAAGATATGGGCAGAAAGGACATTAAGTCCACGCCCTGAGATTGATAATATGAGGTTTGGAGAAAGAACAAAAAGAGGACGATTCAGAAGGCTCTTCTCCTTCGGTACTCCCCTCCACCTAAAGAATATCCTTTATAGCAATATTACGTCAATGTCAGGTATACGTGTGCTGTGTGCATCAGGATTCTAAGCCTATAATTCTCACTGACTGAATTGGTGACCCTTTAAGAAGGGGCTATAGGATTGAGAGAAACAGTAGAGGTTGTTTCTTTTCTTTTTTTTTTTTTTTAGTGAGGCAATTGGGGTTAAGTGACTTGCCCAAGGTCACACAGCTAGTACGTGTCAAGTGTTTGGTCTGAGGCCGGATTTGAACTCAGGTCCTCATGACTTCAGGGCCGGTGCTCTATCCACTGTGCCACCTAGCTGCCACTAAAGGTCATTTCTTATAAAACTGAAAAGGGAAGCTCCAAAAAGAAGGACCTCCATGTTTTCACAATTGATTAGGATCACAGGATAGCAGAGACAATCAAGTATGTCATTAAAAAGAAGAAAAAGCGGCTTAAAAATGAAGAGGTGCAACAAAGGGCTACCCTTAGAGTTGGGAGACCAGGGAAGTTTGTGCCTCTAACACATACCACCTAGCTGACCACAGGCAAAGCCCACTTAACCTTTTGGTGCCCCAGATAATCTTTTGTCTGAGACTTTAAGCTATAGAAGAGAAGAGTTAGTTACCCACTGGCATTGGGGAAATGTTTGCCCCCTCACCTCCCAAAAAAATCACTAGTCAAGACCAAAAAAAAAAAAAAAGTTGATTCACTAGGAGGACTGAAATTTAAGAATACACAAAGATGCAGTGGGTTTTTTTTTAATTTATTTTTTTCATCCACAAGGCAAAGAAAATAGAGATGGAATGAAAATTTTTATTTCAAAATGAAATAATATCTGCTTGTAATTATTTGTATTAAAAGTGCATTTGTATACTTGGAGAAATTACAGTAAATTATAGTAAAATTATTTTTTTTAATTTTACATTGTTTGATGCACCAAGTCCTTCTGTATTAAATAACCAGAGACCACATGACAACACAAAAGTATGGCTTAAAGCAGATGATTCTTTTCAGTCCTTTTAGGAAAAGATCAACACGTCCATATCTAAGTTTGATTTTAAGAATTACAGCCCTCAATTCTAGCCAATATCTTGGTAAGCCAATTGGTAGCGCTATAGTTTCTAATCTCCTTTCCCCACCCCCTCAGAGAATGGAAGAGCAAGAACATTTGGAGTGAGTTAATGAAGTCAACTCACTCATCCCCTTCTAGATTACAAGCTTCCAAGTTTCCTGGTGCTTTGAGGGGAACAGACAAGCAATCATTACTGAGCACCCTGGCTCCCAACAAAATTTCAAACCTCATCCCCATTATAATAACTGCTAATACTTCTGCTACAGTGGGCATCTGTTGCAGTGTGCATTTCATTCTAGCACAGGCTGCCTCTTGAGATCAGACTCATAAGCCTGGAGCAGCTGCTCTTGTTCCGGAGCTCCCCTCTGATTCTTTGCAGCTCTGCCGCTAAATTTCCAACAATAAGTTCACTTTATGGCCAAGTGGGTGCCCGAAGTGGGGGCCAGAGAGAAGGGGGACCAGGGGTTGCTGCTGCTGCCATGGGCTTCTTTTGCCCAGTGAGGGGTATGGAGGCATCTGGCTCCAAACCTGAGGTTGTTAAAAGGCGAGAGATGAGAATGTCATGGTAGCCAAGGTAAAAAGCTTCCTTTTCCCTAAAGTCATTTAACTAATAAAATTAATTTGTCTCCTTAAAATTTAAAATAATGACAAGATGTTTTGATTTTTCAATAAAAGAAGTTTGGCATAAATGGAGAGAAGTTATTTGTATGCTGATTGGGCTGGTGGGGAGCCAAACTATGGAGAGACTGGCATGGAGCCACTCAGAAGAGCATCACCTCACTCCTCCCCTTTCTCTTCGCTATGCAGAGAAAGCAGTGG
>NW_020954548.1:23219243-23257758 GCF_900497805.2 Vombatus ursinus
TTTTTTTTTTTAAAGAGAAAATTCCTTTTATTAACAGCTGCCATTCAGGGAATGACAGGGCTAGTAAAGAGCTCATTAGGGCACACTCTGTCAAGTTTGTCTGCCCATTTGTTTCCCTGTCTTCCCTGTAGGTGCAGCAGATTCACAATGATGCCTTCACACCTTGGTGCTGCCAGCGTCGTGCTCTGTGATGCTTGAGCCGCATGAGGCAGATCCTATCTGACGCTGTCTTCTGCAACATAGGTGCGTAGCTGACAGCCGCAAGAATGCCATTCTATAGAGCAGGCGTTCTTAACCTTGGGTTGATGAATAGGATTAAAAAATTGGGGAGGGTGGCATAACTAGATTTCATTATAATTGGTTTCTTTTTTATCATATGTATTTTATGCATCTACAAACATTATTCTGAGAAAGGGTCCATAAGGTTCACCAGACTTCCAGAAAAGTCCATCATGATACAAAATGTTGAGGACTCCCACTATAAGAATAGGGAGTGCATCTGTGATTTCATTGGTAAAGAGAACTTTTGAATGTAGAAATGCAGGTCTCCCACCTTCTCTGAAACTTGTAGCCTTAGTGAGTTGCCAAAGAGCATTGTGAGGTTATGCTTGCCCAGGATCATACAGGCAATGTGTCAGGGACCAGGCTTAAACCCAACCAAGAGTTTCTGGCTCTAAGGGCAGCTCCCCATCTAGTATGCCAAGTACTTTTAAAAAAAATCTTTATTACCCCATTTTGTTTTTAGGGTACCTAGATTTTCCCCAACACCAAATACTTTTCTATGTTTTTCTCATTTATTTACTCCGTACAAGTAGAGTTGCTCTCAATTTTCAACTAATGAGAAAACTTAATCATAGTACAGCTAAGTAACTTGTACAAGGTAACACAGTTACCTAGTGGCGTGGCAGAGCAAAGAATAGCACCGGGATCTCCTACCCTATTGGTTCTTCTGAGCCATCTATTTTTCCATTAGACTATGCTATTCCTTTCACCGGAGAAGGAGGAAGGGGAGATGAATTCCTACTACAATGACAAAGATGACTATAATGGCTTACATTTATATAACACTTTAAGGTTTGTAAAGCACTTGACATATTTTCTCATTTGATTCCCACAACAGCCTTCTGAAGTAGGTATTATTATCTCCATTTTACAGATGAGGAAGTTGAGGCTCAAGGAAGTTGTGAAGGGAGGTGTGGTATGGTTTAGCAGAAAGAGGGCCAACTTTGGAGTCAGGAACATCAGGATTCAAATCCTACCTCAGATACATTCTAACTGTGACCGTAGACAAGTCGTTTAGCCGGTCCATGCATCAGTGGAGGGTGTTTATTCCTTAGGAGTTCCCTACAATGATGAAATCAGAAGTCTTAGCATCATCTTCATCACCATCACCATCTCCTTTTGATTTTTCCATTTAAGAGAAATAAGCTTTGTCTGTAAGCAGCAGCATGTCAGTGTTGAATAAATTGAATGTTAGTATTGAAATAATGTTAGTTTTGAATAATATTGAAATAATATTTGTATTGAATAATTTGAATACATGTTGTTGAATAAGGCTAGGATTGCCAATCAATCACTAAGTTAATGGGTAACTTTGAACAATTTAATTCACCTCCCTATGCCTCAGTTTCCTCATCTGAAAAAGTAAGAAGATTGGATGAATGGGTTTTTAATATTCCATATAGTTCTGAAATTTTATCTCTGTCTCTAACTCCGCCTTATAGGATGGATGAACTCTTTCAATGGCAGGGTCCCTGGCCAGAGTTTTAGGGGGAAAGATGGCTGGAGGTTAGTGGCATCTTTTGTGACATTGCTGGTGAAAGAAGTTTAAGGGCAGGGTAGAAGAAGAATTGGGCATCTAGCTGCTGTGATTTCCCATCTCATTCTTTAGCCTTCCCTAGAGAGGTACACTCATTGGACAGATACCTGAAGAACTTCCAATTATGTGTATGTATACACACACATGTAAGCCCACCACCTACATAACCAGTTTATGTGAGGGGGGAACTATTTCTCATCTAAGCTTTGTTATCTCCTCCAACACTTAGGCTAGTCCTCTAAAAACCTAAGAACTTAATAAATGTTTGATGAATGAACAAACAATGACAGAATGTCAGAGCTGTAAGAGATTTCAAAGGCCATCTAACTTGAACAAGAATCCACTGGTAAGTATTCATGAATCTTCTGCTTCAAAGACTTCTAGGGAAGAGGAACCTATGTGGAACCCATTACATTTTTTTATCTACTCTAACTAGAATCTCTTACACTGTATCAAAATCTTCTTCTCTGCAACTTCCATCCATTGGTCCTAGTTCTTGACCCCTAGGGTCAAGCAGAATAATAATAACGACTCACATCCATATAGCACCCTAAGGTTTACAAGCACTATTCATGCAACCATACTGTGAGCCAAGCAGTAATGTATTATCATATTTTCCAATTTTCAGATGAGGAAACTGAGGCCATGAGAAGTTAAGTGACTTGTACATGACCAGACAGCCAATAAGCATTTGGGATGGGATTCAAACCCACATCTTCTCACTCCAAACAAGTCCAGTGTTCTAACCTTTCTCTCCTGTGAAAGTCCTTCAGATATTTGAATACAGCCATCATGTTCTTTCTGAATCTTATCTTTCTCCATTTCTTCAACTGATCATTATATAGCCTGTGTATGGCTAATGGTTTATTCAGCAGGCTGTTTGAAGTGAATATGACACAAAAGCAGAGGCCAGGACTGCCAAAAAGGTTTGTGATGGGAATAAGGGCTGAGGAGAGGGCTCTAATAACAACAAACAATGCTGGAAGGCATTGCAATTAAAGACCATGATGATATTTTTGTCATATCAGGTTGAGGAGTAGTGGGAAATAAATTAGGCTAGGTGGAGTAGAGCTCAATAATGAAGAGTCTTGAAAACCTATCACATGCCTTTAAAGCCAAATTCACTAAGTAACAAATTTTTGGGTAGGAAGAAAAAAATAATCTAGCCTAAATAAATATGGTTTGTTTTAACAGGAACTGGTTCTGCCTTTTAAAATGTTTGTTTCAGGAACAATGTGTGTTAGTTGTTCTGCTCAGGGGAGGTTTCTAGGCCAGAGTTTTCTGACTGACAGTCCAGGGATCATAGCTGGTCACTCAAAATAAAGGGTTAAGACACAATGATTGCCAAGGTCCCTTCCAGCTCTGGAATTTTATGATTCAATGCTTCTTCTAGTGTCTTTAACCCTCTCTCTAGCTATAGAGATAAACAGTGGTAGGTTGGGGAAAATGAAATAAACCTTTTAGCAAAGGCTTTTCGTTATGGGACTTACGTAATTCCGAATTTTACTTTGGGTTATTTTCTGGTTGCATTAACGTCTGCAAAGTGAATTCAATTCAAAATTTATTAAGCTTCCACAATGTTCAAGATACTGTGCTAGACGACTATAAGAATCCAATGATGAAAAACAATCTGGTCTCTGTCCTCAAGAATTAATTAGTCCTGGTGGGGAATTTGACACGTACAGCAAGCAAGATGCATAGTGGAAAGCATACTCTATTTAGTATCAGATATCTAAGTTTGAATTCTTGGGAATATTACTTCCCCTTTCTGGAACTCAGTTTCCTCATCTGGAAAAGGAAGGGAATAGTATAGATGATCCCTAAGCTCCTTTCAACTCTTTACCCTATATCTCACAAATAAGAATAATACAAAATTGAATTTTATATTCTACCATTGTATTGTTTAATAGGAAGGAAATTAAGTAATTACAAAGTTCAGGAGTCGTTGCTGAGTCAGCTGGCTCTGTATATAGTTAAGCTAATAGTTTGTTAGAACAACGATCAAAATAAATACCAGCCTGGAAAAAAATAATAAAAATGAGAAGACAAGGCATATAATCAAGATAGCTCCAATCTGACCTAGTTAAATGACTTATCAATGCTGAAAAATGGGAAATGAGTAAAAGAACAGACACGAACATGGAGTATCACCATTTCCTTTGGAAGCTCACTATTATAAACAAACAGAGGACAAAGGGGCCTGTAAAGCATCCTCAGCTAGCAAACATTTGATCTCTTTGATAAGTGAAGAGATACAGTGGCCAGAAACAACACCAGTTTAGAACACAAACTTAGAAGTAAAAATCTTAGAAAGAGTGAAAGTTGAGTAGTATTATCTCATAGGTTAGCAAAGAGCTAAGGAGGAAAAGTCAACTCTACAGAAAGCTTGCCAAGAGACCTAATTGTCAGGTGATGCTGAGACTATTTAAGGATGAAAATGGAATGATGAAAACAAACATCAAAAATGGAAAACAACCTCCCAGTCTTTTATAACAAACTATTTTCTCCTCCAATGTTAGTGGCATAACCACATTTGAAAGAAAGAAATAACCAATGGGCAACTAGTGTGCTTCATGCAATATTCATAGCGGTCATGCAACGTCAAGAAATCTAAAGGAAGATACTCTACATGTTGGACTCACTGTTGAGAACCTATCGGAGGAGGACTTATGGGACAAGAATGCTCAGGATAAGATATCATAAGTGCATTACCATCTGCACTATTGGATAAGTTATGTACCTTAACAATTATCAGTAATCCAATATCCACTTATCCAACTATACTGTTGTAGAATATAGAACATTCACCAAAGGAAAAGGAGAAATCCAGACAAAGTATTCTAAGAAAATTTGAATGAGGTGTAGCTTTCAGCTTCAGAAATGGTATGGATAATTCTAACAAAAAAAATACTCATTCCGCAAAAAAAGTTTAAGTAAAAAAAAAGTATCTAAGAAAAGGGTTTAGAATGAATTGACCAAGTAATTATCTTAACTGTCAATATTACTTAATATATATATAGATATAACCTTTGGATTCCATTAATTATTGAGAAGCAACTATGGTCTCTCTTTCTCCATGTACGTATATATACAAATATATACTGTATTTAGAAAATGTATACATATATGTAAATATATGCATATATATATAATACAATCATTGTAAAGAGCCTTAATGATACCCTCCTTGAGGTCCAAGACAGAGACAAAGAGAGTCTTCCTGACTGTCCGGTAGCACAGTATCTACTATGACACCTAGCCATTAAGCTAGGAAGTGGCTAAGCCAGGACTCATACCCAAATATGATCACTTGAGATCTAAGATACTATCCATTATACTATATGAATTTCATAAGCATAGCTGCTCATGAATAGTAATCAAACACATTGAATTTCTTTCTGTTTTTCTTCCCTTCCTCCCTATTTTCTCTTTTCCTCCCTTCCTTTTTGTGTCTCTTTCTCTGTCTCCTGATCTGCTTCTTTCCTTGTCCAGCTCCCTATCACAGTGTGCTTCCAGACTGACCAAAGACCTAGGAAAAGGCCTTCGCAAAATATTCTCCACTTATAAACTCCTTCAGAAAGGGTCCCAAGCTATCCAGCTTTGGGTTCCACAAAAGTTCATCCCCAACAGAAACCTGGCAAATGCATCTGCCTTTCAAAGAATGCTGCTCAGGAATACTGGAAAATTCAGACTCTTCCTTAGATACACAAACCTTATGGGAATCTGTTCTCAAAAATTTGTATTTACTTTATCTACTAAAAATAAGTGAGCAGCAGGTGCTACACTAAACAAGTGTTAAATGATTTAAGCTGCAGTTGGGAAACCTCCATAATGCACTTAATTCAAGTTGATGCTCACTGGGAACTGGGGGAAGCTGTCTATGTGAGTGTTTAAATTTTGCATTAAGCCTATTGGCAAAGACATAAAGGTTCCCACAGAGCAGGAAAGGGTGTTAGAGATCATTCAGATCAATTGTCTCATCTCATAGGTGAGGAAACTGAGGCCCAGAAAGGGGAAGGAACTGTTCATACAACTATTTAGTAGAAGAATCAAGTCTTCTGATTCCCATTCTCTTTCCACTACATTATACCATATCTAACACTTCCCATTTAGTTGTAATTATGTACAAGTAAGGACAGCTAGGTGGGACAGTGGATAGAGTGTCAATCCCGGAGTCAAGAAGATTCATTTTCCTGAGTTCAAATCTGGCCTCAGATCCTTACTAGCTGTGTGACCCTGGGCAAGTCACTTAACCCTGTTTGCCTCAGTTTCCTCATCTGTAAAATGAGCTAGAGAAGGGAATGGCAAACCACTTCAGTATCTCTGCCAAGAGAACGCTAAATGAGATCACAAAGAGTTGGCCATGACTAAAATGACTGAACCACAACAACAAAAAGTACAAAAAAAAAAGTACTTGGAGTAAGACAGTATGATATAATAGAGCACTGGACTTGGCGTCAGAGGAGACTTAGGTTCGTATCAGGGTCCTGA
Source organism: Vombatus ursinus (assembly GCF_900497805.2). Lineage (NCBI taxonomy): Eukaryota > Metazoa > Chordata > Mammalia > Diprotodontia > Vombatidae > Vombatus > Vombatus ursinus. The sequence goes on from NW_020954548.1 coordinate 23,225,554, forward strand.
CACTTAGACTCCCTTTGTACCTTACTCTACCTCAGAGCCCCTAACTGATTTCCTCATCTGTAAATTGGAGATAAAAATACTTATACAGCCTTCTGCCAATCTAACCTAATAAAATATTTACTAAATGTCTACTGTGGGCATGGCACTGCGCTAATTGGTAGGGGTAGGAAGTTTAAAAATCAAATAAACAAACAAAAGCAGCTCCTACCATTCTACTAGAGCTACACAGCACATAAACAGATAAGGATTCATAGTGGGAGAGTAAGAATGGCTCTGGACCTGTGATTTCACCAGGATAATAAACTTCCAAGGGTGAGGAAATACCCCTTGTCAATCAAGATAAGTAATTGTTCTGTAATTTAGTCTTAGAGGACTTCCTGAAATACTTAGAGGTTAGGTGACTTGCCCAGGGTCACAAATATACATATTAGAGGTGAAACTTCCTGACTTCAAGGCCAGACCTTTATTCGCTACTCTATGCTGCCTCTCACAGATAAGAATATACTTGATAATTTGAGAAGAAAGAAAAGAACTCAAAGTGGAATGGGGAAAGATTTCCCATAGGAGAAGATCTGGGAGTTGAACTCTGAAGGAATAGGGATTCTAAAAGGCAGAATTGTGGCAGGAGGGCATTGCCAGCACTGGGCACAGGTTGAGGAGAGCATTTCAAAAATCCTAAAGCAATGGATATATACTGTTTATTAATACCCTTATCAAAGGTCAAAAAAATTTCTTTAGATAATGTTGTTATTGTTCAATCGTTTTTCAGTCATGTCTAATTCTTTGTGACTCCATTTGGTGTTTTCTTGGCAAAGATAGTGGAGTGGTTCGCCATTTCCTTCTCCAGCTCATTTTACAGATGAGGAAACTGAGGTAAACAGGGTTGAGTGACTTGCCCAGGGTCACACAACTAGTAAATGTCTGAGGCCAGATACGAACTAAGGAAGATGAGTCTTCCTGACTTCAGGCTGAGTGATCTATCCACTTAGCCACTTAACTGCCTTATCCTTAGACAGCAGCTGATAAGAATTTAATAAGATGTAATAGTTGGGGGTTCCTTCCATTTTCTTTCAAACTTTATCTTCTGTGAATGCATCTATTATTTGGGTAAATAGCTAGCACCATAAATCTGGACATCACGTAAAAAATTTTGCATTAATAAATCACTTCAAACTCTGCAAACTTTGTATTTTTTTTAAAAAGTCAGAAAAAAATGAGATGAGACTAGACATAGAAGTAGGTTGTTGTTTGTCCTTCATTCTCAAAGAGGCCCATGACATCAGAGAGGTGATTCCATGACATGCAAATGAATTAGATTTAAGTGAGGGAGGGCTGTGCAAGGTCACCAGCTTCACTTTCTCTTCTGGAGCCATCTGGGTCCAGTGGCAAGATATAGATCAGGATGACACAGAAGTAACATATAGAATGAATGGAGCTAGGAATAGGGATAGACTTTTTGCATTACCACCACTGGATGCTAGCTAGCACAGTAAATAAAGAGCTAGAGTCAGGGAGGAGTGAGTTCAAATCCTACTGCAGACACTTGCTAGCTGTGCAACCTTGCATAAATTCCTTAACCTCTCTCAGATTCAGTTTCCTCATATGTAAAATAGGGATAATAATAGTGCCTACCTCCCAAGGTTGTTATGAGAATCAAATGAAATAACATTACTTAGAGTACTTTGCAAAGCTTAAATCGCTGAATACATGCTGGCCTAGCTATTATGAATTCCCTTGATTGATTCTTTTGCTTTTTTTTCTGGAGCAATTAGAAGGCAATATTTAACTACTGACAAGTATATTTCCATTGAGTCACTTCTCAGAGGTTCTCTCTTAGGTACCCAAAGTAGTTAGTTAACTCTTAATGGAACTACATGCATTTCTCAAGTGGTGATTGATGTAAAAGTTAAATAGATTAATTAATTCTTATACTTCCTCAGAATCCTCGGATAGAAAATCAAAAGGTTTACAGAGGGTAGCTACTGAAGATGGAAACCAGAAGTACTGAACATCTCCTGACTGTCTCAGTTTTCTACGTACTTTTCATTCCCACTCGGGGATGGAGGACAAAGGAGCAATTTTATTTCTCTTCCAAAAATAATACTCTCAGGAAAGCTTCTGATTATGGGGAGACAGTCATTTGAGTCATTAGGCAGTGTGATGAAGTGGAAAGAACACTGGATTTTCAGTCAGAGAACCCAGGTCCTGTGCCAGCAAAACATTTCACAAAGTCTTTCATGCTATCCTTGTGGACGTAATGGAAAAATTAGGCTGGATGGTGGTATAGTTGGGTGAACTCAGAAGGGGCTGAAGGTCTGGACCCAAAGAGGATCCATTAACTTTTCAATTTGGACAGAAGTTTCTGGTGGAGTGCCCCAGGCATCTGCCCCTGATCATATGTTGTTGAGTATTTGTATCAGTGACATGGATGTAGGCATTCAGAATGACTGGGCAGCAGGAAGAAGCTTAGGCAGCACCTAAGCTCCTTGATTGGTCACAGGCCTTGGATGAGATGGGAGGAGGATCAGCAGCCCTTACCATCTGCTCTGCCCTGATGCCCTCCAGATCCATGACATTGTCATCTGACCTAAGGACTCCTGAACCATGCGAGCCACTCTACTGCTGTACCTTTAGGACTTCTGGGTCTTTCCATTTGCCCTGCAGATGACCTGTCTTTTGTGTGTTATTTCCCTCCGTGTGTGAGCTCATGGAAAGCTGAGACTGTCCTGCTTTTTTCCCTTTGTTTTCCCAAGCAGTACTCTGCATAGAGCTTGGCACATAAAAAGCACTTAATCAATTCTCTTTCTGTTCCTTCCTTCTTAGGTGGTATGCTGATCATCTTTGCCAATCAAATGAACCTGGGAGGGATAGCTAACATGACAGGGTGGGGACCCAGAAAGATCTCCATAGCTTAGAAGAATGAGATGATGCTAATAGGATGAAGTATATGTGACAGAGATCAATGTAAAATCCTACATATGGGTTTAAAAACTTAATGGGACAGGGATAACAAGGGAAAGCCTGACTGGGCAGCAATTCATATGAAAAAGTCTATAAGTTTTCACTCAGAACCCAAGAATTCTGGAAGAGACCTTAGAAGTCACTTAGTCCAACTGCACCTGAGTAAGAATCCCCATTTCAGTATACCTGACAAGTCATCATCTAGCCATTTGGTGACAGGATCTAATGAAGATGAGCCCAGTGCCCATTGAGGGGGTCCATTCTCCTTTTAGACAGTACTTTAACTGGCAGGATATTTTTTCCCCTGACAACAAGATAAAACCTACTTCTCTGGGACTTTTACCATTGCTCTGAGTTCTGACTTCTGGAAGCAAGTGAACCTATTCTAATCCTCTCGCATAAGGTGCTGGTTGATGTCCGTGCCGTAAGTCTCTCCCCCAATTCATCCTCCACTCAGCTATCAAACGGATCTTCCTGACATCCAGGTGGGATCAGATCACACTCTGTTGTTGTTGCTGTTTGACCTTCATTTCCAAAGAAGATCAATGACATCACAACGTGATGGGTGATGGCTTGCCTCACGGGTCAATTGGATTTAAGTGAGGCAGAGTTGCACAAAATCGTCAGCCTCACTCTCTCTTCCATAATCATCAAAGTCCAGTGGCAAGAGAAAAGTCAAGATGACTAACAATGGCCCAGGATGCACTCTGCTATTCTGATAAACTTCAGTGGCTCCCCGTTAATACCAGGGTCAAATGCAACATAATCAGTTTAGCTTTTAAAGCCCTTTATGATATTACTCCTTCCTACTTCCCAGTCTTCCTCCATCTTACTCCTTTCCACATTATCTGCAATCCAGTGATACTGGCCTCCTTGTTGTCCTAGCACGTGATATTCCATCTCTTGACTCAGCATGTTTTCGCTGGGCTGTCCCCCATGCCCAGAGTTCTCTCCCTCCTCATTTCTGCCTCCTGGCTTTCCTGGCTTCCTTCAAGTCTCAGCTAAAGTCCCACCATCTGCAAGAAATATTTCCTAAAGTCTTCCTTAACCTTAGTACCTTCTCTCTGAGACTACCCCCAATTTATCCTGAATGTATCTTCTCTGTACATAGTTGTTTGAATGTTGTCTTCCCCGTTGCACTGTGAGTTCCTGGAAAACAAATACTATTTTTTTTACCTTTCTTTGCATCCTCAGCACTTAGCACAGTGCCTGACAAAGGGTAGGCCCCTAATAAATTCTAGTTGACTGACTGACATAGCCCTTCAAATTTGACAGCCATCATGACCTTTAAGTATTCTCTTTGACAGGAAGAACAACCATAGATCTTTCACAGGATCTCATTTCCATCTTGTGCTAATGAAAGTGATTTATGAACCCCAAGAAAAATGCTTTTCATCCGTCTCATTAAATTTAATTTTATTCCATCACTCTGGGCTTCTGATTGGTGAACATATCTTGCCTGGACTCAGACATACTATGCCACTTCCTGGCCACGCTCCTGTTCTCTAGCCTCCACTTCCTACCAGTCACCCCAAATTCCCCCTGGTAACCTGGGCTTTTGACTTGTGAGTATTAGCATTCATCATCTATAGCCAAGACCCAGGCCTATCATACTTCTTGCCCACGCTTTTATGCTCCAGCCTCCTCCTCTGATCTGGTACTCCAAGCTTCTTGTCTTGGTACCGTGGGCTTCTAACTGGTGAGCACTCACTTCATCTCCCACTTGGGAAAAAACACACTATTTCCCAGTCATCTTCATGGATGCCACCAAATGTGAACCTATCACTGCCCATCTCCCTTCCAACTCTGACTGTGAAAGGTAATGATAGTAACACAACAAATACACTCCTCCCTGTCCACCATTCCCCTATGTTTGTTATTTTCCCTTATTAGACTATAAGTTCTTTAAGAATAGAGACTCTTCTACTTGCTTGTATTTGTAACCATGAAGCCTGAAACATAGAAAGCACTTAATAAATGGATTTTCATTCATTCATTCATCCATTCATTTTTATATTCAGCCAATGTTCCAGCTTTTCAAGATATATCTGAATCCTGACTCTTCTATCCAGTATGTTGGCACCCCTTCCATATTTATATTATCTACAAATTTGACAAGCAGGTCACCAATGTGTGTATTCAATTCATTAATAAAAATGTTGAAGCACAGAGCCAATGACAGATCCCTGGGATACTCCACTAGGGACCTCTTTCCAAGTGGACATTAGCCTTTAATGATTATCCCTTGGGTATAGCTATTAATCCAACTTTGAATCCACTGTACTACTGTCATGCCATCAACTCTCCCTCTTTTCTACAAAAATAGTATTAAAGAGTTTAACAAATGCTTTGCTAAAACCTACATATGTTATGTCTACAATATTCTCTTGATCAACCAGTCTGGTAATCATGTCTAAAAAGGAAATGAAATGAGTGTGTCATGAATAACTTCTTTCAATCCCTCAATTTGGGAAATACCTACCATAAGAACCTTCTCCTGATCACCCTAGTTGTTAGGACTCTCTCTCTTTCCTCTAATTATCTTGTACTTGCTTATCTGCATAAATATTATTTCTGGCCCCTTCTCCGTACAATATAATCTACTTGTTTATTAAAAGGCACTTAATAAATTCTTGCTGAATTGAATTAAATTATGTGTTCCTGATAAAGCCATGCTGCTTCTCTGTGATTGCTGTTTCTGTTTCTGGATGTTCATTAATCACCCCTTTAATAATACCTCTTAGAATTATTTTAGGAATCAAAGTCAAGCCTCTAGGTTTAGAGTCAGCAAATTCTCTTCTCTTTTTTTTTTTGAAAATCTGGACATTTGCTCATCTCCAATTCTGTAGCAGCTATCCTATCTTCTACTACTGCAAATATTTCAAGGTAACTATCATATACCCCCTAAATCTTTTATGCTCTAGGCTAAAATTCCTGAAACTGAATCTTTGTGTAACATGGTCTCTCAGTCTATCACTATCTTCATGGCCCTCCTCTAAACACATTTGAATTTATCAATTTCTGTCCTAGAATTTGGCACTTAGAACTATATCAATTGCAAATGTGATCTGATCTAGGCAGTATACAATAGACTATTACATGACTTACACTATTACATGGCAATACACTATTACTAGGCTTAAGATTTGTTTTGCTTGGCTCAAAAATGATAAAACTAGGAATAATGGGTAGAAGTTATGAAGAGGTAAATTTTAACTCACTTAAGAAAAACTAACCATTAAAACCATCCCAAAGTAGAACAAAACTCTTCTAAACGTAGTGGACTTCTAGTCACTCCAGGTCTTCCAGGAAAAGGTGGATGACCATTGTCTGGGCTGAGATAAAGAGATTTCCTGTTCAGATATAAGTTAGATCAGATAATTTCTGAGCTCCCATCTGTTAAGCCAGGACTACACTTGCAATTACAGAGATTTTGTAATTTCATGGGTTTTGATCTCAGAGTTGTTATTTACTAACTTTGTGGCCTTTAGCAAATCATTTCCCTTTGCTGAGTCTCAGTTTCCTGATCTGCAAAATCATTATTAGACTGAATGGGATAATAACTAGTGTCGTTTCAGCTGTGAAGCTTCAGCCTGGCTTCAATTCCAGGTGATGCCAACCAAAGAATTAGGAAGAGGTCTACAAACTCTAGCATTTTTGCACTATGAAATGTAGTTGAGAAAGAAGACTAAAAAATTCTTTCTCTGTAGCCAGAGGGGGGTGGTTGAGAAAGAGATTAAAAAGCATAACAGTTAAGTGTGAGAAAGAATCTAGACTGTACCTAGGTGTTTTTTTCTTTAAAACCTGCTTTATGAAAATGCTTCAAGATTATCTACTTTAACAGATAATTGCGTAAATTGTATATTTTTAATGGATGAGCATTTTAATTCCCATTAAATCCCCATCACCTATTATACCAAATAATTTGAGCAATGTGGCCAAGATATCTACTGTCACTTAATGACAGTTTACACTAAATGCAGATTTAACTCCAACTGTAAATCTCTTGAAAATCTAATTTCAAGTCTTAATATAAAAGAAAAATGACATACCCAATAAATTATTTCAGTTACATTGGCCTCCCTTGTTACCTAGGTTTGGTACAGTGGAAAGAGAACTAAACCTAGAGCGCCTAACTTGAAGTCATCCGGAAATTGAATCTGGATTGTACCACTTACCTATGTGACCTTGGGTAAGTCATGTAATCTCTTTGGGTCTCTATTTCCTCATCTGTCAAATTATAAAGTTGGACTCAGCATCTACGGTCCTTTCCAGATCTAAATCCACAAACAAGCTCTCCCTTTCTGCTCTAATATCTATCATCTTATGTTCTTTGCCCACCTTGAAATCAAGTTGCTACTTCATCCTAACTCTTTTATTGAGTTAATATATTATTTGAACAAGACTTGCAACATGCAGCTAGGTCCTAGTTTTTCCATCTGGATAAGTCTCAATTTGGGGTAAGCCCTCATCTATCTACAAAATACCCTAAGCTCTTTTGGGTTGTTTGGGGGTGGGGGGAGGAGGGAAGTGGGGAGTGTACCAATCTCTTAACTAAATTGGGGTTAAATGATCCATTTATTCATTCACTGACTATTTAATGAGCATCTGCTATGTGCAAGACACCACGCAAGGTGGGGGAATACAGAGAAGTATAAAGCAAAACCTCTTTCTTCCAAGTACCTAATTTAATTGGTGGGTGAGAGGAGAGGGAAAGTCATGCACACAAATAACAATATTCTACAATAGACCAAGACTTCCTAACCTTTTTTGTGTCATGGTCCCCTTTGGCAGTCTGGGTGATGCCGATGGACCCCTTTTCAGAATAATGTCTTAAAATGCAAAAAAAAAAAATACATTGGATTACAAAAGAAACCAATTTTAGCAAAATGCAGTTATCAAAAAAAAAAATTTAATGGGTTCTTAAACTCCAGGTTAAGAGCCCCTAGTCTAGACAGAATATAATAAATGCCATGTGAGTGGAACAGATCACCCTCACAAAAGAGCTTTCCTTTCTCCCTCCCTCTTCGCTCTATCCTTTTGATAATGAGAAGCATTTTTCCAACGGTACAAACATGGAAATGTGCAGTACCACACCTGAAATCCCTGGCCCTACCAGGATTTGAAATTTCTTGGAACAGTTCTTCAGCAACTCTCCTGTGAGACTGTGGAGTTCTGGGAAAGATGGACTGCAGGACAGGACTCCTGGATTACAGAAACTGAACCATCAAGTCAGAATGCTGGACTCCTTCCCTACCTCTCCCACAGGGAAGGAAGACAGGTAATCATCCACCAAATTATCTCCCTTCTACCCCCACTGGTTGTTTATAGACATAAGAGTCTCTGCCAAAACACCCCATAAAACAAAGAAAAGGGATATGAGGGGAGCATATTTCGTAACTAGGTTGCTATGCAAAGTTTGAAACCTCACCAAACTGGGCTATTTTTGTGATAGTTAAAATATTTGGCACAAGGCATTTTTCATGACCCTGTTGAGTTACTCTTTTCCCCTTCGCCTTCAAGGAGGGAGGTTCCATGAAAAAAAAAAAAAACGACAGTATCCTCTTTCCAGCAGGTCCCCATTCTTCTTGCCAAGGAACTAGCAAATGGCACTGCAGTTTGGAAATGGTTGCCATTTTTTAAAGATTTTAGATATTAAGCCTTGGTGTTTGTTTGAGTCGACTCAGAAGGGAAACTTGTACTTTGGCATTTCTGCTCCTCTGCTTACAAAATATGCTGGACTTGTCCTCTGTGGTTGCTTTCCAAATCAAAAAGATGCTATTGTTCTAAATCAGAGCAAACCTTCCATCCTGGTGGTAAACCTCCAATTGGACACATCCAGTATTCCCTTCATATGATATGCTATCTGTGAAAGGAATTAAAACAATACTTTAACTCCTCCTTAGCAGCTTGGCTTCATTGTGGAGGGTTTCTATAATGTAATAATTAATCAATCAACATTTATTACATGCCTATTATGTGCCAGGCATTGTGCTAAGAGCTGGGGACACAAAAAGAGGTAAAACACTGTTCTTGCCCTCAAGGAACTTATAATCTAGTGGAAGAGACAACATGCAAACATATACATACAAAGCATGAATCATATCAGTGCTTCTTAAACTATGGGTGGTGACCCCATATGACTTCTGGAAAAATTTGGCAACAGTAAAGGTTTCTGAATGCACAACGATCAAAAATTAAATAAAAATCAAATGCATAATGAATACGAGGTGTTTTTGGTAGCATTTGCCCATGTTGCATTGTGCAACTTCACTGCAGACTTAGTTCTGAACACAAAGCATACACACTTTGCACTGCACATGCCCTCAAGCTGTGCAATGCCAAGGAATGTTGCTGAAACTCAAAAAGGATTGAAGAGCAGAAAAAGTTTAAGAGGCCCTGAATTATATTATAGGACAAAACTTTGAGCTGGTGCTAGTAAGGCTCCCCAAATCTCACTTTTCTTGCTCAGATATTGTCATAAGTAGAACCTTAACCTTGTATTTTTTTTTAAAAATACATTCCAATTCTACCCTAGGGCCTATTTTTGTATTATTACAAGAAGATAAGAAATAATGCAATAAATAAAAGGCGTATTTTATAAGCTCCTGGCTTACTTTACAATGTGAGAGTAATATTTATTGTAGTCAAAATTTGCCAGCCCCATAGGAAAGTATTGAATTTGAGGGAATATGATGGACCTGAAGTAAACACTTTCCCCTGGAATAGATCTCCCAGAAGCCTTTGTACCAAAGACAGTATAGGTCCTAAGAGTGACTTCCCAGGGGTCTGTACATGATGTTTCCATACTGGTTAGTAGGTGTATGGAGCTAAAATGGGAAAGACAGAGGCAGAGGTGAAAAGCACACAAATATAACAACTAATAGAAGACATTTATATAGCACTTTAAACTTTGCAAAGAGTTATGTAATGTTATCTCATCTGATCCTCACAACAACCTTGTGACATAAGTGCTATTATTCCCATTTGACAAATGAGGTTAAGGTCCAAGGTCACACAACTACCAAGTGTCTGAGATAGGATTTGCACTCAGGTGTTCCTGACGCCAGCTCTCCATACAGTGGGCCACATAGATGTCCAATGTAGAAAATCTTCACTTGTTTCTTAGCCTTAGTGGTTCCAGCCTGTGGAGCTTTCTATTCCACTAGCCTGTGGAGGGCGAAAAATGTAAGCCAGATTCTCGTACAGGCAATCTTACCCAGAGGAAAGGAAAAGGGACTTTCAGGTACAGTACCACATTGTGAGTTAGTGGGCAGATGAACTATCAAATTCTGTGCTTGAGCAGTGTAGGAGAATATTAAGCAGATGAACTTCTGGTTACTTGCCTCCATTTTGCAGAATAGGAGACCAAAGAGGAGAGGAAGGGATTCCAACCAGAGGACAGGGTTTGCCATGGGACTAGACCTACAATGTGTTTCCAATGTGGCATTTGATGATCTAATTGGCTAGTGCTTTCTTGATTTTACCAATTTTTTACTAATCTAACTAAACTATCATTTAGCCATAATTACTGAGGTATGAGTGAGTGAAACAATGCTGATTCTGAAAGGAATGAGACTGGTGGATGGATGGCAACAGAGCCACAAATGACACAGGATTGATAGACACTAGGAGAAATAGAGCCAGGGACATAAAATGAAAGGGTGGAGTACTATGTGAAAGAAAGATAGCCACTTGCTCCAAGATCCCGGCTGTTGACAGCACCAATCTACTACATGGGGAAATCTAAGGGAACCAGCTAACAATTCCTGTATCTTTGAATTTCAGTCAGTTTTATTGTCTTAATCCAGATCTTGGAGCAACGTGGTCATCTTTGTAGAGGGATACAGAAGAACTATGATATATAGTCCTTGGCCTTGCAGAGCTTACAATCAAGACTATAATGCAGGGTACATACAATGAGAGAGCCAAGGTCTGCCTGGTTCAAGTGACCTCTGCAACTGCCCTGATGTGCAAGGCCTCTATTCAGAGCATATCCCGATGGATAATTCTATCTGTGGATATGACAAGTGGAAAGAACTATGTATGATGGATGAAATGGTGGAGGAAACTCTTCCTTCTACTATTCCTGAATGTCTACTTGAAGAATCACTTACTAGAGGAGTCTAGTGCTCTGCAGCTGGAGTCCTTTGAGGAGTCCCCCAGACCCATGGCAACACTGAGGCAGTTGCATGGCATATACTACCTATAAAGGGGGCCATCTCCAGTAGTCTTAATCTATGTCTTGTCACTAAACCCAGATGGCTCTGGAAGAGAAAGTGAGGCTGGTGACTCTGCACAGCCCTCCCTCACTCAAATCCAATTCACTTGCAAGTCATGGCATCATCTTCCTGATGTCATGGTCCTCTTCAAGAACAAAGGACAAACAGCAACAACAACAACTACCTATAAAAGAACACTGTCTCAAACAGGAAAGTTATATGAGACAACCCACCAATTTGCTAATGGCTAGTATTGGTCCCTCCATAGAGTTTCCCTTGACTCAGTCAATGAGCAGCTGCCTCCCAGCTTGGACAACTATACACTCCATGATTCCTGTCTAGCTTTTTAGGTCTAACTTCTGAACTCTGGCTTGAGTATACCTTTTGGTTTACCTTCTTGGTAGATAATGCTCCCTTTACTCCAGGAAAACCAGCCACTCTTTATCCGCCTCTCATCACCAGCACATTGGCTTCATCCCCATAGAGAAGCCAAGGATCCCACAGAAGCCAATACCACCTAGCAAGAGAGGTTCAGAATCACTTTAAGAAGCTGTCAGAACAGGTAGGCAAGGACTGTTGATCCAACCTTGGAACATTCACTGACATATACACTGACACTGATAATCCGTTATCCACCTTGACCCTAATTATCTGATCAGCTCCCATGAATTTAATTACCATTTCTATATTGATTATTCTCAAATCTACGCCAATATATCCCCAAATTTTGCCCCAATCTCTCTGCTGACCTCCAATCTCACATCTCCAACTACCTTTCAGATATCTCGAACTCGATGCCCAATAGACATCTTAAATTCAATGTTTCCAAAATTTAACTCATTCTCTTTCCCTCTAAACCCTCCCCAACCTCCCTGCCTTCTTAATTACTGTAGTGAGCAACACCATCCTCTTAGTCCCTCAGGCTCACAACCTGTCATCTTGGACTCCTCACTCTCTCCCCCCCATATCCAATCTATGTCACAGCCTGTCGATTTCACCCCTACAAATTCTCCTGAATATGTCTACTTCTCTCTAACACTGCCACCACAGTGATGCAGGCTCTCTTCACCAAATAATCACCTTGATTATTGCAATAGTCTGTTAATGGATCTGTTCATGGGTCTTCCTGCTTCAAGTCTCTCCCCACACCAATCCATCCTTTCTGTTCAGCCACCAAAATGTTTTTTTCCCTGAAGGGCAGCATTGATTATGTCACCCCTCCCCCTCCTCTTCCTCACATCTCAGTGAACTTTAGTTTTAAAGTGAGCTTTAGTTCATCTGTTCTCTATTGCCTCCAGGAGCAAATACAAAAAGCTCTTCATATCCTAACCCCCTCCTACCTTTCCATTGTTCTTACACCTTACTTCCCAAAACCTATTCTTTGATCTGGTGACATTGCCCTCTTGACTGTTTCATGAACAAGAAATCGAATCCCTCAACTCTGAGCATTTTCTTTAGGTGTCCCTCATGCCTGGAACACTGTCCCTCCTCAACACCACCTATTGACCTAAGCTTCTTTTAAATCACAACTAAAGCCTCATCTTTTACTGGAAGCCTCCCCCAAACCCTCTTAATTCTAATGCCTTCCTTCTGTTAATTACTTCCCTGTTTATCCTGCATATAGCTTGCTTTGTATATATTTGTTTGCATGTTGTCACCCCCCCACCCCTATTGGATTATGGGTCAGGGACTGACTTTCACCTTTTGTATCTCTGGTGCGCAGCACAGTGCCCGGCACATAGTAGGCAATTAATAAATGCTTATTGATTGATTTATTCATTGACTGAATTATACTTGAAATGAAACTAGCCATCTGGATCTTTTCTGAATGATGGCATCAGATGCTAGAGACACCTCTTTGTGTGGATTTGTTATCTAATTGTTTCCTGTGCTTTATGCATTAGTTTTTACTCTCCAGCTAGATTAAGAGCAAAGATCATGTTTTATATTTCTTCCTTATCCCCTGCCAGAGTGATGGTTGCTTAGAAAAGTAGGAAAATTGAGCTCATTTTTCTATTAAGGATAAATTGTCTTAGGAAGAAAGAAAAAGGAGGGGGAAGAGAGAAACAATTTCTTCAGGAAATAGCATAAGGAAGAAATATTTCTTCCAAAGTGTCAAGAAGTGGCTTTTTCCTCCTGTAAATATCCAGACAACTATATCATTCATCATTAACATGTGACCCATCTACTCCTGTTCAAAATTCTCTTTGAAGTCTTCCAACCACCCCCCTTGTTAGATATGCCAGCATTCATCCTATTTTTTGGTGTCCCTAAATATCCCACTTTCCTCCCCTCAACTGCAAAAAAATCTGTTCCATTAGACTGTTAGCTCCTTGAGGGCAGTGACTGTCTTTTGCCTCTTTTTGTATCTCCAGTGCTTAGCATAGCAAGTGGAACACTGCAGGCACTTCAAAAAAAAAAGTTTATTTATTGTTTGTTCCATTTCTAGTCACTGCCACAACAGCAAGAGTTAGGAGAGAATCTCACCTGTACAAGCAACAAAAATCTCTCTCTGTCTCTGTCTCTCTTCTCTCTCTCCTCCCTCTCCATCAGCTCTGCAATGTCCAGTTTGCTTGGAAACAGGGTAGATGCTAATGTTAAATAAATAACTAATTGTCTCCGTCATTAAAAATGGATTCAAGTCAATTTTTCAGAGTACTAACTCACCAGTGAGGGTGACTACAGCAATAAAAGGCTTACAGGCAAATCTTTTTCTAGTCTGGGGAAGAGAAGAAGGAAGGAAGGAAGGAAGGAAGGAAGGAAGGAAGGAAGGAAGGAAAGAAGGAAGAGGGGGTGAGGAGGGAGGAAAAATAAGTACAATGAAAAATGTGCTGGGCCTAAAGTCAAAAGACCTGGGTTCAAATACTGGCTCATTCATACTACTTGTATAATCTTGAGCAAATTACTTAATCTTCCTGGTTCTCAGTTTTCCCATCTGTAAAATGAGGAGATTGGACCAGATTACAATGGAGAAATAAAAAAGAAGATCTAGAGTCCTGAATACAGCATTTCACCTAAGGAGAGTATTTCCCCTTTAGAGTTTAGATCAATATGACTCATTCCCAAGAAGATGTGTCTATATAAGCCGTGTTCCTGGGTAACAACCTTACTCTATCATGTTAACACGTTGTTAAGTTGGATAGGTCTTCCCTTTAACATGCTTAGTTATTCACTTGGGAATCTCGCACACACACAAACACACACACACAAACACACACACACACACACACACAAATGGAGTTTCTTTCCCATTTGCCACTTATGTTTTAGAGAAACTTCTGACTTCTTTGAAGTTGTTACTGTGATTTTCCATCATCACAATAGGTTTAGGAGAGAGGCAATATTGTGTAGCAGAAAGAATACCATGCTATGAGCCAGGAGAACTGATTTATTTTAAAGAATTAGGTTCTCCCCAGGTGGAGATAATTAAGAGAAGTTAGATGAAGAATATGTTCCCATCAAGTCTAATTTTTGGCTGGTGAAAATATATTAAAATAAGAGTATAATTATTACTTAAAGCACCAATTGCCCACATTTGCATATTCATTTTTTAAAACTACTATTTTCCACCAATTTAAAATAAATGTAATACCAAAGAATTATTCATATTTTGGTTTTACTAGATTTCAACTATTTAACTCATCACTGTTAGGCCTGACTTCTGATGGTCTCCCACATATAGAATGCAAAATTATCTTAGGCCAAAATTCCTTGAGTTAGGCCTTTTCCCATGCTGTGTATATGGCTGAAGTCAAATACTTCTGGGTTTGGCCAATTATCGTCTATATTAGGCTATTTTGTACTGAACTGGTCTCCCTGCATCAGGGGAGGGGGGTCATTCTGGCCTCCCTACCTCTTCTTATAAGTTGTAGGGCCAGCTCCCCATATCTCCCTGATCTCCTTAAGTTCAAACAAAAAATGCTCCATCTTCCCTAACCAAAGAGCATAGGGGCATACACAGTCCAATGTCTCTATTCTCATAGCTGCCTCAGGCCTTACTGAGCTACCCATTATACCAATTATTTTCTCTCAATGCCTCAATCCTACAAGAAGCTCTCCTTAAATGTATTACCAGAGGTTGTTCTTTTAAAGGGGCCAAAGCCCTTTTCCTGCTGAACATGAGACTATAGAATGGTGGTAGAGTTTACTTGTTGTGTTATTGTTTGGGGTTTTTGCTTTCATTTTCTCATGGCTATCAATCACGATCCGGTTCACCATGATCTTTGACAAATCTCCTGTTTTACAAGCATGGTCACCAAGATCATAGTGGTAAATGAAATCAGCACGTCTCAGCCTTGCTACTTGCTAACTAGCTAGCCATGTACTTGGGTAAGTCATCTCCTCTCTGAGCCTCAGTTACTTCATATGTAAATTGTTGAATTAGATGCCTATATTCTCTTCCATCCCCATGTTCTATGGTCACACTACCCTGATTCAAAATATATTCCTCACTTGTTTGTTATTAAGCCTGAGAAGTTACCATTTAGGAATTAAGTCCCCCAGCATTAAGGCGTAGTTTTCTTTTAGAATGGCTTTTTCATTCATTCATTCATCCATCCATCCATCTATCCAATAAGCAATTATTAAGCACTTATGTTTCAGGGGAAAGAAAAAAATTGAAATATTTCTTGCCTTCAAGGAGTTCATATTCTATTTAGAGGAAAACACACATGCAAAATTATATTCATACATAGAGAGACAGAGACAGATAGGGAGAGGAAAGAGTAACCTCTGAGAGGAGAAACTAACAATTGCAGGGTATAGCATATGCTTCCTGTAAGTAGTTGCAATTGAGCTACCCTTTGAAGAAAGCCAGGAATTCAGTGAGGCAGAAGTGAAGAGGGATTGCATTCTAAGCATGGGGAACGGCATGTACAAAGTCAGAGGATGGGATATTAAGTGCAAATAACCTTGCGAGGGATAACTGTTTCCACTCCACCTCCAAATTTAAATTATTTTATGATAGTTCCCATTACCTGAAATCTTAATAAGGAAGAAAAGAGAGGTTTGGAACACAGGACATACATAATCCAGAGTGGGCAGGTCTGGATGCAGCAATATAATGAGGGGTTCCCCACAGAAATCCAGTGAGGTTGTTAGAGAAAATATTACTAACTGAGGCTCAGAGAGGTTAAGCAACTTGGCCAAGGTCAGGTTAGGGCTCAAGCCCACATCTTAAGGCTCTAAGTTCCATACTCTTTCTTCAGTACCAATCAGAGCAAATCATCCTCATAATGTCGACGCCAATTGGTGCATATGTTGGTGTCGATGTCAGAATAATTCAAGTTTAAAATGACAAGCTATTCAGAAAATCTCAGGCCCACAAAACTTATCTTGGATCTTTTTGTGTAGGTGCTAAAATGCCTGAGGCATGTTGCGGAAATCAGCAAAAGAACAGTTACCAGCACGTGGGACAAAGGGCAATGGGACTGCCATTTCATTTTTGAGTTGCTGGAGTTGTTTTGGGTCATGGTTTCCACAGGACAGAGGATTGTATTCTGGACTAATGTTCAAACCTAGAAAGAATTCCAAACTGAAAACATGGTTTTGTTCTTTGTTTTGTTCTTATAGGAAGAGAACATTTAATGAACTAATGCAAGAGTACAGAAAGAAAAGGCTAGAAGAATTTTTTTATTCCATCTTCCTGCCTTTGGCCCACACTTGAACTCCCTTCCCCCAACAGGTGAGAATTTATCCTGATTTTAAAGACCTTAGAAACCTATTCTGGAATCTGATAACATTCACTTAGAATCATAGAATATCAGAGCTGGAAGGGATAGCAGAGATCATCTAGTCCGACTTCCTCATTTTACAGAAAAGGAAAATGGGACTAAGAAAGATGAAGTAACTTATGAAAGATCACACAGCTGGTAAGTGAGAACACTGGGGACTCACGCTCAGCTCTTCTGATTCTAAGTACATGGCTCTTTCCTCTATAGCACACAGGACATTTTTCAGTGTGCCTAATCCGAATCCCTCTGGTTTCAATTTAAGCCTATTTCCTCTTGTTTTATCATTAGCAAAAATGGAAACTACTGGTTTTGTTCCTGTACATAGGAGCCCTTCATATAATTGAAGACTGTGATTAAGTCACTTCTCTCCTTTAGGCTAAATAATCCCAGGTCTTTTAACCTTTTCTCATAGTTCTTATTTCCCAGCCCTTAATCAATTCCATTAATGATCTTAAAGGGAGAGTAAATAGCACTTTAATTAAATTTTCAGGAGATATTTTATTAGGAGGAGATAGAAACACCACTGAGAATAAATAAATAATGCTGCCACATTGAAGGGGATGGATAAATTGAGGTTTAATTTGGAGAGGGATGGAGAGTGAGAATGCTAGTTATTACCCAGGAAAGCAATAATCTAAGACACCATTAAACCCATTATGGTGGAAGTCAAGATAACAAAAGAGGCGTCAGTGAAGTCAGGCATGTGATATTTGCTCTAAATGGAAGCATGGAGAGTCACATGTCTTCTGTATACCCTGAAGAGTATAATCTACCCAGAGCCTAACTCAAGCATTAAAGGTGTTCAAGGGCCACAAGGTTACATGTAAAGGAGCCACCTTTGACTTAAGAACCATGATCTGAATATCAAAGGGTTCAAGGGAAAAGAGGAATTGAACTCAGTGCTATAAGGGGTAAGAAAATGTGGCAATAAACATCCACCACTGCCTTTTATCAGGTGACAAGAAGGTAGATAATAATGGTGACATTCAACCTCCAAGGAATGAATGGAGGCTCTTCTGAGCCCCTTTGAACTGAGAAGGCATAGATCAGATAGGAAGACCAGCAGGAAAGATGACAGCCTTGCAGGCATTGATTTATAGAGGAAGAGCAGAGTGTTCAATTTGCACAGCATAGCTAATGACCGAGGAAAGGCAGAGAAGTCTATAAATATTTGAAGGACGTAAATGCTTCAGAGGCAGCAATATTATTTAGAAAGGTAGAACAGCCATAACTGCTCAGAATAATGGGATGAAATTAAGAAACAGAGAAATGTAAGTGGAACATAAGGAAGTACTTAGAGTGAAATGTATTATTGTCTGGATTAGGCTTCCTAGGGAAGGGGTGGGGCTTGGCCACTTGGGGCTTTTAAAAAACCTAACTGATCCACAGAGCTTGAGTCAGTGACACAGGAAGCAGTGTTACAAGGATACTTGGAAGCTAGAATACAGGGCGTTAGAGGCTTTTTCATTCTTATTTCTCTTTTCTATAATCCTGGTAACAATGCTATGTTGGAAGCACATGTCAGTTGGATTCTCATTCACCGTGAAGACAGCATTTAGTTGGGCTCATATGATTAGGTAAGAGCAACGGACCAACATTTTCAAACATGTTGCATATATTCCAGCCATCATTTTCTTTTTTTTCTTTTTTTTTATTTTCTTTTTATTTTTTTTTAATATTTTTATGGCAATTTTTATTTATTTTTTTGTTTTCAACATTTACTTCCACAAGATTTTGAGTTTCAAATTTTTACCCCATCTCTCCCCTCTCCCCACTCCAAGATGGCATGCATTCTAAATACCCCTTCCCCTAGTCTGCCTTCCCTTCTATATCTTCCCCCCTTCTCTTACCCCCTCCCCCTTCAATTTTCCTGTAGGGCAGGATGGATTTCTGTACCCCATTTCCTATATTTCTTATTTCCCAGTTGCATGTGAAAACATTTTTTTAAACATGTGTTTTAAAACTTTGGGTTCCAAATTTTCTCCCTTCCTCCCTCCCCACCCACCCTCATTGATAAGGCAAGCAACTCAATATAGGTTATATATGTGCAGTTATGCAAAACACTTCCATAGTAGACATGTTGTGGAAAACTAACTCTATTTCCCTTAATCCTATCCAGCCCACTCATTTATTCTATTCTTTCTTTTGACCCTGTCCCTCCTCAGAAGTATTTGCTTCTGATTACTCCCTTTCCCAATCTGTCCTCCTCTCTATCATTCCCCTACTCTCTTGTCCCCTTCCCCCCCTATTTTCCTGTAGGGTAAGACAGATTTCCACACCCAATTGAGTGTGTACGTTATTCCCTCCTTAAGTCAAATCCTATGAGAATAAGATTCACTCATTCCCTCTCACCTTCCCTTGTTTCCCCTCCACTATAAGAGCCTTTTCTTTTCTGCTTTTTTTTCCATGGGATAATTTACCCCCTTCTACCTCTCCCTTTCTCCTTCTCTTAGTATATTCCTCTCTCACCCCTTAATTTTATTCTCCATGTATGACCCCTTCATTTTCAACTCACCCTGTGGCCTGTATCTATCTGTCTATATCTATATAAACATACACATAATTTTTTCCCCTCTAACTACCCTAATACTGACAAAGGTCTCATGAGTTACAAATATCATCTTCCCATGCAGGAATGTAAACAGTATCAAATTTTCTATTCAACTCTGGTCTTTTCATCAAGAATGCTTGAAAGTCCTCTATTTCACTGAATAACCATTTTTTCCCCTGCAGAATTATACTCAGTTTTGCCAGGTAGGTGATTCTTGGTTGTAATTCTATCTCCTTTGCTCTCCAGAATATTATATTCCATGCCCTTTAATGTAGAAGCAGCTAAACCTTGTGTTATCCTGATTGTGTTTCCACAATGTTTGAATTGTTTCTTCCTGGCTGCTTGTAATTTTCTCTTTGACCTGGAAACTCTGGAATTTGGCTACAATATTCCTAGGAGTTTTCCTTTGGGGATCTCTTTCAGGAGGAGATCAGTGGATTCTTTCAATTTCTATTTTGCCCTCTGGTTCTAAAATATCAGGACAGTTTTCCTTGATCATTTCTTGAAAGATGATGTCTAGGCTCTTTTTTTGATCATGGCTTTCAGATAGTCCAATAATTTTTAAATTCTCTCTCCTGAATCGATTTTCCAGGTCAGTTGTTTTTCCAATGAGATATTTCACATTGTTTTCTAAGTTTTCATTCTTTTGGATTTGTTTTACAGTGTCTTGATTTCTCATAAAATCACTAGCTTCCAATTGCTCTACTCTAATTTTTAAGGAAGTATTTTCTTCAGTAAGCTTTTGGACTTCCTTTGCCATTTGGCCAATTTTGCTTTTTAGGGCATTCCTCTCCTCATTGGCTTTTTGGACCTCTTTTGCCATTTGGCTTAGGCTATTTTTTAAAGTGTTATTTTCTTCAGTATTTTTTTGGGTCTCCTTTAGCAAGCTGTTGACTTGTTTTTCATGGTTTTCTTGCATCACTCTCAGTTTTTCCTCTACTTGTCTTACTTGCTTCTCAAAATCCCTTTTGAGCTCTTCCAAGTCCTGGGACTGATTCATATTTTTCTTGGAGTCTTTGGATGTAGGAGCTTTGGCTTCATTGTCTTCTTCTGGTTGTATGTTTTGATCTTCTTTGTCACCAAAGTAAGATAATATAGTCTGACTCTTTTTGTGCTGCTTACTCATGATCCCAGTCAATTCCTTGAGTTTTAAACTCTTTGTTAAGGTAAAAGTCTGCTTCCAATGTGAAGAGTGTACTGTCCCAAGCTTCGGGGGTTTGTACAGTTGTTTTCAGAGGTACTTCTAAGGACCTGTAAATTTTCAGTTCTTCCAAGGTGGTATGATAAGAGGCGAGGTGTTTTCTCTCCACCACTACAACAAGCTCCACTGCACCAGTGTTCCTCCTCACCCCAGGACCGCCCCTCAGAACGGTGACCCAGATCCAAGCACGGGTAAAGCAAGAGATTCCTGCCTTAGCACTGGTAAAGAGATCCCTGCAATCCCCCTCTAATCAGCCACTCAATTCCTCCTCAGTCTGTGGGCCAGAAGCTCAGGAAAAAGCTGCAGCCCCGGGCTCGAGACTTGTGGCTGAGACCTAGCTCCTTCTCTCACTGCAGTCACAGACTTTTCCCACTGACCTTCTAAGTTGTCTTTGACGTTCATGGGTTGAGAAGTCTGGAAACTGCCACAGCTGCCCGTGATTCAGTCTTCTAAGGCCTCCTCCAGGGTCGCTGTGGCCTGCGCACCCACGCCGCATTGCGCTCCGCTCCTCTCCCCATACAGCACGATATACCTTTCTGATCAACCATCCAGGCTATCTTTGGCTGGCAATTTGTTTCACTCTGTCTTTTTGTGTGTTCTGCTGCTTTAGAATTTGTTTAGAGCCATTTTTTTTAGGTATTTGGAGGGCTTTGGGAAAGAGCTCAAGACAGTCACTCCATTTTCTTCTTTTTTATCCCCTCCCAGAACCTTGGAATCTGCCCCTGGAACCACCCTAAGTTCTGGGAAGTTGACATTTGCTTCATTTGGCCTAGAACCAGGCTTTCACCTCCCTTCCTAGCCATGACCTTCAAATCATACTGTCATCCTCTTCCAGCCTCCTGTGCTGTCTTCCCCCTCATTAGAATGTAAGGTCCTTGAGGACAGGGACTGTCTTGCTTTCTTATATTTTTATCCCTGTGCTTAGCAGAGTGCCTGGCACATACTAAGTTCTTATAAATGCTTATTTATTCATCATTCATTTAAAAGTGAGGATATAAATAGAAAAAAAAAACATTGGACTTGGGGCCAGGAAAGAATGGGGTGCTAGTCTGGACTCTGTCATTAACTTGAGAGATGAAATAAGGAGATTGGATTAGGTGTCACGGGAAGGTTGTTTCTAGCTTTCACATTCTATGACTGTGACTGAAGTTTAGATACCCTCTAAGATGCTTTCTGGATCTACTTTTCTGGGATTCTCTTTGCTAACACCAAGTGAGATTCAAGGGCTTAATTATAAGACCTACAAATAAAGAAAAATCATCACTTATGGTTTTTTTTTACATTCTTATTAGACATAATTTTCACATTAATCATGTTGTAAAGAAGAATTAGAATGAATGGGAGGAACCACAAGAAATAAAAAAAAAAGAGAGAGAGAGAGCAAATAGTATGCTTTGATCTGCATTCAGACTCCATAGTTCTTTCTCTGGATGTAGACAGCATTTTCCATCATGAGCCTTTTGGAGTTGTCTTAGATCCTTATATTGCTGATAACAGCTAAGCCTATCAAAGTTAGTCATCGCACAATGTGGCTGTTACTGTGTACAATGTTCTCCTGGTTCTGCTCACTTCACTCAGTATCAGTCCATACAAGTCTTTTCAGGTTTTTCTGAAGTCCTCCTGCTCATCATTTTTTATAGCACAATAGCATTTCATTACATTCATATACCACAACTTGTTCAATCATTCACCAATTGATGGGCATCCCCTCAGTTTCCAATTCTTGGCCACCACAAAAAGAGCTGCTATAAATATTTTTGTAGCATTTATGTTTTAAGATAAAAAAAAACAACTATCCACAAACAAGGGAGAAAATTCATTTTTATTGCCCTCCTGGGTGAGAGACATAAGTCAGGATCTGCACTCATTTAGGGTCCATCATATTCCACTAGACATGTGTACCCATTTACCTACTGTCACCCCTACATCCCAGAAGTATTAAGCTAAAGAAGAAGAACTGTTGTTGTTGTTTGTCCTTTGTTCTCAAAGAGGACCATGACATCACAGAGGTGATGCCATGACATGCAAGTGAATTGGATTTAAGTGAGGGAGGGCTGTGCAAAGTCACTAGCCTCACTTTCTTCTGCAGAGCCATCTGGGTCCAGTGGCAAGATATAGATCAGGATGACTGGAGATAGCTCTGGATACAGGGGGAGACCTTGGCTTTTTTAAGCTAAGGTCTTCCACAGGTCTCAATTCAAGTGAGGTAACACCCAAATCAGAGATTGAGGTTCAGTAAGAAATTAAGCCTCTTTTACCTAGTTAAAAAAAAAAAAATCTGGGAGAGGAAGACCCTCAGGGTATCTGGCCAAAATAGAAATAATTGCTATTTACATTCATTCTGAGCCAATCAGGGCCCAAACAATGACCAAGTGGGTTTTGGCCTGGGACCTGTTGTTAGCCAATGAATGAGAGTCAGAGTGATTTGGGTCCAAGCCTTTGCCCTTTAGAAACAAAAATAAACAGGTTTCAGAGATCAAAATTTACATTCCTTTGGGCAGAGAAGGAGGATTAGCCCCTTCTGGAGAAAGAAGCCTGTGAAAGATTCTCAGACAAAAAAAGGTTACCGGTGTGGAAGTCTCATTGTTAATGCTACCTGTCTGCTGTCCAGTGCTGATCTCATTGCCCTGCCCTGCCCTGCCCTGCCGTCTACTTCCTATAGGTTTCCTGGTTTCTGTTTACCTACTCAGTCTTTCGTGTGCCATCTTTGTCTTGCTCTCTGGGCTGGAGAGACAAGGAGTCTGGATAGGAGTTTGGAAGGCCGTGTTTGAATCTTGCTTCTTATATACTTACTGGGCAACTCACAACCTCTTTGAACTATAGTTTTTTCATCTGCAAAGGGGGACAACACTTGTAGTGCCTAAGTCACAGGGTTATTGTAGCCTCAAATGAGATAATGCAGATGAAGCACTTGGCAAACTTTAAAGCAACGTGTAAATATAATTTGTTACTTGTGAGGGACAAGGTATCATGCTCCCACAATTTAAGATAACCTTTGACATCTTACAACATCAGCAAAGAAGTTACATTGTTTTAACAAGCTTGCAAAATCTTGCAACAACAGGAAAACGGGAAAAGAGCAGCCAGCGAGAAAGACCCTAGTCTCTGAAAATAGACTCCAAAGTTCCTGCTTTTAGTCCAGAGAGCAGAACCGGTTTCAACCAGCCCTAAATAGGACAAAGGGCATGGGCCTCTTGAACTGCATACGCTTAACTCGATAATATCATATTAACTGACACACCCCGAATAAAATTAGAACCTCATTAATCAATCACGGGTTGTATGACAAGGCATGTCAAGGGGTCATGGGAAGAGTGGACATGTAAGATTGTAACCTGGAAAGAAAGAAACCAATCAGGGCCTGGAAGGGAGGAGTCGCAGCATTCTAACAGTATAAAACTTTTTCTCACTTTTGTATTCGGTGCACTCTCTTTCAGGGGTCGGTTCTAGGTTCTGAACTGTAATAAACAATTCATCACTCACTCTGAGCTTAGTTTCGTTTTCTGAGGGTCTCTAAGGCCTCATTTCTAACATTATTGTTATGCTTTATAAACTCATTTTGAAGTGAAAGGTACTATTGTGGTCATTTAATTCAACACCTTCCCCTCATTTTACAGATGAAAAAATTGAGACCTAGAGACATCAAATGACTTACCCAAGGTCACAAGGGTGTTCTGTGGCAGAACCGAGATTCAAACACAGGTCCTTCAAATCTTTATCCTGTACCATGCCTCCTACTGCCTATCTGTCTATCTGGTTTGACTACTGCCACACTTGGCTTTCCATTCTCATGTGATTCCTTCCTGCCTGCAAGTTTGACCCTTGTCCTGTCTAGAATCCTGTGACTACAGACTGTCTGGTAGTGACTGGTAGTACCAGATCCAAAAATACTTAAATCTATTTACCTTCTGATCAACAACTCTGCCATGAACTGTAGTTTCCTGGTATATTCCCATATCTAGGTTAATCCTCTATCTATCTCTCATCCTATACTTCCAGCCCTGAGATATGATAATAATAAACAAGAAGAAGAAGAATTTACATATCACTTTAAGGTTGTCAAAGTGCTTTACAAATATTAGCTCACTTGATTCTCACAACAACACTGGGAGGTAGGTGATATTAGGAAAATGAGAAATAGAGATCTTAAATGACCAAAGTCATGCTGCTAGCAAGTGTCTGAGGCTGGCTGGACTCACACTCAGGTCTTCCGCACTCCAAGTCTAGCACTCAATCTGCTGGGCCACCTAGGATATCCTGGATATCCAGGTCTCAATTCATGCCCTGTCCCGACAGCTCATCATGCCTCAAAGACCCCAGCAGTGATGCGCTCAAATCCTCCTTTCACCGATGTTGCCGCTGTAACCCTCCCTCCAATTCCAGACAGTCATAACCAGCATCTCTTACAGTCTTCAGCTCTGCCTTTTCCTGTCTTTTCACTTTTCCTCTCCTTTTCCTTCTCTCCAATGGCCCATTAGCCCCTCCAAAATCAATTGGAAAGCTAAGATTGTCTGCTGAAAATTTGGTCACCAGTCTCTTGTACTCACTCTGCTCATTAACAGCGCTCTGTATGGAAAACCACTGAAGATCATTACCGTTGTAGTTGAAAGCCAATGTGCCAGGATAATGAAAAACAATTCTGCTGTTCCCCATGCTCTGTTGCTTGTGTTTGTCATAAATGAGTTGTGGAGATTTGGAGTGAATGATCCATATCAGATTGAACTGTCCTTTTTTATCGCTGACAATTGAAGGTGACTGAGAAGCAGGGTCAGTGTCAGACTAGACCTAATTGGAAACCTTCCCTCATTAATGTTCTGTGTTGACTTGCATTAGTAGATGAAATTAGGACCACAGTGGAATGGATTCTATTATGCCAAACGAAGTGGTTGTGCTCTCTTCCATTGCAGTGTTATTTTAACCTCACTCCACCTCCAGACTATGTGGCAGAAGGAGCCCGGTGGTAAAAGGATTTGGAAAAAGGCCGGTGTCAGTGCAAACACAGCGAAAGCATCAGTGCTGTAGAAGAAACTGAAAGCATATGGGCTTTTATGCCACATATGTCTCAGTAACTCTTGGGTACTACTCATGGAACCACAGGGCTGGGACATACCTTGAGAGGTCACTTCATCCAGGGCTTTCAACCAGAACTAATCCAATTCAATTAAACAAACATTTGTTCAGTACTTCCTAAGTGCTTGGCTCTCCATTAAAGACCTATTCTGATGCCTCAAGGTAGCCTGAAGGTGACCTTGGATTGATGCAGAAGCTATACCAATTGAGGGCCAGCTCTGAACTTGCTGCCAAACTGGAAAGACTATTTAGTGCAGGCCTGCTGAAAGGGAATACCTGTTGTTTAAGGACTAGATAGATTTGGATAAATTCATCAGAGCAGGGCTGCCCAGGAATGATTTTTGGGGTTTTGGTTTGTTTTTGTTTTTTCTTAAGCTAGAGCAATTTACAGAGACAATGCACTAGAGCAAAGAGGAGTTAAGATCTGCTTTGGTGGCAGCCAGAGGAATTCACACAGATTAACTCACAAATATTTGAAATATTGAAAGGTATATCAGATGTGAAGGGGTACAAATATGGAAAACAATCCAGAACTCAGTCTCTGTGTCATTTTTTTGGGGTCTAGACCTATAGAGTCTTTCAGTGTGGGGAACTTCTAGTGTGGAAAAACCTTTTCACTGATGTAGATTGGCAACCTATCCATAACTTCCAGTTTTAAAAAGTTATTTGGGGCATTGAGAGGTTAGATAACTTATCCATACAGCTGGTATAAGTTAAAGACAAGACTTGAACCTAGGTCTTTCTGGCACCCCATCCAGCCCTCTACCCACTGACTAAACCATGCTTTCTCTCTGTCATTAATGAGTTTATAAGAAATACACCATCTACATAAAGAAATGTGGTACTAGACAGGAAATGTAGGGCAAAAGAAGGATTCAGACATAGTGCTCAGGGAGAATCTGAGAGTTTTACACAGCATCCCTCCTCACTATGAGGAGAGTTTTCCTGCTTCTCTTAAATATACCCTTCAAAATTTTCTTTAACCTTTTTAAAAGTTTGGGTCAGGAGCTGAGACAATGTTTTCCAGTGAAGAAAGAACAACCAAGGAATTTAGGATTTTCCCCCAGAGATTTTATTCCCCTCAATCCAGCCAAACCACCCTATTTGCTGTTGTCTACATGTTCCATTTGCCCCTTCCATGCCTTGGCACAAGCTGTTCGCCGTACCTGAAATTCCCTCCTCCTCTTCCTCTTGAAATCCTTTAAGAAGCTCAAGCGCTACCTCCTAAATGAAGTTTTTCCTATTTCCTCCTCACCTCTACCTCCCAGGCCTGACACTTTCCTCAAAATTATTTTGTATATACTATGTAAGTTAATAAATGTTTGTTAAGCATCACTATATGCCAAGTATTATGGTAGGTCTTGGGAATATAAGAAGAGGCAAAAGATAGTCCCTGCCCTCAAGGAATTTTTAATCTGTTTGTATTTGCTTATTTTTTCCATGGGTTCTTAATCTAAGGTCCATAATTTTTTGAGTTTTGGAGTGGGGTTATGGGGGGGCATTGTTTTAATATTTTGTTTCCCCCTAGTATAAGGGTTCTTAACCTGAAGTTGCTAAACACCTTCTTCCTTTTTTAGGATTTTGATAACTGCATTTCCGTGTAATTTATTCCCCTTGTAATTCTATGTATTTTACTTTATGCACTTAAAACCTGATTCTGTGAAGGGGTCTATAGGCTTAACCAGACTGCCAAAGGAACCCATTCTTAAAAAAAAAAGTTTAAGAACATTTGTTCCAGTAGCATTTGAGCTCCTTGAGGGCAGGGTATATTCTCAGTTTGTCTCTGGATTCCCAGTGCCTTCCATTAGACCTGGCACATTCAGGCACTTAATGCATTGTTACTCGCATCTCCCTTTCCTGAGGCCTGCCTCTTCTCAAAAGGGAAAGAAGTAGGGATGACAACAACAGTTGGTAGCATTTTAGAAAGATCATTCGAGTGGAGCCTGACCTAGAGTAAATAAATAGATGCACCTAAGGCCTTCTTTAACCTGACATAAGAAAAGCATCCCAAATCCACCTCTACTGTCATTATGATTTTTTATTTTAGGAATGGTTAGAGAACCTCAGTAGCTATTCCATTCTACTGAATGCTTTTGATGGAGCCATAGGCAGTCAGAAAATGCTAGCTCTTTGCAACTCTATTAGTCTATCTATAAATTGGAGCTTATGATATCTACCAACTGTAGAAGGATAGGAGAAGAAGAGCTAAATAAAGGGTCTACTAAGCAAGCTTCCAATGGAAGATTGCTTTGGGGAGACTTAACAAGAACCAGCAAGTGCTTAAAGTCCACCCGGAAAGCATCACATGCCAATATTCCCAAATTTATTTATGCTCCCCCAAATCCCTATAGTATCCCACAGTACAACTTACTTGGATCAATTTCTTGTTGGCTCATACACATATGCAGTCATTTTTCAGGTGTGGACAGAGACGGCTAATTGGGTTAGTTAGCATGTCCAATAAAATCTTGGCTCATGCTTTAATGTTTCAATGTCCTGATGGCTTAAATATGGCATTTTCCTGCCCCTCTATCCCCAAACTCTGTGCTCCAACAGAAGGTAAGGTTAGACAAGTCTGGCTTAATGTTGATAATTACAGACAATAACAATAATGACAATTAGAAATATCCTTTAAATTACTTTCCACTAATATCTTCCCCCAAAGTCTTATTGTGGGGTTGAAGTGGCCTTGGGTTCTTGAAGGTTTTGCCAGAAGAGTGAAAACTATGACAGATTCCATCAATTTAGAGAGGTTCCAAAGATGACTCTAGTCATGACCTGCAGATCTGTTGCCTTAGAGCCAAGACTAGCTAATCTCAGAGAAGCTCCTAACCAGGTTGGGCAGTAGTGACAAAATTTCTCATCACAGCAACTCTCAAAGACCCTTTGTTAAGTGACAGAGGAATCTTAATCTGTGTTGGTAAAGGGAAGTACCCAGGCAGACAATAGGGTGAAATTTTGAAATATTTAAAGTTTATAAAGGACTTTTCTAACAACCCTTTGAGACATGGAGTGTAAGACAAGTCTTATCATTCCCTCTTTATAGATCATAGAAATACAAATTCAGAGATGGAGAGGACTTTCCAGTTTAGGTCCAGCCCTTTCATTTTGGAGTTGAGGAAACTGAGCCCCAGAGGGATTAGTTAAATGACTTGCCCACATTGACAAAGCTGGTATATTTCAGAGCAAGGATTTGAACTGAAGACTTCCTGACTGCTGGCCTAGTACTCTATTCATTGATGTGTACTATTCCAGAATTGAGCAGTGTAGCACACAAAGGTGCTTAATAAATACTTGTTGAACCGAATTATTTAGATGGCATTTAGAAATAAACCCCAAGGCAGCTTTATGAAAACATTTTGGTCTTTCATGAATATTTAAACATTCTCATGATAATGACACTCTGACAGAAGGGCCTTCACCATCACCAATATCTCCAAGGAACAGTTATGCAGATGAGGTCTAGGTTGAGAATCTTCCTTTAATAGATTTAATGAACTCCCATGCTGCTATGCCATCTACGAGGACCCTCTCTGAGGTCATTTCTCCATGGCCGCCCCCAAAATAGGCACCAAAGATTCAACCCTGAGGGATGCTACCCAATTTAAGCACTTGCTTGAAGGCTAGTGATGGACACCCAGGAAAAATTCAAGTCAGTTTACACAAGGGCTGTAATCAGGATTTTGCTGCTGTCATTTCAGCAATAAAGTGCACATCCACGAAGAGAGAATTCTTCTCATATAATCAACATGATATTGACCTCAGGAGACTACTTGTTTAAAGGCTCTGCTCAGAGGCTAGGCTTAGATGAAGCCAAACATCTGGAAGAAGAATGAAAAATTCAGTCCATTGTCCAGATGTTTAGTCTATATGATGCCAAACATCTGGATAGTTAGAAATGGCCAGAACATCTGGACAATGGACTGAATCGTGTGTGCGTGTGTGTGTTTGTGTTTGTGTTTTCTTGCACTATAGATGCAATCCCATAGAATCGAGGATGCTATCTATGGGAATACAGTGTGAGAATGATAAATCTATTGGCAGCAGATTTGTTCAGTATTTATAGTTTTGAGCCACTTTGACTCCAATGAATTTTAAAAGTTCACAAAGAGGGGATGCCCTGAATTGTAAAAGTGTCTTATTGATATTCAAGGGCAGGAAGCCATTGGCTGAAAGCTGCATTGTTTTCCTTCTAAATTGTCATTAAGTGACCTTGCCTTGGCTGCTTCAGCTGTTGGGAAAAAGGTGCCGACATTTTGTTGGCATGAGCCTAGGGATTCATAATGGGTATCGTATTTGGCTTTGTTATAAAACAACATCATCCATCCGACAAAGGGAAATCACTTAATGGGCTCTCTCTTAATTATAACAATCTGGAATAGAAAAAAAGTTAGGACAACAGCTAAAAGCTTAACAAGGTCACTTGATGAAGATTTTTGTCTTTGGACTCCCTTCTGGTAGGACTAAGATCATTTCACATCATGTGCCTCCTTAGTCCAAATCCAAGGCAGGAAAGAGAAAGAAACTGACAAAAGGAAAAAGGGAGAAAGGGCTCAGTTGTCTTGCTTGTCAAGGAGTACTGTGGTTGCTATGACATTTGCTAAAATGTCACAGAGCTTCCTGCTGCAAGGGGTAGTATTCTCTTTCTCCTTGGGGGTCTTGAGGAGGATACCAAAGGTCGACCACCACTCAGGTCTAGGAACCAAGAGTATTTTCAGAAAGACAGATATAAGAGTGGTGGTAGTTTACCCATGCCTGAGGATGACATTGGGGCAGCTTCTCTCAGTTTGAGAAGTCCAGAATTTTGGGGGCGCTCTACCTTCCTTGCCAATAATATTTTGTATTTGTATAGTGTTTCATGGCTTTCAAAACATTTTGCATGCATTATCTTGTTTGTTGTTGGCGTTGTTTTAATCTTGGCTGGGTCACTCAGCAATGGTTCCAAATCTCCAAGTGAGAGTAACATGATAAGCACAATTTTCAAATCCTGACCATCAAAATATCAAGACTTCATCTGGCTTTACATTTATGTTTCATGTCCAATGCACTAAGCAGTGTTTATCAAGTACTCACTATGTTCTCAGAACTGTGCTAAGTACTAGGACAGAAGGAGAAGTGAAGAAACATGGTCCTGCCCACAAGCATCTTTCCATCTAGATAAGGAAATAAAATAGTGCCTTGCACTAAAAAAAAAAAATACTATTAAAAACAAAACAAACTTTTAAAAGTACTGACAGATGAAACAATTCCTAGAGATAGAAGACAGAATATAAATAAGTTTGAAATTGTATAATTCAAATTATAAATGGTGCAGGAGTTCAGAGGAAAAGGGATTAATAAACTAACCAAGCATTTATTAAGTACCTGCTGTATGTCAGGCACTGTGCTAGGTTCTAGAGACAGGGATAGGGACTGGATCTGTGATTTCACTGATAATAGAGCACTCCCAGATGAGGAAACTCCCTCTATCAGTACAGGTCAGCATCTCTCTGAAACTTATAGCTCTAGAGAGCTGCCTAGGGCACTGAGTGGTTAAAAGACTTGTCCAACATCACACAACTGGTATGTATTGGTGGCAGAGGTCATGGATCTAGGTCTTCCTGAGTCTAAGATAAGTACTCTATCCACTAGGCAATTCTACTGGGGAAGTCAAAATAGAAGAGTATACAGAGATAGGAAAAAGGACTAGGCCTGCAGTTTCACTGGCATAAGGAACTAACAAATGAGGAAACTTCTTCCACCAAAGCAGACTGGTAACTTAGAGTCTTAGAGAGTTGCCTATAGCACTGAGAAGTTAAATGACTTTGCCAGAGTCACAAAGTCCAGGCAGAGCCAAGACTTGAACTCAGTTCTCCTTTGCCCTTAGGCCAGCTTTCTATCATGCTGCCTCATACCATCTAATCATTTTTTTTATATTGGCTGCAGTTACGTTTTTAAATTTTTTATATTTTTCCCCAATTACATGTAAAAACAATTATTTAGCATTCATTGTTTTGTTTTGTTTTTAAGTTTTGAGTTCCAAATTCTATTACTCCCTCCCTTCCCTCCCACTACTTGAGACAGTAAGCAATTTTATATAGGTTATATATCTCCAATTATGTAAAACATTTCTATATTAGTCATTTTGTACAAAACTTGAAAAGAAAGAAAGAGGAAGGAAGGAAGGAAGGAAGGAAGGAAGGAAGGAAGGAAGGAAGGAAGGAAGGAAGGAAGGAAGGAAGGAAGGAAGGAAGAAAGGAAGGAAGAAAGGAAGAAAGGAAGAAAGGAAGAAAGGAAGAAAGGAAGAAAGGAAGAAAGGAAGAAAGGAAGAAAGGAAGAAAGGAAGAAAGGAAGAAAGAAAGAAAGGAAGAAAGAAAGAAAGGAAGAAAGAAAGAAAGAAAGAAAGAAAGAAAGAAAGAAAGAAAGAAAGAAAGAAAGAAAGAAAGAAAGAAAGAAAGAAAGAAAGAAAGAAAGAAAGAAAGAAAGAAA
>NW_020954548.1:23257768-23367214 GCF_900497805.2 Vombatus ursinus
AAAGAAAGAAAGAAAGAAAGAAAGAAAGAAAGAAAGAAAGAAAGAAAATGGTATTCTTCAATCTGTATTCAGACATTAGTTCTTTCTCTGGAGGCAGATAGCGTTTTTCATCATGAGTCCTTTAGAATTGTCTTGGATCATTGTATTGCTGAGAACAGCTAAATCATTCACAGTTGTTTATCATACAATAATGCTGTTACTATGTACAGCGTTTTCCTGGTTCTGCTCACTTCACTTTGTATCAGTTCATGTAAGTCTTTCCAGGTTTTTCTGAAATCATACTGTTTGTCATTTCTTATAGCACAATAATATTCCATTACACTCCATTTAAGAATCTATACTGTAGTATAAGACAAGAAATACAATTCTATTATTTTTCATTTTACAGAAGAGAAAACTGAGGCTCAGAAAATGTAGTGATTTGCTTAGAGTCCCACAACTACTAAATAACGGATCTTGTACTTAAAATTCAAGCCTTTTGGCTTAAAATTCTTTCCATTATACCTCTCTAATAAGGTCAGTTTTCATAGAGAATATTAGCTTGGTTACAAGCCCACCTCCCTGGCTATTCTTGGCAATATCACAGACTAACCCCAAGTCATATTTTAACTGTTTGGAATGTAGTAGATAAAATGTGTCTTCCCCCCTAGGAGAGGAGCTGGAAAAAAAGTTTGAATTCTAGCAAGAAGGAACATGACAAGGAGCGTATGAATGAGAAGAGTAAAGGTGGTAGGTGAGGCCTCCAGCAACAACTCTCTGCATCTGTCTGTTTATTTACCTGCTCTCTTTGCTCTCAGGTTGAAAAGGAGAGCTGAGTCTAACCTTCATTCTGATGCTAGCTCAGTCTCTGCTGACGCTGTTCTCTTATTTCTAGGCCAACTATGAAAGCAGCAGCCTCTTAGATCAGACCCTACTCTCTTCTCTACCTGGAGGACAAGAGAAAATAATCTTGTTAATTCTTCTCTCTCTTTCCCTCCCCCTATCCTCTCTCCTCCTGATTCCCTCCTTCCCTCCCTGCACTGTCTACTCTTCTGGAGTACCAAGCAGTAAAAAGCACAATGGTACTTCTCTGTTAGAAGAAAAGAAGGAAACAACCATTTTTTAAGCATATACTATGTAACAGTCACTGTGGCTGCAAGGTAGGTGTTACTATTATCTCAATTTTACAGAAGAGGAAACTGAGGCAGACAGAAGTTAAATGACTTACCCAGGGTCACACAGCTAGAAAGCATATGAGGCCAGATTTGAACTCAGGTCTTCCTAACTCCAGGTCCAAATCTCTACCCACTGAGCCACCTAGTTGCCTCTATAGGTGGTGGTAGATAACAATGCTTTTCCAGAAAGTAAGCAAGTGAGTTGTAGTTTCTTCTTTTCTTTTTTCTCTCTCTTCCTTTCTCTAATACAGATGGGGAAGTCTACATGTCTCCTTGTCCAGGTAAGCCTGACTGAGCCCATTTTTCAGAAATAGGTATGCATCTTATAGTTTTACAATAATACTCTGGCTAAGAATTGTATTTTCAGAAAATCAGTATCACTTTTAATAGTATGTTTGTAATAAGTAAGGAAGTTCCCTGAAAGTACATGTGTCAACTAGACCTCAATTTCTATTGGCTTATATTTTGTTATTGAGCTAAGAATTTTCTCTATAGTCCACATGCCTGATAACTTCTATAAGTACCTCACTCCTTCAATCATAACTTTTATTTATTAGGTTTACCTTCTAGATCCTCTATTGGTCAATGCCTAGAAGGTCCCAAGGATGCCACTCTTCTACTGATTCCAATTTAATCTCAGTAACTAGATACATTTCCTCTGAACATAAATTAAGTTTCTATTTCTTCCCATGGCACACAATAGGCAAACTCATCAGAATAAAAATCTGCCCACAAAATTTCTTATTTTCTTTGTATCCTTTCTTTTCTTGGTCCTAGGGCAGGAAGCATCATAATAGGTAAAAAATGGAAAGTGACACATCTCAGCTTCTGACAGGAAAAGAAGTGTTAATGATTAGAGATATCAGAGAGTAGAACAGGCTACCCTGGAAAGATAGTCAGTTTCCTATCACTTGAGATGTCCCAGATTACCATTTGTCAAGAATGTTATAGAGAAGACTCCCATATGGATATAGGTTGGTAAGTGTCCATTTTCTAATTGCAGCTCTGCTTGATTTGACTCCAGGGAGCACCATACTTCACCAAGGATAAGCTGACCTCCTAAAATTTCATTCCCACGCTGATTGACTCAGTTTGCGATACCAACACTTTCTCAACTCCTTCAGGTACTTCTCCCATGTGACTGGAGGGCTGGAGGGTGCAGCAATAAATCTCTCAAAGCCTTACTCTACAGAGGGCACAGATTAGAACTTTCCAGGGAAATCTCCATTTTTCTGCCAGCAGCTCTACTTGGTTTTGACTCCACAAAACATCACATCTTCCAGGACCCCTCCTCCATAGCACCCTATACTTTACAGCTTCCTTTTGTGTGATGTCTCAACCCATTAGATTATAAGCTCTTTGAACACAGAAACTGGTGCTTAGCACAGTGTCTGGCACATAGTAGGTGTTTAATATATGTTTATTGAATTGAATTTTGATGAGTTTCCAGATAGGCTAGAAGAAATGATTGTGAAAATCCCTTCTAGCTCCCATAGTTTTTGAAGATTCTTCTGAGGTATCTTCTAGCTCAAAGACTCTATGATTCTATAATTCCATGGGTATCCACCTTGTCATACAATGTCAATATCACCTCTAGGAACATGGGTTCTAATTCTTTCAGTCCTTTCCCAAAGTAGCAAGGTCTACTCCTGCTACCCAATATTTATGGCAGTCACCCATGCCTCTCATTCCTCAGTTATACAAACACTTCCATCACTGTTGGGCACCTTCTGCTCCACACTCCGGGATCAGACATCCTCTTTCACAACCCTGCCTTGCATTTGGATTTCCAGTTCCCAACATTTCCTTCACATTGAGCCTCAGTGATCCATAGAGGCCTTGCTAATTAAGTAAATCTGTCCTCAGACACTCACTAGCTGTGTGACCTTGGGCAAGTCACTTCACCCTGTTTGCCTCAGTTTCCTCATCTGTAAAATGAGCTGGAGAAGGAAATGGCAAACACTCCAGTATCTTTGCCAAGAAAACCCCAAATGGGGTCATGAAGAGTTGGACATGACTGAAAAGTGACTGAACAACAACAGCAGAAGGAAGGAATGTGGATGGACTTTAAGGAACCAGAGAGGGTAAAGAAATAAATATGGGAGTGGGTGTGTGTGTGTGTGATTTCTTTAGAAAGAAACCAATACAGAAAGAACAACGTCTCCCTGAAGGAAAACCCACAAAGTCCACAGATAAAAGACTTCCAACCTCCAGAGTGGCTTATGGAAATACTTTCCTACCTCCTTAGGCATGGTATAGGTCCTACAGTAAGATCAGGCCCATGAGTGGGACAACCTTACAATAGCCTCATCAGAGCCTTTTAATCTTCTCTCTTTTCTCTGACTCCTCTGAAAGCTGGATCAGCTGAGGAAGGCCTACCTGCAAACCATGGCCCAGGAACAAAGATACCAGAACACAATTGCTCTGCATCTTGGGAAATCTCTTTTTATCCAAGATTAGTCAATTTTTAGAAGTTTCTAAGGATCTATCCAAATTAAACAAGGGAATAGACTGCTCTTGGGAGTCTAGGGAGAACCTATGACTCATTATGAAAGAGGCACCTTAATTAGAATTAGGGCTCAATATGATTAGGGCAGGACGGCTTTGTATCCAAAGGCTCCACTTTCCCACCTCTCCCTCCCTATTCAATAGCTTTCTTCCAGTGGCAATTATTTTTTCTCTTGAAAAAGTAGGATGCGCTACTACAGATGTTACATGAAACAGATGGAGTAGAGTGAGAAGAATACTGAATTTGTAACCAAAGGACCTGTGCCTGAGCCCTGGTTTTGTCATTTTCTAGGTGACCTTGGGCCTCAATTTCTTCAGGCTCCAGTTTTCTCATCCATATGAGGATAATAGTGACTTCTGTTACAAGATGGCTGAGTGAGAGGTTGTGTCTAAGTCTCACCTCAAAACAGCAAGAAATGTACAAAAAAGGTTTTTTTAAAAGTATCAATAACAGAAAGAGAAGGAAAGAAATCTTCAGAAGGAAATCCCCACAGAAGGAGAAAAAAACTATCAGAAACTGAAGAAATGAATCAACAAAGAAAAGTTCCTAAAACAATGAAGAAATATGATGAGGTAGAAAGAATATGAGGGAAAATCTTTATGAGAAAAGAATAATTTCACACTGACAAAACCCTAAAAAAAGAGAAAGGGAGAGCTCTAAAATCCCATAGAGCAGTCAGAAAGTCTAATAAAATAATTTAAAAAAAAAAAAGAAAGGGAAGGGGTAGCTAGGTGGCACAGTGGATAGAGCACCAGCCCTGGATTCAGGAGGACCTGAGTTCAAACCCAGCCTCAGACACATAGCACTTACTAGCTGGGTGACCCTGGGCAAGTCACTTAACCCCATTGCCTAGCCAAAAAAAAAAAAAAGAAAAAAAGAAAAAAGAAAGGGAGCAAAACGAGAGGTCTTAATGAAAGATTTCAAAGGAAAGTCAGTGACTTAGAAGAGGGGCTAGAAAACCTTAACAAAATAAAGGACACCATGAAAAAGGAAATAGAAGAGTCAGAACT
Source organism: Vombatus ursinus (assembly GCF_900497805.2). Lineage (NCBI taxonomy): Eukaryota > Metazoa > Chordata > Mammalia > Diprotodontia > Vombatidae > Vombatus > Vombatus ursinus. Next base: position 23,262,442 of record NW_020954548.1, read on the forward strand.
CAAAAAAAGACACTGATAGCAACAAAAATTATTAGAGCAAAATCAAAAGAGAGTAAAATTGGAAGAACAAATTTCTCTAAATATCAAAGACAATTGACCTGGAAGACAAAGTTCAGAGGCAATATAAAAATCAATGATCTCCCAGAAAACCACAAGGAAAAATAAAGTGGGGATGATAATTCCCATACTATCTGCTTCCCAAGGTTGTTATAAGGATCAAATGGGAGAATATATGTAAGAAGTTATGTGAACCATTTTGGCAGGGGTTGAGGAGTAAGGGAGAGGAGGACCTGTGATTTCACTGGCATAGGAAACCTTTTGAAGAAACTTCATCTGTTAATGTAGATCAGCAACTGCTCTCAAGTTTTATACTCCTAGAACTTGCCAAGGATCAGCAATATGCAATAAGACTTGAACCCAGACTTTCTTGACTTTGAGGTTAGCTCTCCATCTGGTATACCACATCACCTCTTTTTGTTAACCATAATGCACTCTATAAATAACAGAAATTATCACATACCTCTACAACATTCCTTCCCCCTGGAAGGGAGCTTAGAGATCACCAATTCAACCTCCTCATTTTATGGAGGGGAAAACTGAGACACAGAAAAGATATGTGACTTTCTTAGTGTTATATGGGTAATAAGTAGCAGAGCCAGAATTTAAATCCAAGTGCTATGACTCCAAAATCAACTACCTTTAGACTATATCACATCATTCGTTTTCTATGAATTCATCATTCTGTTCTTCATCCTCCCTAAGCCTCAGTTTCCTTTGGTGTAAAATGAGAAAAAATAAAAGAAGCAGAGAAGATACACAACAAGGTCCATCCTGCAATAAAATCCTGATTCCGTGATTTCTATGGAAGTCTGAAAGAGGCCAAATTAAAACACTATTAAGCCTAAGTGATATTATGAATTTACTTCAAGTTAAGAGTGTTCTCAGCTTCCTTGGACTCAACCCCAAACATTAGGCTTGAAAGGCTTTTGTTTTAATGAGGCAAGAAAGCAATATTGCCAAAGAGTGCTTCCTATCATGAAGGGCAAAAATGTCAAGGCCATGCTGAACAGTGCTCAAGGACAGTGTATTTTTTCTAAGTCCCAAACCAAATAGAGGTCCAGAATAGTAGAGAGGGACAAAGGAGTCATAGAATGATTGGATTTCCAAACTGAAAGGGGCCTCAAACGTAATACAGTCCAACACATACCCATAAAGGAATCCCCTACTAACCATAAGCATAGACTAGGCTTGCCTATGTATACAGTCCAGGACTACTGGCATTTCTGGTTCACATTCTATTTATTGCCTGTGCCTCAAAATAATCAACCAGACTTTTCTTGAAGACTTTCACTAAAGGGAAAATCACCATCAAGGTAGCCCATTTCACTTTTTGTTGTTGTTCGCTTGTTTCAGTCGCATCCGACTCTTCATGACCCCATCTGGGGTTTTCTTGGCAAAGATACTTAATGGTTTGCCATTTCCTTCTCTAGCTTACTTTACAGATGAGGAAACTGAGGCAAACAGGGTTAAGTGACTTGCCCAGGGTCACACAGTTAGTAAGTGTTGAGGCTGGATTTAAACCCAAGTGCTCCTGGCTCCAAAGCCAGCACTCCTTCCACTGCTCCACCAAAGTGCCCCATTTCACTTTTGGATAGCTCTAATTGTTGGGAAGTTGTTGTTTTTGTTTTTCAGCTGATATCAATCCTAACTTTGCCTCCTTGAAGCTTCCACCCATCACACCTAGCTCTACCTTCTGAGGCCAAACAGACCATCTCTAACCCCTCTTCATATGACATCCCTTCAAACACTTGAAAACATCTTTCATGTCTCTGCTGAGTCTTCTCTCCTCCAGGCTAAACATCCCCAGTGCCTTCAATTAATCGTCACACCACATGGACTCAAGGCCAATCTTGGTTGCCCAGAATCAGACTCCTAGAAAAGTTTTCTTGTGTCTATAAAACTTTATAACTCAGAATCATGCATTATTAAAACTGGAAAAAAGCCTTAAAACAGAAAACATTAGAACATAAGACGTTATGGTTTGAAAGTGTCATAGAATTGTAGCTGGAAGGACTTTAGAAGCCATTCAGTGCAACCTCCTCCTTTAATAGATGAGCAAACTGAGGCCAGACAGCAGAAGGGATTTGCCCAAAGTAAAAAAAAAACAGTAAGTGGAAGAGGCAGGATTTGAACCTAGGTCCTCTGACTCCAAAGGCATTGCTCATTATACCATGCTTAGAGATCACTTCAGCTAATCTTATTTTTTATTGAAAAATCTGAACCAAAGAGAGATTGGGTGATTTCTTCAAGTTCACACAGATGGTAAGTTGTGGAATTGGGAATAAATTTCCCCTATGCAATGTTGTCTCATCAGATTCTTGAGATTTAAGAAAAAAAACAACTAAATTAGCATTACTTTGTGTTTATGTGCAGGTATGGCTGGCTAGTCCCGTAAAGTCAGCAGATCGAGTCTTTGGTCTCTTCCTTCGCCATTTCATCCTCCCATATGTCATTGCCCAAGATGTCGACCAACTACAAAGAATGAATGCTAGCCATAATAATAGCTAGCGTTTATATAGCACTTTAAGAGATGGTTCAGTGGATAGAGTCTGGGCCTGGGGTCAGAAAGAGCTGAGTTCAAATCTGGCCCCAGACACTTACTAACTGTATTTTCTGGGCAAGTCACTTAACCTCTGTTTGCCTCAATGCACTGGAAAACGAGATGGCAAAGTACTCCAGTTTCTTTGCCAAGAAAACCCCATAGACAGTATGGCCCACAGGGGCACAAAGAGTCAGATACAACTCAACAGCAACAGTATAAGACTTTAAGGTTTGGAAAGAACTTTACATATATTATCTCATTTTGTCCCCAAAACAACCCTGGGAGGCAGGTGGTAGTATTATCACTATTTTACAAATGAGGAAACTGAAGCAGGCAGGGTCACATGGCTAGTAAATACCTGAGGCTAGATTTGAACTTTGGTCTTCCTGACTCCAGGTTTAGCACTCTCTACTGTACTTTCTGGGACTACTAGATAAACCAAGAAAACTCAAATAATGCACAGGCCCAAGACAACTGCGGCCTTCTGTAGGGCCTCATCAGAGCCTTCCAAGCTCTAAGACTCTTTAAGTCCATAAACCACAGTCTTAAGGACATCATGTTTTAAATGTGAAGCTCTAATCACAAGATCAGGCTAAAGGATACAAACATAACTATGGCAGGTGGTTGTTATCTAAATTAGAACCCCAGGGAAAAAGTACAAAGCTGGTAATGAGTTAGTAAGAGATCAGTGTTATTGGCAGGGTAGGGGGGAGGATACTATGGGAAATCACAGGGCTTAGATTCAAAATCCCATATCTACTCCTTATTGTCTGTCTGAGGCTGAACAAGTCACTTTGTCTTCCTGGTCCTCAGTTTCCTCATCTGTAAAATGGACTAGATTGCACTAAATAATCCCCAAGGTCCCTTTCAACTCTAAATCCTTTGACTCCATGATTTAACATAGCATCATAATATCTCAGAAATCGCACCATAAACATTCCACTAGAAGTTAATGGCCAATGTAGGAATGTCTTCTTTCCTCACTGAGTCAGAAGGCTAAGTGCACCATTCATGATTCAGTGTCTGACCTTGAGCAAGCCATTTAACTAATTCCCTTCACAACATCAATCCAATGGGTTATTGTCCTAATATGGACTTGGTCTTCATCCCAATACTGAGGACGATAAATGAGGGAAAGGTAGGAGAAAGGTAATAACTGTAGTGTAGCTGGCCTACAGACAATCATTGAGTATTTACATGGGCCCCAGCACTGTACTAGATGACTGCAGATAAAACATTTTGTTAAAAACAGACATAGTCCTTATCTTTACTTCACAAATTTGAGCTGTTATAAAACTACCGACTAAACATGTTTTTTGATAAATCAATCAATAAGCATTTATTAAGCACCCACTATGTACTATGCACTGTTGTGGCACAGAGGTGAACCTGGTTGGCCAAAGGCCCTAGGTTCTGATAAGTCAGAAAGATTTAATATAAGCTTTACATAGATGAATCTGTTGTTTCCAGATTAAGCAAGAAAAGGCATTCCAGTAGAGGGTTGGACACTAAGTGATGAGTATTTTTTGGCCGCAAAAACTAATTAAAGCCTACCAAGATGTAAAGGGAATGGGGTCCATATTATTAGGGAGAACCCCAAAATGGACGGAATACTAGGTCCTTCAGGTATTGAAATAAGGAGAGTCAGTCCTTCCAGAACCTGGTACTATTTCTACTCCAATCTAATTCTGAAGTCCTTTAATTATTGTTGGATTTATATTTAGAAAGGCTACTGGCATGTTGGGTGAACACTCTTTGAGAGGATATGGTTAAGTGTCACATAAGATGAGAAGCAAATGAATCACTCTCTAAACACTGACAAGCAGCATGGTAGAGTAGAAAGAATGGTAGGTTTGGAGTCTGACAACCTAGGTTCAAATCCAGGTTCTGCCACTTATTACTTGTGTCACCATGAACAACTTACTTAACCTAAGACTCAGTTTCCTCACCTATAGCATTAGGGGTTTGGAACAGATAATCTCTGAAATTCCTTCTAAGTCTATGTCTATGATCCTATGGAAGGAGTTGTAACAACCAAAAAGATCACAATTCCATGGAAATAGTAAAGCAATAATAAGATGGCATGTGCTCTATCACAGATTTAGACAATAAGTAAGTTTTCATCCTCGTATCCCCCAGTGCCTGGAATAGTGCAATACACATAATAAATCTTTGTTGAACTGAACTGAATTGAAAGTACTATAGTAGATACAAGGAGATTTAAGATAAACACCCTGTCTAAAATAAAGAGCATATGGCCGTGCTTCCCACACTATGTTCTGTGGCTCCTTATCACAGTGCATTTATGGGGGCGCGATGGGATACTTTACATTTTGACTTCACTATTTAATAAATAGAGTTGTTAGGTATTTCTTCTAACCTAGGGGCACCATGAAAAAATTTGCTGAGACCACAGAATGCATGAATCAAGAAAGTTTAGGAACCTCTGGCATATGATACAAAAACCATAATGCTATACTCAGGAAAATGGGTCCTCAGCAATCCTAGAATCTCTGATTTGGAAAAGGCCTCAGAGGCTCTCTACTGCAGCCTGACCACAAGTCCTTGCTATAACACTGAGGATTTCAATCTCTTGCCCATCTTGCCCCCAGCCTTTTTTTTTTTTCAATTTATAATCCAGTCCACTCTCTTTCTGGGCAATTATCTGGGATAATTGAAGTTGGAATTAAATATCTAGATATTTTTAAAAAAACAGTCTAAAGATTTGATAGGGGGAAAAAAACAATGGGAGACTCAAAAATGTAAAGAAAACACATACACATACAAAGCTAACATGGACTTTTTAAATAGAGAAGTCTCTCTTGGCCCATAAGACCTAGTCATAGCAACATGATGATGGATTGAGCTTTCCATTTTTCACTCATAAACACCCATCCAACCCTTCATCTACGTCCCTTAATTTCAGAGGAAATGGGAGTCCCACAATATGGCTCTTTGGAGGTTCATAAAGGCACAGCTGCTATAAATCAAACCAGTGGAGGCATTAGTGAAGTGGGGGGGAAAGCTACAAGTAACATTTCCCCTGACCTCTCTGAGAGGGAGTCAAGTCTGGAGTTTAATGGAATGAAATCCCTTCCCTGCAAACACGAATCAGGCTGCTGGAGCAGCATTCTATTGAAATTATTTGTAACTGGCCTCTGAAAAGATTTATACCTAGGTTTCCAAAGTCAGAGGCAGAACCAGGCTGCATTTCCCCACCTGGATTCACCTAAGGAGAAGCAATCCACCAAGCTTAAAGCCCTGTACGTAGCAGACTAATGCTGAAATACCTGGAAAGCAGGGAAAGGAAGGGAGGTGGTCAAGGACCCCCAAGCACACAGGTCCCTGAAGAGGAAAAGAGAATCTCAGCCTCAGAGTAGTGTGAAGAAAAATGAGAAGCCCATTTGTGTTCATAGGATCATTATATATTTTCCCCTCTGAGCCCTTCCCCAATTCCCACTGTCATTGGCAGGTTGATTACCCAGAGGGCAATGATTACTTTGCTCCTCAGAATTCTAGGGGTAAACCTAAGGGCCTGCAGTTTTTATTACTGCCACTTAACAAGCTCCCATCTGGTATGCTCTCCATTGATTAGCAATCAGCCAACCAGAATTAATTACCTTTTAGAAAGGGGTATTTGATAAGCAGGTATGATAAGAGTAGTTAGTACAAAAACACTCTGCCCAAACCAAGGGCATGATCTTCCTTTGCACACATAAGGTTGGGGGTGGGGGGAAGAGAAAGGAGAAATGGGCTCTAACTTATTAAGCTCATGAGGCCAACAGATGAAGTTACATCTCTGGATTATTGGAAGTCCTCTCTTCTCCTCTCCCTCCCTGAGGCAGCTAGTTGTCACAATGAATAGAGCTCTGGGCCTGGAGTTAGGAAGACCCAAATTCAAATCCATCCTCAGATATTTACTAGCTATGTAGCAAGTAATTTAACTTCTGTCTGCCTCTGTTTCTTCCTCTGTAAGATAGAAATAACAACACTTACCTGGCAAGGTTTTTGTGAGCATCAGATGACATAATTGCAAAGCACTTAGCACAGTACCTGACACATAGCAGGTGCTTAATAAATACGTGTTTCTTTTCTTCCTTCACTTCTCTTCATGGAGGCTACATTAGTTCCCCTTAGGTGTAGATCTCTGTTGGGCTCTGAGGTTCATTGCAGTTGTAATGACCTGAAGTTGTTTGTTTTTCAGTTGTGTCTGACTTAATGACCCAATTTGGGGTTTTCTACAATGGTTTGCCATTTCTTTCTCTGGTTCATTTTACAAATGAGAAAACTAAGGCAAACAGGGTTAAGTGAATCACCCAGGGTCACACAGCTATTAAGTGTCTGATGCCAAATTTGAACTCAGGAAGATGAGTCCAGGCCTGGCACTCTACTCTATCCACTGCACCACCCAGCTGCCCCCAACCTGCAGCTACCTTTCTTCAATAGATATAGATTGTCCTTGGGTTATTGCTGCTCCTGGGACACTGTTGCTCTCTGTGAAGGTGAAGTACAAAATGTCCAGCCCTCTAAAGTTCACGAGGTTATTCACTGTTGATGAGGGCAATCTTCTCTTCTCCTTTGATGCTTGTGTAAGGTACATCTAATTCTTTAAAACAATCCCAATGTATTTCCTGTGTATCTTCATCTGATTTCATCCAATGACTAGAATTATGTCCCTCTTACCAAACAGATTAAGGATTTATTCAATCTAGTTCGGGGGTAGGGAACTTGCAGCCTCAACGCCACATGTGGCCTTCTAAATCTTTAAGTGCGGCCTTAACAGAACAAATTCTGTAAAATTTGGATTCAATCAAAAGGCCCCACTTAAAGATTTAGAAGGCCACATGTGGCCTTAAGGCTGAAGGTTGCCCACCCCTGATCTAGTTTATAACCATGGTTGTTTGACTGATTCTGATATTCAAAAAGATGTTGTCAGCTAATAAAGGTATCTAGGCTCAGAATATCTGGTTAGGTACATTAATTGGGGTTGGAGCACAAGATATGTTTCTTCCAATAGAATCATAGATTTAGAGGTGGGAGAGATGTTAGAGATTGTCATAGTCAACCCCTACATTTCACAGAAAGAGACGCTGAGACATAGAGAGGTTAAGTGACTTGCCAGAGGTCATATAGATACTAAGTGTTTAAGATAGAATTTGGACCCAACTCTTCTTGACTTCCAGTCCTGCACTCAAAAAAAAGTGGAAGCCTTTCAAGGACTGATATCATGCTTTACCTCACTACTACTCTGAACTTAACTGAGAAAGAGTAGATCGGTATTATGGAAAGAGAAGTACACTTGAATTCTAGACCTGGCCCTCTTATTTTCTCATTGAATGACTGTGGGCAAATCTCTCTAGGCTTCAGTTTCTTCATCTATACAGTGAGTAGGCTGGTGCCAGATGATCTCAAGATCTCCCCCAGCTATAACATTCTATGATTCATCTTCCTTCCCAAACAGACATCTCTGCTCAAGAAAGAGTGCAACATCCTATGTAACTCATATAAGGAAAACCTCAAATGTTTACAGCCCTTTAAGGTTAATAAAGCTCTTTCCTCACAATAGCCCTATGAATTACATAGTACAAAGATTATTTTCAACCTCATTTTGCAGATAAAGAAACTGAGGCTCAAAGGGTTGAAGCAAATTGCATAGGGTCCCATAGCAAGCAAATGTCAAAGCTGAGACTTGAACCCAGGTCTTTTGAAACCAAAAGTAGGAAGTATTCTTACCACTAACCTACTTTGACTGACATATAGGTCAGTACTCCTATGAGGGTTCAGATTTACTACCTTGGAGTCATTCATTCATTCTTTCCACAAGCATTTATTAAGCACCTACTGTATGCTCACCACTGTGGTAGGTGCTGGCAAAGAATCCATTTCCTGCCCTCAAGGAGCTTTGTTGTTGTTGTTGCTGTTGTTCAGTCATTTCAGTGACTCTTTCTGACCCTTTTTGGAGTTTTCTTTGCAACAATACTAGAATGGGTTGCCATTGTATTCTTAAGCTCATTTTATAGATGAACTGAGGCAAACAGGAATAAGTGACTTGCCTGGGGTCACACAGATTTGAACTCAGGAAGATGAGTCTTTCTGACTCCAGGCCTGGTACTCTATGTACTATGGCACCAGCGAGCTGCCCGCTCAAGGAGCTTAGCAGTCTTTGTACTTTACACCTGGAATAACCCTCCTCACTACTCCACACTCCACATTCTGCAATTTCATGACTTTGGCCTCCTTGTTGTTCTGGAACAAGACCCACCATCTCCCAACTCAAGGCATTTTTACAGGCTGTCCCTTATCTGCCGAATGCTTTCCCTTCTCGTCTCTGCCTCCTGGCTTCCTTTAAGTCACAACTAAAATCCTTCCTTCCACCAGGAGCATTTCTTGATTCCTCCTAATTGTAGGTTCTTACATCTGTTGATTATTTCCAATTTACCCTTTATATTGTTTATCTGAACATAGTCATTTATACCTTGTCTCCTCCATTGGACTATGAGCTCCTTGAGAGTAGGGACTGTCTTTTATTTATCTCTGTATCTCAAACACTTAGCACAGTACCTGGTCCACAGTAGACACTATGTTTATTGACTGCCTATATTGGGGAAAAACAAGACATATGCTCTTCACCCCTTTACATGATGTTTAACTATGATAGAGATAATATACATTTTTTAAAAGGGAATGGTAATGGTGGACTATGGTAATAAAAAATAATATTTACAAATAGTATCACAGGTCAGAAAATAGACAGTTCTCTGACTTAAGAAATGCAGACTCCTTCTGTACCTTTCCCCTTATGGAACTCCAATCTTGACTTTGCGTTTTGTTTTATCTTTTAGATTAAAAAAAAAAAAGGAATTCTGATTTCAAATTGAGTTTGGTAGAGAAACCCTATGAAAGCTGCTCTTCTCCCTGTCATCTTCTGTCTTTCTATTGAGTATGTATAAGTGGGATTGGGTATGCAAATGAGAGAGACAGAGACAGATCAAGGGACAGACAGAGGGAGACAAGAGAGAGATAGAGAGACGGACAGACATAGATGGAGTGACAGGAAACAGACAGAAACAGAGAGATGAAAACAAAGAGACAGAGGGGGGAAAACAGAGAGGAAGAAAGACAGAGAATGAGGATCCTGATAGATACTCACATCTGGCATCTTAACCATACACCTCCTCAGGTAACAGTTGCAAATGGGTCCTTAGTGCTCTCTGTAGTTCTTGGAAACACTATACCTCCCCCTCCACCGAATGAAGTAAGGGGCTCTAATGGCAGTACTGACAGAACTCTACACTATTGCAGCTTGCATTTCAGATATCCATCTGCGCAGGGGGAAATAGCTTGAAATCCTCAATGGGGAGTGCAGACAGAAAGGTCAACAATTATGCAAAATGAAGAATGGGTTTAGAATTGCTTCAAGGTGCTCTCTAAATCTGTCTACCAGGTGTCTGTGTCCTTCCCCCAGTGACCAGGACCAGGCTTTCCCAACCAAAGCCGCTGCTATGAGGTGTTCTTAAACATCTATAGCAAGTATTTAGTAGCAGAGGTGAGACCTTCCAGGTCTCACCTTTCTACGGACTATGTTCAAGGCAGACGGGCTTTTCTTTTCTTTCTTCCTTAAGTTAGTGAACGATTTGTTCCCAGAGGTGAGCACCTGAGAGTGGGGCCAAGAGTCAAGTACCTTGTCTGAAGGTACTGAGCAAGCTTCAAAAGCAAAGCTATGGAAGCTTCTCAAAACTGCCAGCTTTCTCTAGAGACTTAGAACAAGATAGTGCCTTCCTTATTGTAATAGCTTTAATCAAATCACAATTTATCAAATGCCATTTCCACCTCCACTCACCCACCTCTGCCCTCTATGTCAAGTCCCCACCACCTCTGACACAGGCACCCCTGACTAAAAGAAAGGGGAAGGCTTCAGAAGGTATTGTCCAGAATTTGGACATTGCCTATTTTGTGATGGCAGACAAGGTGACAGAGAGGAAGAGACCTTGGTTTGGAGTCAGAGAACCTGAGCTTCAATCCAGGTTGTGATAGGTATGACTCTTAGAGCCTCTCTGGGCCTCAGTTTCCTTCTATCTCAGCCTCTTACCTTCCCTAGCTTCCTTGAGCCTCAGCTAAAGTCCCAGTCCTACTTAATTTTAGTGCCTTCCCTCGGAGATCACCCCCAAGTTATCCTATATAGAGAGCTTGTTTGTATAGAGTTGTTTACATGCTGTCTCCCCTTTATACTTCGAGCTGCTTGAGAGCTGGGACTGATTTTTTGCCATTCTTTATATCCCCTGTGCTTATCACAGTCAATGCCTGCCACATAGTAGGCAATTAATAAAAGCTGGTTGGCTACCTGACACACAAATAATACATATGAATATGTATGTACATGAATATGTAGAAAATATACATATATGTGAATATGAGTATGTATATATGATATATAAAATAGATAAGTCAATTCATTAACCTGGCTCTTAAGGAATGGATGGGCTATACATAGTGTGCATTAATTCGGGGGGGAAAACCCAAGCAGAGGTATTATAGGCCAGGATATTATGATGCAGACCTGTGCAGCTTGAGTTAATATCCATGCTCCAACTCCTCGTCCCCCAACCACACTGGCCCACCTCAAGCTATTATGAGCCAAGAAGCTATGGTATAGACCTAGGGCAGTTTGAGGTAACTTCATTCTCAGAGTGGGATGCTTGAAAACCAGCTGTGGACCCTTTAAGCAAAGAGTATTTAAGGATGACTCCATGGATTAAGCAAAAGGTTTCTGAAACCCCCTTGTAGGCTGATTTTACCTAGAAGTCACTTACTATACTCAGAAAGTAATTGTTCCTGTGAATCCTCAGGTTCTAAGGGCTCCATGCACTGAATGCCCAACCTTCCACACAAGGAAATGACAACAGACCCTTTAAGTTAATGAAGAGCAGGAAGTTATGGGGAGCAGGAAGATCTGAAAGAGCTGTGGGGGCTGGGAGGGAGGGAAAGAGGTGAGGGAGATGTATTCAAAATATCTTTAACTAGAACTTCTCACACGACTTTAAGTGCTCTCATGCTGGACAGCATTTTAAGTAAAACAGTTGATATTAAATATCAGGAGAGAAGCCACAAGATGACAATCTAAGAAATAAAAGATATTTCTGTCCCATCCCTTCCTTTAGCAAAGAATGGTTAGAACTCTCTTAGACACCTCTTCTGAAAAGCAAAGACCCCCACCACCCTGATAATAGCCACTTTATGTGTCTATTTTCCATTCTCTGCTTCCCAAGCACTTTAAGAAAATAAATTTTTATCAGGCTCTTTTGCTTTTATATCATCTAAAATTCCTAGTGTTTGTCTTCAATCCTCCCAGCCCCCAGAGCCATCCCTTATGTATATAAAAAAAAGAACAAAAAAGAGGAAGGGTAAATTTCTGCAAAATTAACCAACATATCAAAAACTCAGAAATTATATACAGTTCCATGGCCATGGTCTTCCACCTCTGCAAAGAAGCAGGACAAAGTGCTTTCTCTTATCTCTTCTTTCTCAGGATTCAGGTTACAATTACATTGCTGTCCTTGTTTGCATTTTTGTAATTTGAGTAGATATGGTTTCATTCTCTGTACTTATATTCTTAACACCTAGCACAATTAGGCACTTAATAACTACTTGTTGATTGATCTATTTTTTCTTTTAATTAGTTTTATTTTTAATTTATGGAAGAAAACATTGGCATAACATTATTTTCTGGGTTCATCTTACATCACTTTGCATCTGTTCATGGAAGTCTTCTCATGATATTCTCTTTTCATCATAATTATAATGTCTTACAACATAGTACTATTTCACAACATTCATGTATCACAATTTGTTTAGCCATTCCCCAGTTGATGGGAATCTACTTTGTTTCCAATTTTTGCTATTTTAAAAAAAGTGCTGCCATAAGCATTTTTGTGTCTATGGGGCTTTCCTTTTTTGTCAGTGAATTCCTGGGGGGCATGTGGCTAGCTGTGGAATCTCTGGACTAACAGTTCTTTTCCAAGCACTTTTTAAAACCTCTCACTATATTCTGGACCAAGCAAATCAGTCTTTTCTTTCATTTCCTTCATAGAGCTTATAATAGCAAAGAGACTAACTGACAGCATAAAGGTGAGTTAAAGGCAGAGATGGAGTAGAATTCAATGATCTTTTGACTCCGGAGTCACCACCTCTGATCCACCAGTCCACACCGATGCTCTTCAAGCCAGAGGAGGAAGCCTTCACTTTGGTGCAGGTAGGTCATGAGTGCAATCAGTTCAGATGAGGACGCCTCTTTACCACAAAATACATCAGAAAATTTAGTCTTTACTGAGTAAAGGGCACGAAGGGAACAGGATCAGTCAAAAGGTCAGATTGCATCAAGCACTGCACAAATTTGTAATAAAAGCTTACAAAAAGGCAACATGACAGTAATATAGTAATATAGTATATAGTAATATAGATGAGATGCATTAGATAGAATGACAGGCCTGGAGTCAGGAAGAATTGAATTCAAATTCAGTCTCAGATACTTACTAGCTGTGTGACCCTAAGCAAGTCACTTAACCTTGGTTGTCTCAGTTTCTTCATCTGCAAAATGAGCTGGAGAAGGAAATGGCAAACCATTCCGGTATCTTTGCCAAGAAAACCCCAAATAGGGTCACAAAGAGTTGAACACGACTGAACAACAAGATAAAGGAACTTTAGAGTCAATAAGATCTGAATTTAAGTCCTACCCTCTGACACATACTAGTGATGTGACCATGGACAAACAACTTTCTGGTACCCTCAAACAACTCTTTAATACTGGGAGTTATAGACAAGTTGCTAAAGGGCATCGCTGAGTAGAGTTTATATACACTGATAAAGTAATTGATCCAGAACTCTGCATCTGCCCTTTCAGATGATAATAATAATAACTCCCATTTCACTAGAGTTTTAAGGTTTACAAAGTATTTTCCTCACAACAACTCTGTAAGGGGAAGTATAAACATTTTATCCTTTTCTAGAGACAAGGAAGGATGATGCCCAGAGAGTTTCACCTCTCTTTTGCTTTGACTCTCCCTCTCAGCCTGTTTAATATTACCCATGATTTAAAACCCAAATCAAGTGTTACTTCCTCCATAAAGCCTGGCCTGATCCTTCTCCTCCCCATCAAACTCATGTAGCATTTTGCACTTCTCTAATTTGTCACGTAATACAGTGAATTATAATTATCCGCATCTCATAGTTCAGAGACAAGGCAAAAGCTGTAGACAGCAGAGCACCCAAAAAAAATAAATATCCAGAGACAACCAGGTTGGCATGGCAGATAGACTACTGGACCTGGAGTCAGGAAGATGAATTCAAATCTGACCTCAGACACTTACTAGCTATGTGACCCTGAGTAAGTCACTGATCTTCTTTCTTCCTCTATTTCCTCATCTGTAAAATGGGGATAATATTAACACCTACCTCCCAGGGTACTTGTAAAGATAAAAGGAGAAAATATTTGTAGAACACTTTCCAAATCTCAAAATGCTATATAAACGCTAGCTAGCTACCAGCGGTAGGAGCTGCAGTAGCAGCAGCAGTAATATCATTATCATTATAACAAGGACCAATAAGAAGCAGGTCTTGTAGGACCAGCATAACCACATCACTGAAAGACATCAGTAGTCCTACAGCATGGAAAATGCAAGTTGCCACTCCATCGCTGCCCCCTGGTGACGTGTGTGCCACCTTTGTACATGTGTCCTGCTCACGTGTGTTCCTCATGTTTGCCTCTGTACATGCCTTGGACATGCGTGTATGCTATATGTGCCTATTCACATTTTTTGTCCACTATTTTGTCCACTATTCTTTCTGACGCATTGTTTTTGTGGGAGAGTTTACCGCATGTTTATAGGGAAATATTTTATTGCTACTTTTCTTAATATACCATTTCATTAGATGAACTGTGCTCTGATTAGCAAAGATGAAAATGTCTGAATGCGTTTACAAGCTATAGGTTTGGGTTTTGTTTTGAGGGGGGTGTCAACAGAATACTTTCAATCTAGATAGATGTTCCTAGGGAATGCTCCCAAGCATTTCAGCAGTTTCAAGGCACAAACTAACCAGCTTAGTTTTAAATATGACTAGTTTGACTAACTAGTGTGGCATCCAAGTGGAAAGGCACATGGAGGCATTCTCTAAAGATGCCTAGGCCTTGCATCTATCCTGCCCTACACCCTTAGGGTCTCCAGCCTTTCTAACCACCTTGAAGCTGAACCATCCCTACATGAGATATTTTCCCCAGGTAGAGTATGATACATTCCCTTGAGAACAGCAACAGTGTTTCTTTTCTATTAGCATGCACTTAGCATAGGAAGCATAGAGTAAGTTATTAATAAATCATTCATTCATTCATTCATGTCCGATAGGCACACCTGAAACTTTCAAGAACGGTCAGGGCTAGAGGTCGTTATAAGAGTCATCTGCAAACAGGCGAGTAGTAGTTGGAGCCCAGGTTCACCAAACCTTAAAGCACTATATAAATGCTAGGTTATTATTATTACTGAAGGAAGGGTGAGAATTACCCTTCTACTACTCTAAAATATAATCCCTTCAACTTTCCTCTTATCTTGTCTTTGCTAGTGGAGAGAGAGAGTAGAGAGATAAAGAAGAAGGTACCAAGGAGGAAAGACCTTAAGAGATGCGCAGCATTAAGATGAAAGGAATGTATAATGAATAAGCATTCAGAGATACAGGTCACAAGATGGCGATCTAAGGAATCAAAAATACCATGTTCTATGTAAGTGGCAGTTTGATGGGGTGGGACACTTCTAGCTGTAATTATCTCTTCCATAGTAAAGTTATGGCCCTCCTTCTATCTGCATGATGAGGGGAGAGAGAGACAGAAAGAGACAGAGAGAAGAAGAGAGAGGGAGAGAGAGAGGGAGAGGGAGAGAGAGAGACCTGAGAAAAGTAAGAAATGCGAAAGTAGCTAAGAAAAGGGAAGAGGTAGGTGCCAGAGCCCAAGAGCTAGAAATTCCTGTAATATTATCTCACCCTTTCTTCAATATCTGTCACTGGATACCTTTGCTCAATTTTTAGATTTGAAAAATAAGAAAGATAAGAGCCTAGCCTTCTAAAATATATTCGTATAATTTTGAAGTTTAAAAAAAAAAGCTACAAGTGTTTTTCCATTAAAGGCAGGGAGGAGGAGGGGAGTTCTGTGGAGAAAGGCAGAGCTGGGTGGCTTTGACCCCTCATCCTAAGGGATGAAAAGGAAGAATAATCAAGCAGGCGCTGAGAAGCTAGAGAAAACAAGCTGTATGCTGACATTTTGGCTGTGTGGCTTTCTTCTGGCTCTGTGACAATGAGAACACATTTTGCTTGCTGTGGTTTCTATTTTCCCACCGCCAGAAAAAGGTCTCTTCACGAAAATGTCACAATGCATCTTATTTTCCATTTTCAGCCTGTGTTCCCGGTAGAGACTGACACCCCATCCTGCCCTCACGCACCAGTCTGGAAACAACAACAGCAAAGCCCCAAAGGGTGGGATGCATGGGGGAGGAAGTGGCAGGCAAGCTGACTGGCTTCCTGACTCCACAGTCCACCCCTGCACACTTTATTGGGGAGGGGGAAGGTGAAGAGAGACTGGAGTGAGAATTAGTTGGGGGGGGGGGGCACAACAGCAAGCGTCTGATACAATCTCAAAAATGCACTTGCCTGACAAATCACAGTTGGGCTGTTTGACCCATTTTCCTAATTCATGTGATACTTGGGCATCTCATTATGGGAAGCACATTTACAAAGATGAGCTTTTAGTGGGCAAGTTGGCATCTGTTAAAGTTTCTTTGGCAGGAAGACATGAAAACATTTAGTGATACATCTGGGTTTGAGCCCAGGGGCTTCATAGGATCATAAGATTTAGAAATGAAAGGGATCATGGAGATAATCTAGTCAAACCCTTGCCTCCTTTTACAGGTGCAGAAAACTAAGGACCCAAAAAGGGAAATGATTGGCTCAAGATCATAAGGATAGGGCCAGGGACTGGACCTGTGATTTCCTTGGTACCAGGAACTCTCAAATGAGGAAATTCCCTGTGCCAGTGCAGGTCAGGACCGTATCTGCAAGTTATAGTATTAGAGAATTGCCCTGAATATTGAGAGGTTAGGTGACTTGCCTAGGGTCACACAGCCAAGTATGTATCAGAGGAGGGACTTTGAACACTTGTCTTCTTGGCTTTGAGATGAGCTTTCCATCAGCTATTGATTCTCCCTAGTCATGAAGGCAGTAAAGAGGGAAGCTAACATTTTAAATCACGTCCTCTGACTCTACATCCAATGCCCTTTCCATTGCAGCACAAAGCTTTGAAGGCAACTAAGTGACACAGTAGATACAATGTTGGACATGGAGTCTAGAAGACCTGAGTTCAAATTCTGCTTCAAACACTTCCTTAGTTGTGTGAGCCTGGGCAAGCCGTTTAAACCTCTTTCTACTTCAGTTTCCTAATCTGTAACTGGGATTAATAATGATACCCAACTCCAAAGCTTGTTATGAGACTAAAATGAGATAATATTTGTGAAATACTTTGCAAACCTTAAAGCACTATATAAATGCTAGGTTATTATTATTACTGAAGGAAGGGTGAGAATTACCCTTCTACTACTCTAAAATATAATCCCTTCAACTTTCCTCTTATCTTGTCTTTTAGATATTGGGATAGTGAAAAAAGAATAGGAATTTCTAAATAATTGGAGAAGTATTAGTTGTTCATGGGTAGGCTGAGCCAACATAATAAAAATGACAATACTACCTAAATTAATTTACTTATTCAGTGCCATATTAATCAGAGTACCAAAGGATTACTTTATATAGGTAAAATAATAATAATAATAATAATAATATGTAACTAAATTAATCTGGAGGACCAAAAGGTCAAGAATTTAAAGGGAATTACTTTTTAAAAAGTGGAAGGGAAAGAGGCCTCAGAGTATCAGATACTATACATCAAGAACTATATTTCAAGGTCATAATCATTAAAACAATTTAGTAAGAAATAGAGAGGTTGCTCAGTGAAACAGATTAGGTACGTAATATACAGAAGCAAAGGATGACAACAGCCTAGTGTTTGACAAACCCAAAGATTCTAGCTATTGGGGCAAAAATTCACTATTTGACAAAAACTACTTGGAAATGCTTTCTCAAGCATTCTAATAGCAACTAGTCATACACCAGCAACTCACACTATATCAAAACAAGTTCTAAATGGGTACGTGAGTTAGACACGAAGAGTAACATCATGAACAATTTAGAGATGCAGAGAACAAATTACCTGTCAGATCTATGGATAGGGAAAGAGTTCATGACCAAACAAGAGGAGGACAGGTTCACAAAAGGTAAAATGGACAATTTTAATTACATAAAATTTAAAAAGCTGTTTTTTTCCCCACAAATAAAACTGATGCAGCTGAAATTAGAAGAGGAAAATGGAAGGGGAGAATCTTTGCAGTAAGTTTCTCTGATAAAAACATCATTTTAAGATATCTAGGGAACTGATTCAATTTTATAAGAATAAGAACCATTCCCTACTTGTTAAGTGGTTAATAGATATGAATAGGCAATTTTCAAAGGAAGAAATCCAAGCTAAATCCATACAAAGAATGTTCTAAGCCATTGATAGAGAAGTGCACATTACAACAACTCTGAGGTACTACCTCACACCCATAAGACTGTCAAAGTTTGCAAAAAAAAAAAAAGGAAAATGACAAATGCTGGAGGGGCTGTCAGAAAAAATGCACTGTTGGTAGAGCTGTGAATTGGTCCAGCCATTCTGGAAAGTGATTTGGAACTATGCCCAAAAAGCTATTAAACTGTGCATACTCTTTGATCTAGCAATACTGCTAGTAGATCTATATGCTAAAGAGATCAAAGAAAGAAGGAAAAGGTCCATAGGTACAAAACTATTTATAGCAGCTCTTTTCGTGTGGGCAAAGAATTAGAAATTGAAGGTATGCCCATCCATTTGGGGATGGCTGAGTAAGTAATGGCGTATGCTATTGTACTATAAGAAATGATGAAGGGGGTAGCTTTAGAAAAATCAGGGAAAATGTCTATGAATTGAGGATGCAAAAGGAAGTGAGCAGAACCAGGAGAGCAATTTATACAATAACAAAACTATAAAGACAAACAACTTTGCAAGACTTAGGAACTCTGATCAACAAAATGGAACCAACCACAATTCCAGAGGACTCATGATGAAACAGTCTAACCACCTCCAGGGAGAGAGGTAATGGACTGAAAAGTACATATTGAAGCAGATAGATGGATGGATAGATAGATGGATGGATGGATGGATGGATGGATGGATGGATGGATAGATAGGTACATAGGTAGAGCTAATGAGGGAATTTGTTTTGCTTGACTATACATATTTGTAATGAGTTTGTTTTTCTTGCTTTCTCAATATGCAGGGGAAGGCAGATGAGAGGGTGAAAATTCAGAACTGAAAATAAAATCAAATTTAAAAGACAAGAAAAAGAAAAGGAGTCAAGAGACCCAAGTTCTAGTCCTGCCTCTGTAATTAACAAAATATGTGACCTTAGGCTGGTCACTAGACATTCTGGCCCTCAATGTCAAACCCAGAGAAAACAGGAGTATACAAAACTACAAAAAGTATTCTAGTTGGGTCATTTCCATAAAAGTTGATTCCTGGAACCTTTCTGGGTCATCCCTAATATCTCTTCCAGCCCTTAATTTCTATGATGCTATGAGACACAATCTTGCTTGGTAGCTAGAACGCTTGCCTTAGAATGAATAAGCCAATTTCTGCCTCTGACTCATGCTAACTATGTGATCAAGAACAAGTCACTGAACTTCTTGGTGCCCTATCTAGAACTATTAGTTGTAGAAAATCTACAAATCTCATTCTTCTCTAAGCTGAATTCTACTATTTCTCTGCCATGCCTAAGAAACCTCTTCATCCACCCATTCATTCAATAAAGATTAAGTGCCTACCATGTGCCAGGCATTGTGTTAAATACAGGATACAAAAGATAGTCCCTACCTTCAAGAAGCTTGCAATCTAATGGGAGAGACAATCAAATATATACAAAGCAAGTTATGTACATACAAGATAAATAGGAAATAATTAAAAGAGGGAAAGCATTGGGATTAAGTGGAGTTGGGGAAGGCTTTCTGTAGAAGGTGGGAAGGAAGCTCACTCTACCCCTTGAATTCACTCATTGAAAGTACCCTCCAATCCTGAGTCCTCCCCCTCTGATAGAATGGCTCCTCCCTGAATGTCATTAAATGAAAGTGCTCAAGCCAACCATGTTTCCTTCCTCTTTGGGCTACACTCCAGACTTTTGCCACCATGTCCCAGAGCTAGGTTCCTCCCACTCCCCCTTATCACCTTCCTTTTATGTGTTGTCTTCCCCTTATTAGAATGCAAGTTCTTTAAGGGCAGCCACTGTCTTTCTTTCTGCTTGTATTTGTATTCCCAGTGCTTAGAACAGTGTCTGGTACACAGTAAGCACTTAATAAATGCTTGTTGATTGATTGACTGATCAGCATTAGTGGAAGAGTTCTCTGTCTGATATCCCCATTTGGGACACCTCTTCCCCCAAAAAAATGTTCACTATAGGGATAAAAAAAAGACCTAAGTGCTCAGAATTCTAATCTACAATTTAGAATGTCAAGAGTAGGAAGAGATGGTAGAAGTCTTCTATTACAACCCTATCACTTTATAAATGGGAAAACAGGAGGTCAGAAGGCCTAACCAACAATGGATTCTCTAGACTTTCTTTCTACTTGACCACGATGGCTCCCCTCAAATGTCTTGGTAATTTTTTAATACTTTTGTAAAAGATGTTTTCATAACAGTATTATATGAGCCTATAAATTCTCTATTCAAAACCCTGGGATGGCTTCCTTTTGTCCTCATTGCTTGACATTCAAGGTCTATTGTAGTCAGGCCCCATCCTACCTTCTGAGGATGCCCTCCCACTGGGCTAACTAGGTACTCCCCTCATACATGTCCTACACTCTCCTACCTCTGTGACTTTGTCCCTGCTATCCCTTGTACCAGAATTGCCATACTCCCCTCTCAAATCTCAGCAGTTAAATTTCTGCCCAGGTTTTAAAACTGAAATCAAATGCTGCCTCCTTTAGCCTCCTGGTCCATGGCTACCTCTGCTTTCAGACCTCACATAGCATTGTGCAAACCTTTTTCTAATGCACTCATGCACTATTTTATACCATTGGTAGTTGTTTATATGTTTATACTTGTTTATATGGCAGCTAGGTGGCACAATTGATAGAGCAATGGGCTTGGAGTCCAGAAGACCCATCTTCCTGAGTTCAAATCTGGCCTCAGATACTTGTGTGACCCTGGACAAGTCATTTAACCCTATTTGCTCTAGTTCTTCATCTGTAAAATGAGCTGGAAGAGGAAATGGCAAACCACTCCAGCATTTTTGCCAAGAAAACTGTAAATGGGGTTATGAAGAGTTGGACACAACTGAAATGACTCAACAACAGTCATTTATACATTATATCACTCTTTCTAGATTGTGACTTGAATGAGGGCCTTCATATTTTCCATCACTCCAGCCCCTAGCACTATGTATTGTCCTCAGTAGATGTTTCATGAATGTTTGCCGAATTATGAAATTCTAAATGTACTTTTAGTTATTTCTCAACAGCACAGATAAAGAGGAGTTATTTCATCAATTATACACTGTAGTGTCCTAAGTTTGTTACTACCCATGTTTTATACACCAAGTAACTGTTTTTAGTCCACAATGATAGCATCAACTTTTCAAGGTCAGATAAAAAAAAAAGAGTAGGATTTTCTGATTATATACATGACTTATAGGTAAATGCTTAAGATGATGGATTAAAATTTCATTGAGGTCCCTTAGGAAGGTTTAGAAAGGAGTTCCTTGCTGTTTTAGGGTCCTAGGTATTACAGCTGGAAGAGAACCTGGAACTAATCTATTCTAATTCTGTTTTTATACTGAAAAGGAAATTGAGGCTCAGAGAAAGAATATGAGATGCTCAGGGTCAGATATCTTGGATTTTTATTAGGATCAGGGTTCAGTGCCAATTCCATTACACAATTTTTTGAGTTTAGGGGTAGTGTGGAGCAGTGGAAAATGCAATGAACCTAAAGTCAGGAGATCTGGGTTTGAGTTCGAGTTAAGACATATGTACTAGCTGTGTGATCTTTTGCTCTTGTTGCTGTTGAGTTGTTTCACTTGTGTCCAACTCTTCCTGAACCCATTTGGGGTTTTCTTGGCAAAGATACTGAAGTAGTTTGCCATTTCCTTCTCCAGTTCATTTTACAGATGAGGAAAGTGAGGCAAAAAGGTTAAATGACTTGCCCAGGATCACACAGGGAGTGTCTAATGTTGGATTTGCACTGATGAAGATGAGTCTTCCTGATTCCAAGCCCAATCCACTGTGCCACCTAGCTGCCCTATGTGAATTTGGAAGAGTCATTTAATCTCATGAGCCCTAGTGTTTTTATCTATTAAAATGGGGATGATGGCATTTATATTACTTTCTTCATAGTCAGGTTATATGTTTGAGAAGAATGCTTTGTAAACCACAAAGCACCATAGAAAATGTGAGTCATACTAAATTCTGGAATGGAGAGCAGTTATATAGTACAACCCAGAACTGAGTTAAGAATCTCTTCCTCTGTAAACTGTTAAAAGCACAATTTCTCAATTGCATGGGCTGCCTGCCAGGTCATATGACATCTTAAAGTAACAGAATGATGTATCACCATGGTAAAGATGAATATAGTGTTGGACTTAAAGTCAAGGACACTTAGTAGCTCTGTAACCCTGGGCAAGTCACTTAACCTTTCTTAGCCTCAGTTTCCTCATCTGTAAAATGGAGACAAGTAATAATACCTACTTCCCAGGGTTGTCATGAGGATCAAATGAGATAATATTTGTAAAGTGCTTTGCAAAACTTAAAATGCTGTATAAATTCTAAATAGTATTTTTATGACTATAGCAGATCCTATATTCTGCTTCTGTAGTAAATATAAAGAAAAGAAAACTGGACTGGGAATCAAAACACCTGATGTCATTAAAGCTTTGTCTCTAACCATCTGGGTTACCTTAAGGATGTCTGTCAACATCTCTGGACTTCTATTTTCTATCTATGAGGAGAATGGACCAAATAATCTCAAAGATTTTTTCTAGTATAACATTCTAGGATTCTACAATTCTGTGTAAAATTTGATGCCAGCACTGAGAGCGGAATGTCAATTTCATTTCTTTCATTTGCCTAAGTCTGTGACACAGAGGACAATAGCCTGTAAATTCTTCCAACCTACCTACAAAGATATATTAAGCCCTACTATAAATGAAGATTTAAATTAGAGCTAAAATCTACCTCAGCTGTAGCAAAAGAAATAACCCCATTACAGGATGCATAGAATCTAGTTCTTCCTTATCTCCAACTCTTGGAATCCCCATCTTCCTTCAAAGCTCAGTTCAACTGCTTCTTACATTAGCCTTTCCTGAACCGTCCCCTCTTAGCTGCTAGTGCCTCCTTCCCCTCCAAATTAACTTGTTTTTGCTGTTGTTACTGTTGTTGTTGAGTCATTTTCAGTCACGTCCAACTCTTCATGACCTCATTTGGGTTTTGTTTTGTTTTGTTTTGTTTTTGGCAGAGATACTGGAGTGACTCACCAATTCCTTCGCCAACTCATTTTATCGATGAGGAAACTGAGGCAAACAGAGTTAAGTGACTTTTCCAGGATCACACAGATAGTAACTGTCTGAGGCTGGATTTGAACTCAAAAAGATGAGTCTTCTGATGCCAGGCCAGCACTCTACCCGCTGTGCCACCTAGCTGTCCAACTTGTGTGTACTTTGTATATATTTGTTGACAACGATCTGTATACATGTCGTATACAAAAGTGCGTAGTGCAGTGCTTGACACGTTGTAAATGCTACATAAACACTTATTTACTCTTCTCCACCTTTGATCCAACAAAATGTGAGATCCTTGAGGGCAGACACTGACTGTTTGTCTTTCTGTCCATTCTATTTATCTAGCATGTTCTGATTTGTATTGTCTCCCCAATTAGAATGTAAGTTCTTTGAGGCTCACGATTGTTTTTTGTTTTTAGCGCAGAGCTTAGCACAGTGCCTGGCGCAGAGTAAATGCTTAATAAATGCTTGTTGAAAAAAATAAAATAAAATAAATAAATGCTTGTTGAATGAATAAAATCATATTGAATGATTATTATTGTTTAAAAATTCTAGCAGGAGGAAGTTATACTTTTCTATTTCACTTATTTTCAAAGTTCAACCTATATTCCCCATGCAAATTTGTTTTTAGGCATCTTTATGAAGTGTTGCTTACTGAAAAGGCAGGGGACATAATTGTGTGGAAAATAATTGAACCATGATTAACTGTGATCAAACAGCTTAATTATACAGGTCAAAAGAATCCTTGAGCCAGACAATCACAAAGTCATAGCATTAGTAGGATTCCAAGATCATGTTTTGCTACTTTTGAGAAAAATAAAGGAAAAAATGTTATACAAGAATACTTCTAAATTACTTTCTTAGAAAATTAAAATATGTGAACTGGAAAGTTTTCTTATCTGAAATCTCCAAAAGAGACAAGTTCACACGCTCTCTCTCTCGCTCTCTCTCTCTCTCTCTCTTCCTCCCTCCTTAGGATGTTTTCAACCAAGGTAAAACAAATGGTAGGGTGGGGAAAACTGCAGTACCATTGAAGAATGAGGATGTCATGGTGGAAAGAGCATTGAATTCAAAATGAGAAAAATTGGCTCCAGCATTACTTAGATGTATCACTTTAAGCCATTTTACCCCTCTGAACCTCTGTTTCCTTATCTGTAGAATGAGAACAATAATAGTTGTACTGCCTGGCACACAAGGTTATATGAGAAGAGTGCTTTTATAAACATTGAAGTACTATATAAATGCAAACTATTATCATGACACTATAATAGCAGATGTATCCAACCATATTCCAGGAATAGAAAGAAGCAGAAAGAACTCAAGATTGCTAAGGAGTTCAGCAGTTCCCCTCTGGTAAGTCCCACCTTCAATAAGTAACTTGAGACAACTAGGAAAAACATTTGCTCTGTTGCTAAAACAGGAGGCATTAAGAAGAAACCCATAGTCACCACGGAAGAGAAGCCTAAAGCCCTGCACCAAATGAGCCAGATAAATGAGGAGGTGATAGAAAAACTCCAAAATGATGACTGAATGACATTTAGCACAGCAAAGCATATCCCAAGTTGCTTCACCTCAGGAAAGGGAGGTGAAGCAAAAGAGTAAGCATGAGTATTCACTCAAAACTTCAGCTAAGACAGAAAGAAAATGCCATCATCGGAGAATTATGGTACATCAGAACCACCCAAACTAGAAGAGGCCTCAAGGAATACAGCTGAAAAATACTAAGCAGAAGATGCAGAATGAGAGAAAAAGAGGAAAAAAGAAGATGAAGAGTCTTTGTTAGATTTAGATTTTCATATACTGAAGGCCGGTTTCTTCTGTCCTATTTGTTCCTGCTTCTGCTCAGATCAGAATATACAGAGGAATTAATTCCTCTGTATAGAGGAAATATAGTAGAAGAAGGATGAAGAATAAAACTCCAGGTGAGCAGGAGAATTTACTAGGAATGCATTTAGGGTTCAGTTGATTTTATGTATTTTGTTATCACTTAATTTGAAACTTTGTTTCAGAAGCAGTTGTACAAATATCTAATTGTATTTTATGTAGAGGGGCAGCTAGGTGGCACAGTGGATAGAGTGCCAACCTAGAATCAGGAAGATGAGTTCAAATCCAGCCTCAATCACCTACTAGCTATGTGACCCTGGGCAAGTCACTTAACTCTGTTTGCCTCAGGTTCCTCATCTGTAAAAATGAGCCAAAGAAGGAAATGGCAAACCACTCTAATGTCTTTGCCAAGAAAACCCCAAATGGGGTCACAAAGAGTCAGACATGACTGAAAAATGACTGAACAACAATTTTATGTAGAAAGGACTTATGAGAAAGGACAGAGGAATATGATGGATTTGCTTTTTATATCAAATCATCTGGCCTGGAGAAATATCTTTACAAGAATTAAAATAAATGTCGCTGCTATATTTTTTAAAAACAAATTTTTTAAAAAGAAGTAACTGTCTAAAAAAAGGAAATTAATTTAGTCTTTCATGATTAGTTACTGATGAAGAAAAGTTGACTCTTAGGTAATCATCACTTCCCTTTCCAAATGTTCACACACCATCCCTCCAATCTAGAATTTTGTCAAAGATAAAAGTCAAGCTCACCTGCTTACAGCTTAAAGAAACTATATTCTCCTTGAAAATGAAGACATTTGCCTATCTCAAGTTCTATGTCACCCCTTTCTTTTGCCATGATTTCTAAGAAGAAAATCAATAGTTCAGCCATTGCATTTAAGAGAAAAGAAGGTGAGAGAGAGCACAAAGAAAAGCTATTTATCATTCTGTTGTTATTTTCTGAAGCCAATTGAAATTGAATAACAATGCTTATTAGTACCTTTGCTCTGCAAATATATGGCACGTGGATTTTTCTTACTTCCTTCTTCAGTTAAGTCTACATTAAATATTGAATTGTTATAATTTTATCATTAACACTAATAATAATAATTCAATCCACATACTACTTTAGGTTTACAAAGTACTTTCTTCATGACAAGCCTATGAGATGAATAGTACAAATTTTTTATTTTGTTTTTAATTGTTTTAGGGACTTTCCAGTGCAGAAACTCCCCCAGGGTTACATGTAGTCAACTCATCTGTAACTTCTAGCTTTAGGGGGTTACCACCTTAGCCACAGAAAGGTTAAATGACTTACCCATGCATCCACAAATACTAAGAGTCAGCATTTGAACTTGAGTCTGAATCTTGGGATTGTAAACCAGTGCTCTTCTGCTCCACTTACTAGCCAACTCGGCTTCCTTTAAATCACTACTAAAATTCCATCTTTTACTTTTACATCCTTAATCCCATCTTTTAGCCTTCCTCCACTTCCATCCCCTTAATTCTAGTGCCTTCCATCTGTTAATTATTTCCTATTTTTACTGTAAATAGCTCCCTCTGTATATATTTGTTTGCATATCATCTCTCCCATTAGATAAAAAGTTCCTTGAGGGTAGGAACTATCTTTTGCCTCTTTTTGCATCCCCAACACTTAGCTTGTAGTGCTTGGCACATAGTAAGTAGTTAAAAATATTTACTGATTGATTGATTGATCTTACCACTCAATCATACTGCTTCATTTTTCACCATATGACAATCAGAAAGATTTCTCAAGAGACTAAAAAAATAGAAAGGAAGATTTTTTTAAAAGTAGGAAGCTACTATCAAGGTCGCCAGCATAGTTTTGGTTTGGTATTGCCCTAGGTGAAATTATTTTAATTTACCAATTTGCAAAGATAAAAAATATCCCATTGTGAAAACCACAGTATTCACAGTCAAGTGCAGCACTGATGAGCCTTGCCATATGATAAAGCAAATTGAGATCAGACATTTGCAAGACCATTTCTTAGTGGGGGGAAAAATCATGCAAAGAGTTATAATGTGCTTAATGGTACTGCAAGGCTGAACTTGCTAATTTTACAATTCTCTTTTGTGCATAGGTTATCATACTAATTAGCTACATCTGGAATATTTGTCATTTTAATGGAGTGCTCTTGTACTTCCCTTTACTTCATCTCTCTAGCTTCCGACCTGATATTTAGAGGCTCCAGCAATCCTTTGCTGAGGCAAAATGATGGGATTTGAAACAAATCACTTACTTTCATATGGGCAAATTACCCAAGAAAGTATTATTCATTCCACTAATCTGACTGTCGTTTCAATGATAGACTGGTGCAGTCAGAAGAATTCTGGCAATGGAGTAAGAAGACATATTATCTGTGTGACCTTGAGCAAGTCAATTTCTCTCTCTGGGTCCTCAGTTTCCTCATCTATAAAATGAAGTGTTTGGAGTAGATTGTCCCTTCCAGCTCCAAATTCTATGATTCATAAATAAAAAAATAAAAAAAAACAGGAAATTCAAGAGGGACAGAAAAAATAAACATATCTCCTTATTACATAACCATTCAAAGCTTTTAGATTAATGAGATTGTATCACTTTCCCTCTTCTGGAGCAAATCAGATTGTGCAAGGATTTTATTAAACATTCAAGCGTAAGGCAACACCTTGGTGGCAACAGCAGGTGTATCCTAATGGTGACATAATGACATTCCAGCATAACCTGAGAGTCCTTACTTTTATTGCCTTTAGGTGAGGCACTGAAAACAATGATTTGGCCTCAGGTCTGTGGAATAGTGATTTCTTCAACAAACACTGACTGACACAGAGTGTTTGCAGGGTTAGCACTGTGCTAGGCACCAAGAGAGAAACAAAGTTTAGATAGACTCAGCTCCTACTCCAAGTAGAAAATTCTTTTTCACCAAAGTACTTACTGCCTTTGAATAAAGCTGGAATGATGTTAAATATAATAAAGACCACTTCTCACTTGAAAGATCAACTGGCTCTCTCCCTGCCTCCCTTATTTTAGGAAGCAGCTCTATTTAATTTGAATAAAGCTGCCCAGTTGTTACACCTACGTGACCAGAAGCAGGGGATGGAGGGATAATCAAAGGAAAGAGTGGAGTATTCTCCCTGAGTCTCTAGAACAGGGGAATCTCATAATCTTTTTTGTTTCACGGACCTCTTTGGCAGTCCGGTGAAACCTATGGATCCCTTCTCAAAATAAAGTTCTTAAATGCATAAAATAAAATATATATGATTACAAAGATAACCAATTATATATCAAAAGTAGTTGTCAAAATATTTTTAAAACAAGTTTGCAAACCCCAGGTAAGAACCCCTGTGCTTAGACCAAAGAAAAAATGCAACCACCCCTGTTAAGGGAGATAAAACAATAATAAAAGTAACAATAATGATGATGATGATGAAAAACACTTTACAAATATCTCATTTAATCCTTATTATAACTCTAGGAAGTAGGTGCTATTATTATCCCAATTTTACAGATGAAAAAAACTGTGATAATGGTTAAGTGACTTACCCAGGGTCACGTAGCTCATAAGTGTCTGAGGTCAGATTTGAACTCAGGTCTTCCCAACTCTAGTCCAATACACTACTATGTCACCTAGCTTCCCACAATAAGCTATCATGAGCCTACTTGGAGTAGGAAATACAGAAACATATTTGAGGTACCAAGGTAAAGCATTCCTATAGATTCTAAGAGACGTTTCGTGTTTAGGCCTATGGGAATAAAGGTATGAAAGAAGACTTAGGATGATAGAGACATCCTGGATGGAGGTATGTTTTTGAGCTACAAAAAGCATCCAAAGTATTCTTCCCATGTGAATCACTTTTTTAGAAAGTTGGTCCCCAGAGAAACTGAAAGAAATGCCATCTGCTGGAAGTTGAGGAGAACAGCACACCTGTGGAAGACAGCAGGAACAGAACCAAGGACAAAATCATCACCCGATGGAATAACGATTAAAATGGCTAGGGAGAACTTGACGAAGAAAGTGCCTCTGAGTTGTTTCCTGACAACAAGCAACAGAGGGGCCATGAGTAGATTGATAATGTGAAGGAGCAAATCTGTATTATTCATTCAACAAGCGTGTATTATGTAAGGGAGGAAAGGAGAAAGCAAAGAAGGGAGGGAGGAAAGGAAGAAAGAAAAAAGGAAGAGAGAGAGGAAAGGGAGGAAGGAAAGAAGGAAGGAAGGGAGGGAGCAAGGGAGAGAAGGAAGGAAAAAAGGAAGGATGGAAGGAAGGAAGGCAAGAAGGAAGGAAGGAAGGATTTATTAAGTGACAACTATGTGTCAAGCACAGTGCTAAGCATTTTACAGATACTTCATTTAATCCTTATAGCTACCCTGGAAGGTAGGTTTTAAGAGTTGAAGAAACTGAGATAGGCAGAAGTTACATGACCTACTTTGGGTTACACAGCTAGTAAGTATTTGAAGCTCGATTTGAACTTAGCTCTTCCTGACTCCAGGCATAATGCTCTACCTACCACACCACCTAGCTGCTGCTATGTGCCAGACACTATCACCCTTTACTGAATCCTAACCTAAATGAGTATTGTAAATTGCAGAGACTTGTGGGATGGCTTGCTAACTAGTAGATATCATTACTTTCTATGGCCTCACATGTGATTTATATGTTACTAACTTGAAAATAAAATTTCATGTTTTAAACTTGTAAGAAGATCTAGTCACTAGCTTTGAGGGGAGGTACCAGATACAGAAATTTACAAATTATTTGGGTAAGGACAATGATCTAGAAATGTGGGAAGTCTCCCAAAGTGCACCAAGGCATTTATGTCTAGGCTATCCTTGACACAAGAGTTATGTGAAGAGTACTGGCAAAGGCATGTATACCTGGCCCATCCTCCATTTAGAAGGTACTCTAAAAATTCTGGGCTGGGTGTCATATAGGATATGACCCCCCATATGGGGTCACAAAAAATTTAGCAATAGTAAAAGGTTTTTGGACATGCAATGACAAAAAATTAATTAAAAATCAAATGCAAAATGAATCTGAAGTGTTTCCAGCAGCACTTGCCCATCTTGCATTGGGCAACTTCACTGCAACCTTGGTTCTGAACACATAGCATGCTCACTTTGCACTGCGCATGCCCTCAGGCCACACAATACCAATGAATGGTGCTGAAACTGAAAAAGGGTCATGAGTGGAAAAAGTTTAAAAAGCCCTGATATAGAGCAGAATATGAACTAGATTTGGAGCAAAGAACCTATTTTCACATCTACAGTTTGCTTCTTACTAGCTATGTAATCTTGGGGTAACTAATTTGACCTCTAAGTTTTCAATACCCCATCTGTAAGATGAGATGATTTGTTCATTAAGTAATCAGTTATTAAATACCTGCTATGTACACTACACTATGCTAAACTCCAAGGCAAAGAAAAAATACACAACCCTGTCCTGAAGGAGATTATGTTTTACTAGTAGAAATATGACATATACACAGATAAATATCATACAAGGAAGAAATGGTGGCAAAGGAAGAGATCCAGAGAAGATGATGCAGGTAATAATAATAATAATAATAACTGAAAAAGGGAAAGCTTTTATCTGGGTACATGGGTTATGCATGGGTACACTCCCATGCTTTGTATAAAAGGCAAGAAGAGAAAAGATGATAGTGACTTCACTTCTATCTAAATTTGGAGGAATTTTCTCCTTAAAGATTGACCCAAGTGACATTTCAACATAAATCTATTCAGCCTGGGGCAAGCATTTAATCAAATAGACCAAAATCCATGCTATTATCAGACTCTTTAGACTCCTTTCTTCTCCTCTGCAGTAGGAGGCATAAACAGAAAATCTGTAAGTTCTTTGATTGCTCTAAATCCTATAATTCTTATCCCAGCTTTGCCACCAAGTGTTGGCTCCCAGATCAAACACCCGGGTTCATAACTCATCACCTGTACTTATTAATTCTTCAACCATGGGCAAATTACTTCCTTTCAATGAACTTCAGTTTCCTAATCTATAAATGAAGACAACATAGCATGTCTATGCTTACAAGGTTGCTGTGAGAAAAACTCTTTTTTAAATTTTAAAGGACTTAAAGAATCTCAAACAAAATAATAATAAATATGTAAATGAAGGGAAAATAGCACTTCTACACATTAAATTATATCATAAAGCAGTAATCATCAAAACTATTTGGTTTCGTTAAAAACTGGTTTTAAAAGAAATAGAGAAGTAGTTTGGTGCAGCAGACTAGATAAGAATTAGAAACAATTGAACTCAATGACCCAATGTTCAACCAACTAGAGTACCTACATTACTTGGGGAAGAACTCCCAACATGATAAAAACAGCTTGCAAAACTCTAAAGCATTTTTACAGAAATTAAAATATGACTATCATCTTACACCATATGCCACAACAGACTCAAAATAGATATATAATTTGAATATAAAATGTCACCAATTTTTTTTTAATTGAAAAGAACATGATTAGGTACCTTTTACAACCTGAAAATTCCTACCTTCTTAGTTCACAAATACAGAATTCTTAGCCAAACAAGGGATAAAGGCAATTATAAGAGATAAAATATATCATTTCAATTACATGAAATCGAAAATCTTTTGCACAAACAAAAGAAATACAGCTAGGATAAGAAGGAAAAGTGCAAATCAGGGAGGAGAGAAACCTTTATATCAGACATCTCTAGTATGGGCCTGATATTTAAGATATATAGGCAATTAACACAATTATATATAGCCAAGAACCATTTTCCAATAGTTAAAAGATCAAAGCATATGAACAGTTGTCAAGAATCACAAACTGTTAACAATTATATGAAAGATTCCTCAAAAGAGAAATGTAAATCTAAATAACTGAGGTTTCACTTGTATCCAGAAAATGATCAAAGATGACAAAAGGTAGAAATAGTTAATGCTTAAGGGACAAGGGAAACAAATACATTAATGCAATGTTGGTGAGGCTTTGAAATTGGTCCAACCATTTTGAAAAGCAATTTGGATTTTTTTAAAAGACTATAATGTCCATATTCATTGGCCCAGAGAGCACATTGCTAGGTATATACTTCGTAGAAGTCAAAGACAAAAAGAAAGGTTCCATACACGTCAAATATTTATAGCGACTCTTTTTATGGTAGCAAAGAAATAGAAATAAATTAGGAAATAAGGAAAATGACCAAAAGTTAGCTAAACAAATTGTAGTACATAAAGGTACAGGAACTTGACTCTTCTCAAAGAAAGAATGAATATGAAGAATTCAGAGAAGCATGGAAAGACTTTTAGGAACCTATGTAAGACAAACTAAGAAAACTGTATGTACAATGACTACAAAAATTTTAAATAGAGATGACGGAAAAATGAAATTGAATACTGTTTAATTGTGATGACCAAGCTTCATCCTGGGGAAGAAGAGAGAAAAGGCCCTTCTTTCTTTGAGAAGTGAGGGATTACAGATGTGGAATATTGCCTCATTTTCCTCAACTGTAAAATGGATAATAATAACATCTACCTCACAGGACTGTTATGAGGATCAAATGAGATAATATTTCTAAAGTGCTTAACAGAGTGCCTGCACAAGTTGGCACTTAATAAATGCTCATTTCCCCTTATTCCCTTTCTTTTATATGTTCTGAAAGATGGTAGATATGTTCCTTGGTTTTGCTTAACTACTCTTCTTTTTCCTCTAAGTTCAGAAGAGGAGAGGGATTAGGGACAAAGATGATGAATTCTGCTTTGAATCTGTTGAATTTGAGATGCCTACAGAATTGGAGCTCATAAGATAGACTAAAGCTGGAGATACAGATTTAAGAATCACCTGCATAGTGGTGATAATAGAACCCCCGAGAATTGATAAGATCACCAACCAAGAGAGAATACGGAGAGAAGAAAAGAGGGTTCAATTAAACTTGGGAGACATGTGGAATGCTGATGAGTGTTTAACAACTAGCTCCCTAGAAAAATTTACATATGACATAATATCAAGAAAATTACCCCAGGAAGTTAGATGAACTCCCTTCAGTTAACTCAAGGGGAGCATAGATAGGAGTTTAAAGGATGAGAAGACATGGAGGGGTTGTAATACGCATCATTGGAGGTGTCCATGCATCAGCAAAATAACAGATCCATTTGAGTATTTGCAAACAAGGAGAGAAGAGGAAAAGTATAAAAACCAGGTCTAAATTGTAAAGTAAATTACATGTATTACATTTACATATATTACATATAAATGTAATGCCAACTGCATCAAGTTAAGTGAACCGCTTATAGTTTATGTCTAATTACTATGCAGCATGTGCATGTAGTGAAATATATGTGAGTTTAATTTTTATTTTATTACAATACTACCTTTCATTTGCGTCTAATCAGTCATCATGGTTTGATTCCAAAGTATTGTCTTCTCCATACAAATTGAAGACTTAGTGTTAACACTGGTGAGAGTGCAAGATAAGGTAAGAGAGATAAGGAAGGGCAAAATGAGAAAAGACTCTGATGCCAAAAGGACTTGTGAGTTTTTTCTGCATACATTGCGGAGACAGCAAAGATGGAGAATGATCTGGTTATGTGAGGATATAAGTAAAAAATGGAAGACAGAGGAACCATGTTAGTGTTTTTTTTTCCCTTCTGATAAATGGTACTAGTACCTGGCTGAAAAATGGAGTATAACCCTAACATAAACTCCTAATGCTCAGACAATGCATAAGATGTTCACGTGTCCTTTATGTCTGGTTTCAGCTGATCCCAAATGGGACCAATTTTAAAGTCACCTGCTATGAGATTGTGGTTTCTCCACAAATACAATCACATATGGCTTCTTAAAAGAAACGGTAAAGATGAATGCCAAAAACACATGTTTGTATCTAAACCTGCTCTGCACAAGAGTTTTTGACTGCGTAGGAAAAGAATTCCAGTGGGTTAACGTGTATTTCTGTTGCTTGTAAGAATGATTGTCTGTCAAGTGGTTTTACAGACTCCAAAGATTCCCTGGAGAAGTAGATCCAGGGGGTTGGAAATGGAAGGCATTGTAACCTAGATACCATAACCAGGCGAGGCTACATTCTCACTTAGTAACATCTGCAGGTTGGAAAGGGGGCAGTTTGTGAAGTGATCTCATATAACTGGGGCCTGTGCCTCACACCTCTTTTTCTACTCCTGGTTCCCTGAGGTGCCTCTTTCTAAAAGTCATCTGCAAAGAATCTGAATGGTCTTGCCATAAGAAAACAATATCACCATATTAACTAAAAGCCAAGGTTACAAACTCCATGACTCACTAGGAACAAGCTTTGCTTTCCATTTCTTTCAGAACAAGCTCTACAAAGTTATTGGTCTACTGAGTATTTTTAATTGGACTTATCCCAGCAAACTTTGGTGTTTTCCCCCCTTATCTTCCCAAGTGACAGACAATATGGCATTAGGAACAAGAAGCTTGATTTTCTTCTGCTTATCCTTTGGATTCAACAATACCAGGTGGGACCCATGAGAAATAGTATCCAATACATTGGTTCCCATCACTGTATCTTTAGTAAGTGCCCAGTGATTTGACAGCAGAGTTATCCAGCATGAAGTACCAGTATGAGGAAGGGATATCCCCAGAACTTAGCAACAATGCCTCATTTCCTTTAGGATCTAAAAGACTGAAAGAGTCCTTAGATATCACCTAGTCTAACCCTCTCATTTTATAGATGAGGAAATTGTGGCCCAGAAAGACAAACTTGGCCAAGGTCACACTGGTATTATTAGAGCCAGGATTTAAACTCAAGTCCCCTGAGTGCAGTGCCTTTCTACAACCCTCTTCCTTTGCCTTTGAAAGCAAGCTGAGAGTTTCTTTACAATGAGTTTTGGCACTAGTGAGGTATAAAATAAATAATTTGCTAATAAAAGACATTGGAGAACTCTAAATTGGCTACACCAAGTCAGTACAGGCAGACAGAACACGATTGCACCATTACCCAGAATCATCAGCACGTAGGCTCAACCCCATGAGGCCATGTGATTAATAAGTAAAAAGTATATTTAAAAAAATGATTTATGTATTGAGTACATAGTAGGTGATCAACGAATTGTTGATTAGTTGAAAACTGTTCCATTGTTCCTTCCATGTTTAAGAAAAACATTTGTTCCCCACCCATTTCTGTTTTTAAAAAAGTCAGACCTGAGATTTCATCGATATGAGGAAATCCCTCCACATATACATATCAGCACATATTATGAAATTTGTAGAGAGTAGCCTGGAAACAGTGAGAGGCTAAGTGACTTGTGAGAGTCAAACAAACAAGTTTGTGTCAGAGACATTTTAACTGTGACAAAAATACTTTAACTGAGGCCTTCCTGACTCCGAAGCCAGCTCACTATCCACTAAACCACATGTAATCTCTTGTTTTTCCTTAGTCCCTAGGAAAAGCAGAATGCAAAACAGTGATTTGGGGCATAATCTAGCAAAGTAAATCTCTACACTGGTCATGTCCAAAAAAACATGTTTGATTCTGCATGTTTAGCCTATTATCTAAAAGGAAATAAGTGGCATTCTTCATCCAAGGTTCTCTAGAGTCACGATCAGTCATTGCATTGATTAAATCTTTCAAAGTTGTTCAGTTTTAAAATGTTCTTATGATATAGATTGTCTTCGTGGTTCTGTTTACTTTGCTCTGTATCAGTTTGCACAAATCTTCCCAGGTTTCACTGAAACCATCCATTTCATTATTTCTTACAGCACGAGAGTGTTCCTTTACATTTATATACCATACTCTGTTTAGTCATTCCCCAAGTCATGGGTATCCCCTTAGTTTCCAGTCCTTTGCCATCATAAGAGGAGCTACTACAGCTATATTTTGTACTTATGAGCACTGTTAGAGTTGGGTCTGACTTAGGCTAGCACCTATTACTTCAGGTTTGCTGTTGGGACAAAATGAGGCGGTCATAGGTATTTCCATAGTTAGCAAAAGGAGATTTACTTAGCAATATTATAGAAAGGACATTCAATAAGGATAGTGTAAAATTTAACTTAGATAGACATGCCCCACACACACACTTTTCCATATGGAAACATGTCTGGTCAGCTGAGCAGGGTGTGATGACTCCTGTGGCATTGTGTCATCCATCAAATCTGAGGGGCCCTTAGCTCACATAGTGAGTTGTGTGGTCATGCTGCTTGCTACCTTTGAACATGACCTATGTAAACATAATCTGTAATTGAGCCTAGGTACTCTGACTCCAATTCCAGTGATCTTTCTACTGTTCCATTTTCTGATTCTTGCCCTTCATCTTAGAGATGAGAAAACCTGAGGTCCTGAGAGATCAATTGGTTCATCCCAGGTAAGTAGCAGGGCTAGGACTCAAACTGAGGTCGCTCAACTCCCAATTCAGTTCTTTTTCCATGACTGCAAATACATGACAAAGAATAGAGAAAAGAGGACTTTGCCTATGGTGCTGGTGTTGGTACAAGATTGGATCTGCTCCAGGTGTTTTTAGTAACAGTATCAGAAGCACATTTAAGAGGTAGAGTTTTGTTTCACCTTTTCAAGGGCCAAGGCTTACAAGTGAGTAGTAGAGAAAATGGAGATGACCCTAGTTCAGATGCATGGGGAAGGAAAGAAAGAGCAGCAGATGATCAGGGTGTTCTACAATTGAGTCTCAAAGCACAAAAGGATTTGAAAGCCTATCATCCTCAGCCACTGCATTATTTGTGAGCACTAGTTAAAGGAGTCTGTTTAAACAGAATTCAAAACTCTAAACCTTGCTGGAAACTCACCCCAAAAGGTAACCTTTGATTATAGAGGAGAGAGGAGGAACTAATAACCATGCTAACAGTGCATAGGTCATCCAACTGGTGCCTATTCCTGCTGCTTTAGATTTTATTTGGAAAAAAAAGTTGGTAATTTTAGGTTTTAATGTCTCAATTATATAATATAATATTGCACTGAAACAACTATGCTGGGGACTTTTGATGAAGAGCAAGTCACCAGAGCTAGATAAGCATCCGTTTCTTAAAATGAACGTTGGATAACAAGATCTTCCTCCAGAAAGGTTACAAGAATGAATGAGATAATAAACCTGATTACATTCTGAAATGATGGGATGGAAGGGAGGCACAGATGGCACACAGTCATGGAAAAGTATTCTGTACACTCCTAATATATTAGAAGGGAGGGAGAAAAACTTTGTCCAGATCCAAACACCCTTGCTATATCTGGATAAGGATGATTATCCTTAAAGCAAAGATATACTTTCTGTAGGATAGAAAAGGGGCTAAATCCTTCCCCTGAGCAAGAACTCAGTCCTAAAACTTTGAACTTTATAGAAATTTCTTGAAAGGTCTATGGGGTGTCTGCCAAAGGGGTAACTGTATACTAATGTGAAAATATATCTTGTCAAGTCCATTTCAGAGTGGTGGGCAGCTGGTAAGGAGATAGGGTTCAAAAGGACTGCTTTTAGTAGGTAGTATCAGCATTTCAATGCTGAAAGAATATGTGATATCATTGGTAAGGGTACCCATTTGAAGAACCAATCAGAATCCTTGTGTATTTTATTAGCTGGTCTTCATAAGTTAAGTTGCCATGACCAAACAATTCATCAACAGGTGGCCAACCTTTTGGTGGATTCTCTGAACCTCACTAGGCTAGATCACTAATTTTATACTGTGTGTCAACGGATCATGGTCAAAGACCTGCTAGAGCTTGGTTCCATCGCCTTTAATGAATAAATCAATAAACAACATTTATTAAAGTGTTTACTATGGCCAAGCACCTTCCTAATTACTGCATATATACATACAATAGGGAGGCAGACCCTGCCCTCAGACAGTTACATTCTAACAGGAAGAGACAACACAAATATGGAAGTAGTAACCAATGTTTGGATTTTGAAAGTCATGATAATAATGCATGGAGATGGGGGTGGGGAGAAGAAAGGGAGTTCCAAATCCCTCCCTCCCTGGAACTGCAACCCAGAACTACTTATAGTCAATAGAGTTGCCAATCAGTGCCAGCTGTACCCAGTGGCAGCAAAGAGTCCCCTGTAATCTCTCTCTGACCAGTTGATCGACCTCCTTACCATCATCTGCTGCTACAGCCACTGTTGCTGCTGACATGGGTGTAGTATGGCAAGTGAAACACATTAACAAGGAAACAGGCTTGTTTCTCTGAGCAAGATAACATTTTAACAGTGACACATGTAACTGTTAATAAAGTAGGTCAGACTGGCCCTCTCAATCAGGTCAGTGACCTTCATGAGAAGGAAAAGACCATTTTTATTGGTCTATAAGGGCAGCTAGTGGATAGAGTATCAGGGCCTGGAGTAGGAAACCCTGAATTCAAATGTGACCTCAGACATTAGCTATGTGATTTAAGCCTATTTGCCTCAGTTTCCTCATTGATAAAATAAGCTAGAGAAGGAAATGGCAAACCACTCCAGTACCTTTGCCAAGAGAACCCCAAATGGGGTAATGAGTCAGACCCAATTGAAACAAGTGAACAACAACAACAACATTTTTTATTGAGATACAGGAAAGGAAAGGTTCAGGGTAGTTAGGGAGCCTTATGATTGGCTGTAGCTAGGGAAAGTGGGATGACCTTCAGGTATGGCTGATCACACCCCTCTCTGACAATAAAGGAATGTTCATTGCTTTATGGGGCTCAACTGTCTCTTCTTGACTAGAAAATCAGAGCCACCTAAAATCAGGACCACCTAGTTAGTCTTCCCCTTGGGAGAGATCAAACCAAGGGCAAAGACAAGGGCAGAAGAATTATCTTTTAGGGAGGAGCTACAGCCTAAGCTGGTTTTTGCTTACAAACAATAAACAGGTCCCTCATTAAACTGGTTAGCAAACAGATATCCCACGAGACAATCATACCTTTAAGCCAATACAGAATGGAAGAGACTATATTTTTGAGCTTAACTGAGAAATGAGGCTTGGCAAAATGGGAAATAAGGCTGACCAATTATTAAATGATACAGCATAATTATTAATTTCTTCATTCCCCCTTTGACTCCCCTAGAAACAGTTTCCTCAATGAATCACTAGCTGACATGTCAATTATCAAATGGCATCAAATCTTTCTACCTCTCAGGATTGACTTACCAAGATACAGAAAAACTGAAGGTACTAAACACTTCATTAAGGATTATTAATTATGAGGTCTAAATGCTTTACCATGATGGGAATAATGTGAAGTGGGGAGAGAGAGAAAGAGATTGACCAAGGCATTGACAGGAACCATTGGGACAGTAATCAGGTCTTAGAGACAGAGGCACAAGAGTAAGGAAAGAGAAGGAAGAGTGAACATTCAGTCTCTTTCACTCATTCTCAATGTCAATTTCATCAACATATTATATCTTTAGAGCTCAGACATCCTCTGGTTTCTGTAAATATCTCCTCTTGATATAATCATTTGGTTTCTGGAAAACCTGTCCTCTTGGGCCTGGAATGGGCCTGTTCTCAGTGCAGCTTCTGCTAGCGGATCTGTTTCTCGGGTTCAGGTTACTTATAGGGATTCTTAGATGTTTATGTTAAAAATCTTTTGCAAAATAGATCTTGATACAATTTAATATAATCACTTAAATTCTGCTTTGCCAATAACTAGGTCATGTGGTGAAAACTAGCTCAAACCTAATGGCTCTAAACCTATTAACCCATAGTTCACTCAAAACTTTGGAGAATTTATGTTTTTATACTCCCTTTGTTGTTTCTATCTTTACCTAAACTCTATACTTAATTTAGACACTGCCAACAAGAAGCTGAAAAAAGAACCTTAAAAAAAAAACTATGAGGATCTGACTTGTAAAACGAGCTCTTCTGGTTAAAGATTTAATATTTATTAAAGTAGATCTGTAAGATAAGGTTGAGAATGCTTTTTAAAAATTGGCATTGACCATCATTTAACTTTTTAAGACACATTATTTCATTCTTCACCTCAAATTCAACTCCCAAAGGGAAAGTCTTCAGTTTTATGATCTATAACTGCCTTTTGACATGTTATCAAATTGTTATGTTGATATATTTAGGAAATATAAAAAAAATCTGAGAAATCAGAATCTAACTAACCCTTTTAAACTGCCTGATTTGTACAGAGGATGAACAATACAACTATATATATAAAATCCTGAACCCAATTTTAGAGCCTTTTCTTAGAACAGGCTTTTCTATTCCATTAGAATAATTTACATTTGACATATATACAAAATCATCTGATTTTGTTGCTGTCTCAAAATTTTCCACTCCAATTAATTCCCCCTTTAGTGGCATGAACAACAGTCTTTGTAAGTAGGCAACTTCTATGCCTAATGGCTATACAATTGAATTTACCTAAGAGACTTATTTTACTCCAATTATAACAAAAATAGGACATGTAAATATATAATTAATTCCAAATTATATGCAGGGAACAACGCATATCAAGCAAGTTGTTTATAGTAAAACATATTCAATTTTTAACCTTGTTCAAATAGAATAGATATTATAAACACACATAGACCACTGTTCTTAAATACCCTCTAAACAATGGGGACATATTTAAGATAACTCTTGTATAGACTAATTGCATTTCAGGGCATGTTTTGTACGCTGTTGTTTTTTTTTTCCAGGGACCTAACCTGACAAATAAATACATAATTACTAGCAGGCAGATGACAAGTCCAAGTACTTCTTAACTGAGTTTTTTAGGATATGGAAAGGTCTGTAATTTCAGATTGAATAACTTAGATTTCACACACTTTCATTTTGTTATAGTAACTTAGATGTGTTCCAGTACTAGTCTGCTAAATAATAGAATAAGTATTCTGTTCTTATCTTCCACTGACCACCTGCCATTATAGAAATTTACTATAAAAGGAAAAAAGATGGACATAGTTATAGTAAGGGGAAAGTATTATCCTAGCTCTGTTTCTATTCAATTCCATTCAATTCAGGCAAGAGTGATATAGGCAGCCAAATGTTTTGACAGGATTGTCACAGCCAAACTCAGAATTAACCAGGTGGGAACATTTCTTGTATAGGAAACTGAGTCAAGAGGATCCTACCTTAGTCTTATCAAGGTCACCCCCCCCCCCCCGACCATGACCTCCCATTCTGGCCCAAACTATTCCCCAAGGACAAATATCCAAAAGTGGAGCTGTTGGGCTGCTGGCATTATGAATCATTGGTTCAATGGCATTTCCAATTAACATACTTGGAAACAAATTTAGAATAGTATTAATTGCAGTCCCTTATGGTAATACTTTAACCTTAAATAACCAAGTTTCACTAATCATAACTTAGGGCTAGATTCAATTATCATTACTCAAATATTTTTGAGAATAAATATAATATATTGACCCTTTAAGCAAAATTAAATCTCTAATACTGGAGTCTGTTAAAACTAGGTTTGTTCAAGATGTAGCTTCAATATATACTATTCCAGGTACAACTTGATAATTTTCACAATCACAAATCATCCCGTAAATTGCTACTATACCATAAACTTTGTCAAGGAGTGTTAGTAATATGAGAGAGGATCTCATTTTCTCAGGAACCTTATTTTGGAGTTTCATAAGATGGGTGGAAGAATAAAAGGCTGGGTCAAAACATTCAGGAGGCTACCCTTCCCATTTGTTCTTAAAATGAAAAGTTTACTAGTTAATGTTGGTGCCATAAGATCATTTTAATTTCATATGATGATCATATTTTGAACCGCCAGAAGATTAGAGATTTTGCTACCAAGTTAAGATGTGGCTTCAATAAATAAATTTAGGTAGAACTTACTTTTTAACATAAGCTAACTTGCAAACTTTCCCATTCTAGCTGGGCGTGAAGCTAGTCCTTCAAACTGACTAAGTATATTAATAGAAAGATATACCTCACTGTAAATGAAACCACATTAAGACAAACGAATCTTACCTGAACATTATTAGGAAAAACATACAAGGCTCTACTGATTTAAATTCACAACTGTCATTGTCAGGTTAGCTCACAGTATGCTGGATTAAATATTATAAGCCATTGTTATTAACACTTCTTACTCTATATATTCTGGGTACAGGGCTGTTAAGGTAGTAGGATTCTTGGCCTAGGCAAAAGGCTCTAAATATTCCGATCTCAACCCAACTGGGCATGGCCCTCCTTCCTCAAAATCCTTGTGAATTTTCACAGAGGTTAAGGCTACACCAAGATAGAGAGCCCAGGGAACACAAAGACGTGTAACACAATGATTTCTAATTTGCACAACATAAGAAAACATTTATGATATTATATAGCAATCACTTCTAAACCATAGTATGTAAAAATCTAGAAGGGAGCACTGAAAATAAAGTAATCACAATAAGTAATCACATCTATATGGTATAAGCAAGGCATTGTGCTGAGCATTCTACCAAAGACTGTTCCTCATAAACAACCCTGAGAGGTGGGTAAACTCTGACTATTAGATGCTTTTCTAACTTTGGTTTGTAACAGATTAAGAATTAAGGCTTGATGACTCTTAGGGCACTGTGGTATAATCAGTAGGGATATGAGTTGAATCTCTCCTTTTTGTAATTTCTAGTTCTCTACTGAAATTCAATTATATTACTCTCACCTGAGCATGGGGCTAGATATTGAAGTTTTGAAGTACTGGAGTTTTGCTCAGTTGTCAGTATATTGCAGGACTTCAGCACCATTTCTCAAGCTTAATCACTAAACTGTTAACTGGTAAGACCTTAGAACTCTTTCTTTTTTTTTTTTTTTTTTAACAGATGAAGCTATCTTAAGTGATCTTTGCTGAATGAAATTCACAGAAAATTATTACCATTATCTATTATACTTCTAAATAAATAGTTTTCAAACATATTTACATCAGTCTTTTAATAATTAAATCTATGACCTAAGAGAATGCAGATTAATAGAGAATTTACCATTCTAACAATATTCCTACTACAATGAATTACCAAACTTATGTTAGGCACTGTCTTTATCCACTTCACAGAAAAATAAAATAAAGCAGAGGTCACAAAACCAATAAATTCTTTAATGCCAAGTAGTAATTACAGTTTGTATTCAATTCTAATGTACCATAATTACCCTAATAGGGGAACATACAGACCACATTCTGATTTAGTTTCAGGACATATTTTGACCAAATCAAATATGGGTTTTATAACCACTAATGGCAACATTTAAAATCTCAAAAATTTCTGGCAGTCCTTCCAGATTGAGAACTCATTGTTATCAATTAGCTCATTCTTAAAGACACTTTGGAGGTGCTCCCAGCTCCCTATAATTTTTCTCTATTTACTTTCAAATCACCCAAAAATTTGATTAAGTCCTTGTCCCCCACCCTCTTACTTGCCCCAAGAGTGAGAAGTAGGAGACAGGCCCCAGGAGGTAGTTTCACATTCCCACCTCCACTCCCCCACCCCTCTGGAGCCCGAGAATTTCTAGCTGGCAAATCTTATTGCTATAGTTCCATATCATAAAAAAGAAACACATGAAGTTTCCCATAGCCTTCTTATTTCTCCAAAACCAAAAACCTTCCTCAAACCTTTGTTTTCAACATACTTAAACTGTAGGCTTTCCTTCTTTTTAAAATACCCCTCCAGTGGCCTTCAAAACCAATCTTTCTTATTCCCTTCATATTCTTCTCCTACACTTTCCTTTATTTGCTTAATTCCTAAAGTCTATATTTCAATAATATCCCAGTTATCTATAGAACTGAATTTCCCTTTAGCACAAAAACTTGTTTTCAAGACCAATGGCTTACTAAGCTCTTACTTCCTAAGCTGTATAGTTCATTTCAATTCAGTTACTTTTTCACTAATTTACCCATAACAACTAAACTCTGTTGAAACATTGCTGACTAATTACACTTTTGCCATTCCTCAGGAGATGAAAGCACCTTGTATCTCTCCTGTTCTCTCCCAGGAGGAGAGACCTATACCACACAATCTAGTTGCAATATATGAAGAAGTTTGTGGGACAAATCTCTCCAAAAAATCATTAATATGTTCTTAATTAGTTATAAAAAACCTTTAACACAAGGCACTAGTGAGGCACAGGAGATGGGCTCTGAGTTCTTCCAGCCCTAGTTAACAACTTAGGAAAGTCTGATCTATTCAATAACAAGTAAGGTCTGTTATATTGTTCACAGAAGTAACACAAAACATTTCCCCAAATTAAGTTGTATTTACTTGCTTCTCTTTTTTGTTTATTTACTCATAGCTTTTAAGAATCTAGATAGAGTTAGTATTCCATAATTTCCAAAGCAAGAGGGTTGCATTTTTCAATTCTTAACAACATTTCTTATACAATGGTTTTACAATAGTAGCATACATTTTAAAACATTAATTGCTGACATTTTAAATTGATTGTATTCAAGACCAATATAGAAAAACCTTGATCAAAGTGTAACTTAAAGACAAGAACTTATTTTTGCAGTTATTAAACACTTTGCCCTAATATCAGATATTGGGTGGGAAGCTATAGGGACAGAGTAACATCAGGGGAGCAGGAAATAATGACCCCAAGTTTGCACAGGAGTCTTCATTCCAATAGGTTTACAGGAGATCCAGACATATGGAGAAAGGAATGTTCCACAGAAAAGGGGCCCCTGGAAACCATGCCAGGGGACAATTTAGGAATATGCTGAGGCTTCCCTAAAATGTCAACAATATTTAAAGACCAAATAGAGGCACAGTTGGAATTGGACTTACTTATTAGGACTGATTTAGA
Source organism: Vombatus ursinus (assembly GCF_900497805.2). Lineage (NCBI taxonomy): Eukaryota > Metazoa > Chordata > Mammalia > Diprotodontia > Vombatidae > Vombatus > Vombatus ursinus. The sequence continues at coordinate 23,307,244 of NW_020954548.1, forward strand.
GATTTTAGTAGCTAGCAAACAATCATAGAATGTGTCTCCAACCTTACAGGTGACACAGGGTTTGCTATTTTGGGGAGACTTATGATTGGCTGTAGCTACAGAAAGTGGGCTGGCCTTCAGGTGTGGTTGATCACACCCCTCTCTGACAATAAAGGAATATCCATGGCTTTATGGGACTCAACTGTCTCTTGTAATCTCGACTGGAAAATCAGAACCACCTAAATCAGGACCACCCAGTTAGCCTTGCCCTTGGGAAAGGGCAAAGACAAGGGTAGGAGAATTGTCTTTTAGGGAAGAGCTCCAGCCTACGCTGGTTTTTGCTTACTAACAATAGTCAGAGGCCCCTGGTTAAACTGATTAGCAAGCAAATGTCCCAGGAGCTAGTTGAAAAGAAATATTTCCTTTCAACTATGCCTTTAAGCCAATTTGGACTGGGTGAGATCACTTTTTTCTAGCTTAACTGAGATATAGGGCTTGACAAAATGGGGAATGGGGTCAGTTATGAAGTAGAATCAATTATTAAATGATTCAGCATAATTTTAATTTCCTCAGTGCTCAAAATAGGCTTCCATTTCAGTGTCACGTCTCCTGTCAACCTCCTAAGTTTTCTTAGGTGGAAAAAAAATGTCTCATTCTGACCTTTTGTTGGCTCTGCCACTCCAAATTTTTATTTGAGGCATTATTTTAAAGTTGTTTGGAAGGGAATGTTGAGAAAGTTCAGCTGGTTGTTTCTAATCTACCATCCTGACTCAACATGCTCTTTCCAGAAACAATGCTAGTATTGATTTGAGTTCAGTTCCCAGAGCAAGAGGTAAAGAAGAGGGAGAGAGCAGTGCAGATGGCAATAAGATGATCTCAGTGAATGGGATGTGATGCGTAGTCTGGTGATCTGAGTAACTACATATAGTGGGCTAGGGGAATATGAATTCTCATCCATCAATCAGTACCATTCACCTTGACAGTAAGAGTTCCAAAGGGGGAAGAGTGGAGGGAGAGTAGAAAGAAGATGGCAGGGATGGATGGCAACTAGGTTGCATATTGGCTAGAATGCTAGACTTAGAATCAAAAAGACCTGAGTTCAATCCCTGCCTCAGACATTTATTTAACTATATGACCCTAGGCAAGGTACATAACCTTTCTCAGCTTCAGTTTCCTTATTTGTAAAACTGAGATAATATTAGTACCTACCTTACAGGACAGATGAGAAAGCGTATGAAGTGCTTTGCAAACTTTAAAGCACTATATAAATGCTGCCAATTATTATTATAGCTGGTTGGGACATAAAGGTTCAAGAACCTAGAGTCATTTCTACTCAGTGATGAAGCATCCAAGTAAAACTTTGGTAGAAGTTCAATGTAATATGAGCATGAAAAGGGATGGCCTCATGCAGGTCACAGTGGTGTTTCTCTTTTCCCATCATTAAGAAACATGTCAAAATCCAACCTTTGGGGGAAAAAATAGCAATTTAACAAAAGACCTTACTCAGCAAAGCTATTTCCATTTCCCAGTGGATAGCCCCTGGTCAGAATGCTTTGTTGATTGAATTTCAAAGAGTTTTATCAAACAAATGCCTTGCAGAACAGGCATCTCTATTCCTGTAACAGTTGGTCTGTTCAACCAAAGCACTGTGGTTTGGGTTTAGTATCCATCCTTCCTGCTCTAAGTGCTCTTAGCTGGGTATCTTATAGAACAGAAGATATGGCTGAAGGACAGAGGCTAATATCAGGAATGGGCAGGTACCATACATAGCAAAGGATTTTGTCAGGCACACCAGCACAAGGCCTGGGGTTTCAGATACAGTTAAAGTAGAAACATAAATATAGGCACATAAGTATTTACCCTCCTTCTATGGTTCAACTGTTTTCCTCTCTTCTCATTCCCTATGACCCACATTCCAAGGAACCCACAAACAGTTCTCAAAAAGCTGCTGTTTGCAAATCCAGTTCCCACAGAAGCCCTGCCTTTTTTGTAAACAAAGCACAAAACAGGCAAGTAAGAGCCCCTTTGTAGACAGTACTATGGTAATAGATTCTCACTTAAACTGTAACTCAGATTAATGGGGCCATTTTGAAATCCTATTAAGTCCACTGAAATGGATGCCATCTCTACCTTTTTAACCTGCGTGTAGATGTGTTGAAAAGAATTAATGTGAAAGGAGTTTGGAAAGCAGTACATCCAAAAGACACACAGGGAAGTGTAAGTGTTGACCCTGGCTTACAATTTTGTCCCAGAAAAGCTTCAAGAGAAAAAGCAAGCACACATATTCTGGGAGGTATGAACCTACATGGAGGTTCTTCAGAAAGTCTCTCCTTTCAATAATAAAAAGACTAATTTTACTTTCAAATGCCACAAGCCTTGTCAGAAATCATTTAGAAATTCCAGACATAAGAATCTGTTACGAGGGATGTGCAGTAACGATTTGGACATCATCCTGACAATTTATTCCCTTGGTACAGGATTTCTGACAGCCTGTACTTAATAGAAAAAGTTTATAATAAAGCCAAAAGCTGAAGCTAATTGACTGTAGTGTAAATAGGATTTCCTAGCAAGTCCCCCTCCCTTTTCTTTTTTTTTTTTTGCCCCTTCTGGTTTTTCTTTTTCCACATATTGTTTATTGACTATTAGAAGAGAATATGGAGAGCATGGCCTTTATTACCTCATGCAGAAAGATATTTCAAGATGTGCCATATAAATCCTGTACTATCCCTCTGCTCCCTTTCTCAGGCAGCTCAGTCATCTGGATGATAAATAAGCTTATGCTGGTGTTAGAGTTTAACTAGCAATGAATTTCACTTTATTGCAATATTTATGAAAGCGTTTAAAAATGTGGTTAAGTGAAAGCCTTCGAGTGGGTTACAGTCCATATTTCTTAACAGGAGGAATTTGCAAACCTACAGGGTTTTCCCCCTTCACTGGGGAGACCCAGGCTTTCTAGCTCATACTGTGTTTCCTTGATTCTTGGCAAGGAACTGTTTTTACATTAGCCATGAAGATAGTTCATGATGGGGATATGGGATGGATTTTGTTCCTTGTATATGTTATTAAAGGTAGTGTGTTTGGTGTTTTCTTTTGCTCCTTTGGCTGTAAGAGAACATGCTGCCCGGGGATGGGGGCCAAGAAACTTGAGTCACAATAATTACCATTTCCAGGCCCCAGTGCAATGTGTTTCCTATTAAGTCAGTAGAGCAATTAGCAATGTTTTATAACAGCTGTGAGGATTGTTGTTTGACCTCGTCTGATTACAGTTCTGACACTTGAAAGAACAAATTGGTAAACAGTGTTGGCTTCAAAGACCATTTCTGAATTTGGAGAAGAGGAGTCAGCCTGTGGGGAAGGACACTATGACAGAAATGGGCTCAGGGATGGCCTGGGTTAGGAAACCAATGATCCAGGAAAAATGGTGTCTTGTTAGCATGCAAAGAAAGCTTGTTTCCTTGGTCTGGGATGCAAAGGCAAAGCCTGTGTCACCATTTGACAGACCTACAAAGAAACCAGCCAGGCCCAGGTGGAAAATTAAACAGCCTTCCAGACTCTGGAAATGGAATTGGCTGTGGCTACTAGTCAAGAAGAGAACAAGTTGTACAGCATCTCTTCCAGGGCTGACTCCTCTGGCGCACTTGGCACACTGATGAACTTTTCAGTTGTCTCTGGTGGGTCACCAGCTTGGGCCTGTTGACACTACTAGGACCTTCTTGGATCTCTAGTGAAAATGGAGATGCTCCAGTGAACTGTTTGCTGCCTTACAGAAAATCCATATGCCTAAAGCCAGGTTGACTCAGGCCAGACTTGAGAAAATGTTGCCTTTTTTTTTTGAGGTAAGATAGTATAGGGGAAAGAACACAGGGGCTTATAGTTATGCAATTTGGTTTCAGATCCCAGCTCTGACACTTAGAATCAATTTAGTCTAATCCACAAATATTAAGGACCTACATGGTGCTAGGCAATAAGTCTCTGGCCCTCAAAGAACTTAAATTCTATTGAGGATTATAAATTGTAATACTATAAGGGGGTTTTGAGATCATCTAATCTAATCCCATTTTGCAAATGATGAAATTGATATCAGAACATGAGGCAATGAAAAACATACAGGATTTGGATTCAGAAGAGGGAGCATGAATGTTGATTCTGTTTCTTGCTAGAGGGAAGGAAGGAAGAAAAGAAAAAAGGAAGGAAGGGAGGGAGACAGGAAAAGAGGGAGGGAGAGAGGAAGGAAGGAAGGAGGGAGAGAGAAAGTGGAGGGGGAAAGCCTGTTGATATAGTGGCTAAAAGGTTAGCCTTGGAGTCAGGAAGATCTGGGTCAAAGCCATCTTCTAACTTACATTGACTCTCTGACTGTGGACAAATCCCTTAACTTCTCAGTGAACTTAGGTAACTCTCAAAGACTATGTAATACCTCGAAGGTACCATCCACGTTGGCAGAAGGAATTTCCTCAATAGGACCTCCTTTTTGTTATTGTTGTTCAGTCATTTCAGTCATGTCTGACTCTTTGTGACCCTATTTGGGGCTTTCTTAGCAAAGTTACTGTAGTGATTGGCCATTTCCTTCTCCAGCTCATTTTACAGATGAGGAAACTGAGGCAAACAAGGTTAAGTGACTTGCCCAAGCTCACACAGCTAGTAAGTTTATGAGGCCAGATTTGAACTCAGGAAGATGAGTCTTTCTGACTCTAGGCCCAGCATTCTTTGCACTATGTTATCTAACTGCCCCAGGAGCTCCCTTACAAGAGTGAAATTACAGGATCTGACAAAGAAAAAAAGAATCATCTCATAATATTCATTCAGACACCACTGTGCTTCTCTTCAGGATATTATGGAAATTTTATATACCATATTTACCAACATAATCACCCCCTTTAGTGAATACAGTCATTCATTCAACAGCCATTTTATTTACTATGTACAAAGCTAGTAATTATTCTTGCTAAAATCAGTGTTACAGTGGAATGAGTGGAACGGGCCATGGGATTGGAGAAAGGAGACATAGATTCCAATCTTGGCCCTAAGACTAATTATCTTTGTGACCTTGGGCAAGTCATTTACTTTTATGAGCCTCAATTCCTTATCTATAAAATGAAGGAACTGAACTGAAAGGTGAATTACCTTTAGAATCTCTTCCAGATCTTATGTTACAAGAAATATAATGGTTATGTTACAGTCAGGATACCATCTTAAGACACTGCTATTTTAACAGTGTCTAGGAATATGATTTACTTCCTGCTTCTGAATTTATGATTAGAGTCCTTAACATTTGCCAACATATCATTCAACATTCTTCCTCTAACTTCTAGAAAATAACTTAGTTTCTGCTTCTTCAACTGCTCTCAAAGAACCTTCAGAACGATTCCTGATACTGCTGCTTTTACTGCCAAGCTAAGTCACCCCCCTGTTTTGTCAGAGGGAACTGTGAGGGAAATTTTGTGATGGAAAAGCATTGCTGATTCCTTATTCTAAAATGATGAAGGAATGTATGGAAAATTGACAAAATATACATTATCAAGAACCATTTCCCTAAGGATAAGTGGCCAAAAGGTAGGAATACTTTTCCAAAGAGTAATTGCAAACTCTAGATGACCTCATCAACACATGCTCTGAGTCACTAATGGTAAGAGAATTGCAAATGAAAACACGTCTGAGGGTTTGCCTAAGATAGAGACAGGACCTGAGATTTCATTGGTATATGGAATTCCTTTGTGAGGAAACTTTCTTTATCAATTAAGGTCAGTATTTTCTCTGCCATTTATAGTCTTAGAGAGTCATCTAGAGCACAAGGAAGTTTAGTAACTGACCAATATTCACACAGTGAATATGTATCAGAGGCAGTATTTGAGCCTAGGTCTTCCTCATACCATGCCTCTTCTGAGTCCTCACCTGATGCCATCCAAATTGGAAAAGATGACAAAAGACAGGAATAATGTTGGAAGGACTATAAGAAGACAGGACTACTGAAGCTTTGTTGTTGGATCTGTGAAGTCCTCCAACTGGTCCAGGTTTCAATTTGGAACTATACAAAAAAAAAAGTGACTCAACTTTGCATGCCCTTTGACCCAGGGATCTCACTACTAGGCATATACCCTCAAGAAGTCAAAGACAGAAACAAAGATCCAATATACAGAAAAATATAGCAGCATTCTTTGTGATAGCAAAGATCTAAAAACAAAATGAGTGGCCATCAATTGGAAAATGACTAAAAATTGTGGAATATGAATGTAATCTAAGAATATTATAATGCAATAAGAAATAATAAACATTAAGTATTCAGAGAAACATGAGAAGATTCACATGAACTGATGCAGAACAAAATAAGCGTAATCATGAGATAAATTAAAAATATCACCAAAATGAAGTCAAATAGTAATGGAAATATCAATGAAGGTCCAAGGGGACATACAATGAATTGTATCTTCCTCCCTGAATGAGGAATGACTAGGATGGTATCTACTTTGTGAGATAATCTCTGTACATATGTTTTTGCTTAACTGTTTTTATCAAAAGGGGGGATTCAATCTGGAGGTTAGGGTAGAAAGTTACTGTGCTGTAAAGAGAAAAGGTATCAATAAAACATTTTTTTTAAAAGAACAAAAATGAGTGAAAGAGAGAGGCAGGAGATTTGTGGGAGGAAAAAATATGTAAGAAAATACAGTGGAATGGAAATATGGTCTTTGCCTTCAAGTAGCTTTATGGTTTAGTATAAAAGCAGTAAAACCTAGAAAAGTGAATGCTTTAATGTTTCACTGAAAGATAGGAGGATCATCTTAAAAGGATATATAGAGATTTAGGGAAGTTTAGAGGGTCTAGAACAAGGTTTGAAACCTAATCTTTGGTTATACTGAAATCAAGACAAATTCATGGTATGTGTAGTGAGTGCTTTTGGTGATAAAAGAAGAAAGATGCATGTTTTAAAAATCCATTGTGTGTTTACAGAAGCCATGGAGTATTACTGATGTGGTCAGAGCCCTTCTTTCTCTGTTTATACGGTGTGTGCATTGCTAGTCATGATGCATGATTCAAGCAGGTTTATGCCTTGGGCAGCCCTTAAGAAGACCCTTACCCATAAAGTAGCACCAAGGAGACCCTGCTTTCTTGTCCAGAAGTTGTTCTCCCCTGCTAAAAATATGTGGAGGGGATTTTCTGGGTCTACTGAACAGGCCTCATCATTTTCCCCAATGATCAGTCAGAAACCAGGCCCTAATCTATATCAGGGGTTCTTAATCTGGTGTCCATGGACCCTTAAGGGGACTATGGGTAGATTTTAGGGAGTCTATCAACTCTTTTTAATCATTTGGTGACTGTATTTCAATTTATGTATTTAAAAACATTTTAAGAAGGGGTCCATAGGTTTCATCAGATTGCCAAGATGGAGGAAAGACTACTGGGAAGGAGAGGGTGAAGAGAATAGGAATTTCCTATTTTTATGTAGTGCTTTACATACATTACATTATTTGGGCCTCACAAAATCTATATGAGGAAGGTATTACAGGTATTATTATTCCAGAATTATAAATGAGGAAACTGAGGCCCAGAAAGATTTGGTGACCTGCCCATGATCACAGAACTAGTAAGCAGTGACAGGTCTTCCTGACTCCAAATCCAAACTCCATCCACCATGATACATGACCTCCCTGTAAACAATGAGGGTGCTGGAGTTGATTTTAACTGAAGGGAGATATTCTTTAAAGATGAGAATAAGACCAGTTGCAGCCAGAGATCTGACTGCCTTATGAGGTAGTAAGCTTCCTAACTCTAGAGGTTTTTAAGCAAAAGTTTCATCCAATTTAACAAGTGTTTGTTTCATGAACACCTAGGAAACTGTAAGTCACTAAGGGTCACATGATGAATAAGACATGGTCCTTGCCTTCCTAGAACTTGGGATGTTGTGCTATATGGGAGATTCAGGTATGAATGGCACCTTGTGATTCTATTTTTCAATGAGGAAGGAGGAAAAGAAAAAGAAATGGAAGAAAGGGAGGGAGGTTAAGGAGTTTACCTCAGTTGCTGCTCCATCTATGAGCTAGCCAATATAGCTATGCCCACAAGTCATGGCTATGGCCAGTGTGGCAGTCAGTCAGTAAAGCCTGAATTCAAGATCAGATCCTCTATCTACCAGAACCCAAGCCAGATCGTCTATATCAATGGCCATAGTGGTCTCAGTCTCACTGTGGGGTCAGCATCTCACTCCATTGGGTCTCCTACACTGAACAGCTAAATATTCTCCTGCTCAAAAAGTTCCCACGGCTTATCCCTCTAGGATAAAATATAAACTCCTCTGTTGGACATTCAAAACCTTCTGCAATTTGGCTCCAGGTTTATTATACATCACACCCCTTCTTATGTGATAATCTAACCTAAATAGCTTCTTGCTGTTCCTCATTTATGACAATCTGCCTCCTTCTCTCTGTCTTTACACAGGATGACCCCAATGCCTGAGACAGATACACTCCTTCCTCACCTCCACCTCTTAGCATCTCAAGACTCCCTTTGAGGCTCAGCTAAACTGCCACCTCATACATGAGGCCTTCCCCAATACCACCAGCAGCTAGCTCCCACCTTGAAATTACTTTATCAATATTTTGTATCCATTTATGTAGATGTTTTTTCCTTCAGTAGAATGTAAACCTCTTCCTTTGACCCAGCAATAACACTTCTAGGGCTGTATCCCAAAGAAATCATATAAATAGGAAAAGGACCCACATGTACAAAAATATTTACAGCAGCTCTTTCTGTGGTGGCAAAGAATTGGAAATTGAGGAGATGCCCATCAATTGGGGAATGGCTGAACAAGTTGTGGTATGTGAATGTAATGGAATACCATTGTGCTACAAGAAATGATGAACAGGCTGACTTCAGAAAAACCTGGAAAGACTTGTATGGTCTGATGCTGAGTGAAATGAGCAGAACCAAGAGACACAGTAACAGCCACATTGTGCTATGACTAACTTCAGACTTAGCCCTTTTCAGCAATGCAAGGATCTAAAATATCTCCAAAAATTTCATGATGGAAAATGCTATCCACCTCCAGAGAAAGAACTATGGCCTTTGAATGCAGATCAAAGCATACTATTTGCTGTTTTTTTTTCTTCTGTTTTGTTGTTTCTTCTTTCTTGTGGTTATAATTCTTCTTTACAACATGACTAATATGAAAATATGTTTCATAGGAATGTATGTGTAGAGCTTGTATCATCTTGTATGCCATCTTGGGGAGGGAGGCAGAGAGGGAGGAGGAGAAAATTTAAAACTCAAAAGCTTATGGAGGTGATTGTTGAAAACTAAAAATAAATTAATTAATAAAAAAATTTTAAAAGAATGTAAACCTCTTGAGGGTAACAACTTAAATTTTTGTTTTTGCATCCTCAATCCTTTGCTTAGTCCCTGATAGATAGTAGGTACTTAATATATGCTTTCTGATTAAGCAAGGAAATTTAAAAAGCAGGATTATAATAGGTGTGCAAAGAGAAAGCTCATAGTCCTAGACATCCCTAGTTTATTATTTGAGATAAGTGACCTCAGGGTAAGCTGTTTCAGTTTCCTGAAAGTAGTTTCAGGAAAAGTGTCCTTAGGATATCTGACTTTGGGATAAATGATCTCAGGAGATAGAAAGTATTATAATAGTTTTAATAATTATCTAAACAATAATATTTACCAGTGGCCCCAAGTTCTGCTGAGTCTCTCCAACACTCTCATGACCCAAGCAAGATGCTCAAAGGTCACAGTGACTTATGGACAGGTTTTCCAACTGCAAGGTAACGAGGTAGAGTCAGAATCTGACTGGCTCCTCCATGGCTAAGTAGATGCATACCTCCTTCAGAGAAACTAGGAAGAAAACTTTCCCAGGATAAATCTGGGTTATGACAAAAATCAATAGCATAAGCCCACTCTGGCACAATCTAGAAACAAATCAACCAAAATAAAAGGACTGAGGAATGGAATGAAGGTAGAAAATAATGCTACATGAGAAGAGTCAGGACCAAGGACTAGTAACCAAAAGTCAAACCTCTCCTCTGGACTTGAGGCAGAGTCAGCATAGTAGAAGACCTCTTGGCTGCCCACCCTGACAACCCTTCCGAAAAAACAAACAGCCCCACCACCACCATCACTTGCAGGGCCTGTTTTTGCTTCTGCCTAAAGTGATGGATCACAGAACGTGAAATTGGCCTTGAGCAGCCATCCCAGAGACCAGAGGAAACTGGTTGTCTAGCACGAGTTATCTCTAACTAAAGGACAGATAAAACTATACTACATGCCCTGTGGGGGCACCAAAGTGGTCACTGAAGATCAGGGAATGCCTGCTTTCCAGGAGTGGCCTTTGCATTGTAGTTGCTAGACGTGCAATGGGCTGTTGTGTTCCAGAAACAATCTTTAAGACCCACATAGGACTTGCATGTCAGCAAGAAGGGTCAACATCATATTGTTTGCAATGAGAAAAGATCCAGGTTGATGTACTCTGAGGGGCTGGACTGGGGATACCCCATAAGCTGAAAAAGATGCTGTTGGCTGACATTGTGACCTATAGACTGCCCTAAGTAAAAGAAGAGAAATCATAGAAAGTTAGAAGTGGAAGAAGGGAGGGGATGAAAGAACATAAGAACCAAGATACCAGAGCTCTGCCATTGGAGAAGTGTAATTAAAAAGGAAGGAGGGTGAGAGGAAATAAACAGATTTATTAAAGAAGTCTCTTGCTTTAAACAACAGATGAGCTCTGGAAAAGTTCTGCATAAATCAGCCTTTTGCAAATGAAATCATATTGTATAAGGAGCTAGCTGTTAGGGATCCTACTACTAGTCCTTTTTCAAGGAATAGAATCATTATGAAAAAATAAAATATCACCCTTTAATTTGTCAGTTGCCCAAATCTGGATTCTCATGTAGCAAGCTTGCTTAAAACCAGAATCATTTGCATGTGCCAAGAGGCAGACAAATAGGGATACAAGTATTATGCATATCAGGCCTGGATAAAATCATTAGTTGAGCTGGAAAAAAAATTTTATCAAGATCTTGTAGTATAGGGAAAATATCAAGCAAGAAACCTTTCTCTCCCCCCCCCCCTCTTCTAAAAAGTGGAGCTCATCAAGCTAAGTACCAAGCAAATCAAGTACCTAACCTGCTATTTATAACATCTCCCTCTTGTGGTAATTAGAGTGACTTCATCTTCTTTGCAGTGGCCGTAATTAGAACAGCATAACAACAAAGCCACATATGTGTGTGTTTGTGTGCCTGTGTGTGTGTGTGTGTGTGTGTGTGTGTTTACATATACATGAATACATACACGAGGGCAGCTAGGTGGCACAGTTGATAGAGCACTGCCTTGGATTCCAGAAGACTCATCTTCATGAATTCAAATCCCACCTCAGAAACTTACTAGCTGTGTGACCCTGAACAAGTCACTTTACCCTGTTTGCCTCAGTTTTCTCACCTATAAAATGAGCTGGAAAAGGAAATGGCATACCACTCCAGTATCTTTGCCAAGAAAATCCCAAATGAGGTCATGAAGAGTTGTGCATGACTGGAAAATGACTGAACAACATTCATACGTGTGTGTGTGTGTGTGTGTGTGTGTACACAGTGTTAAAGTGATTTAGACTTCATTCACCCGAAGAATTTCAATTATATGTTTGCCCCTAACCTTTGGGTAATGACCATTTTAACTTTAAAGTAAAGGTTGAATTTAAAACACTCTTAGAATGAGACAGTATTTGTAAAGTGCTTTGCTAACTTCAAAGTAGTATAGATATAAAGGCTAGCTATTATCTTAATATAGTCAGGATCTTCCAGGACCCTTACGGTCCTTTCCTTCCCAACTATATCTGGCAATTACTGGTTTTTAAGTCAAGTAAGGTAGTCAGGAGGTAGAAAAACAATAAAATATATTATGTTTTGAGGTCTTCTTCATAAAAGGCAACATGGTATATAGAGAAGAAAGTCTAAGACTTGGGATCCCAAAGCTTCTTTTGAATACTGGCTCTCCTGCTCACAATGTATGAAAACTAGGCCCTGCCCTCTCTGGCTCTCAGGTTCCTCCCAGCATATCCGAGTGCAGTTTAAGTGTGCAGAGGACAGAGAGCTTGTGAGAATGAGGATGAGGAGAGAAGAAGAGAGAGAAAATAGGGATAGGAGACAGGGAGAGGGGGTAAGGAAGGAGGAGGGAAAGGGCAAGGAAGGAGGATAAGGAGAAAGGAAAGGGATGGGGAAGAAAATTTAGTCCAGGGGCTAGGTAAAATTAAATTATGAGAGAGAGAGAGAGAGAGAGAGAGAGAGAGAGAGAGAGAGAGAAAGAGTGTGTGTGTGTGTGTGTGTAAGAATTGGGGTGTGATATTGTTCAGATATGCATCTTTAAGCAGTATGAATATACGTACCTATTGTTTTTACTCAGTAGAATGTAAACTCCTTCAAGGAAGGGCAGATCTTGTTAAAACTTTTGTCTTTGTATCTCCAGTGCCTAACGCAGTGCCTGGTACATACTAGGGATTTCATAAATGCCTGTAGGTTCTGTTTCTACCTTGAGGTTCAGCTCCAAGAGGGCTTAGGTTGCTGCTTCAAGCAAAACCGGTTTAAGGTCAACGGGGGTAGGGAGGAGCAATTCAGAAATAAGACAAAACATGGAGGCAGAGGTGTACAGTCAGTATCAAGTCTCTTTCCAGCTGTCTAGATTGAGCAGACAGAATTTTAGGACTGACAAAGCGAGTGAGCCAGTTCTGAGCCCTCGGTAGTCCCCATCCAGGAAAAGAGAATGCTGGGTAGTGGGCAGAGGCCTGGCACAAATTGACGGAGATTTTGGTGAGTAATTGAACGATTATCATAGGTGAATGGGTCTGTGTTCCCATGGGGAACAGTATTAGAATGGACCACCTCTACCTCTTCCATTAAGTCAGCTTCTACCACTTGAATCCTTATTGACTGCTAAGTTGTCCATACCTCGTCATTATGGCAGCTAGTTTTAATCCCTAACCAGCTATACATTGTTGCATGTATGCTAGCTTTTGTTCCCCAAATAGATTATAAGCCCCTTGAGAGAAAGGGGGCTGTCTTGTCTTGTATCCTTCCCACAATATTGGGCCCTTGCTAATAATGATTGACTGAAAATATTTGATTATTAATATTGATTGAGTGGGAAGAGAAGTATTTAGTAAGTGCTTACTTACTATATGCTAAGCATTATGCTAAACACTAGGAATACAAGTAAGTAAGAGATGCAGTCTCTGCCCTCAAGAAGGTTACATTCTAACGAGGAAGTACTGGTCACAGAAAGGGAAAGTCACAAGGATGATGAAAGGAGTCAACAAGCAGTCAATTTAAGCACCCTTCTCAGAAGTAAAGGTAGTATTGATCTAATTGCTGTTTCAACAAGTCAGAGTGGAAGAAGGAGGGAAGAAGTCTTGAATAGTCTCAAGAAACCTATTGGGAGGTGGCAGTGGCAAATGACATATCTCTGGATAGTATTGCTGGAAGATGACATTACTGAGGAGTCAGATGTAATGAGCTCTGTACAAACAGCATGGTGCCACACTGGGAGCTAGATATCTAGTTAGAAGGCAGAGTACAGCAGGAAAGGCAGCTATGGGAAACATGGCAGGAAGATGATTTCAATATTTTAGTAAAGATCTCTTTCACTGTTGCATACACTACCTCCCTTGCCATAATAACAATTCTTGTGACCAGGGCAAATTCAGTTGTGTGTGGAAGGGGTAGGAGGGGGCAGTGGCATAGAGAATAGTCTGGCAAGGAAAGGAATTGACATCCCCCAGAAAGTTGGCATTCAACCCATACTAGCACAGAAATCGAGGAGGAAGACAGGCTCTACATGATGGGCACCATGAAATTGGGATTATGGTGGTATCAATGTCGGTTCTAAACTGCTACATGGAGGAAGCTCACTTCCCTTTCCCTCCCCATGTCAGCAATCTAGGGAAAAGACCTTTGGGGTCCCTGCTAATAATTGAGCCATAGCTCTGTGCCCTCCCACTCCAGGCCTGATGGCAACTGCTCTGTAACTTAGTACATGTCTTAACAACTTAGTAAGAGTTGCTATGGTGTCAAAATTCATCATCCTATGGCCAACCTAGTCATTACCCTTTTCAAATTTAGTCTGTCTGGCTCTCAGAACAGACATAAAACCCATCACCAGGCTCATACCTGAAACTTTTTCTAGCCTAGTACAGCCTATTGGGCCATGTACTGTACTAGCATAGTGTTTATGAACCCAGGCATTGCAAAACAGCACTTGAAAAAAATTCTTGTTAATTTACTGAAGATGAAACTTTTGTATTTAAGGCATACTAATGCCATAATTTATTTTATAGGTCAACATGAATTAAAGAAGGTCTAGAATAATCCGAGGTCCATCCATAGATAGGATTTCAGAAAGTCTGCGAACTTGGATGGGGAAAAAATGACATCTTTATTTTCCTAACTTCTAGATGAAATTTAGCATTTACCTAAATTATGAGTTTTTAAAAAAAATAAAAACACTATTCTGAAAAAGAGTCCAATGGCTTCACCAAACTACTGCTAAAGGGGTCTATGGTATATGGTTAAGAACCTCTGGCCTAGAGGAAAGCCTCAGTACATTGAGTAAAATTCAACCTTGTATGGAGGATTCGTGAAAAGACATGAACAAGAAAGAGAACTGGACTTGCTTGCCTCTGAATCTATGTTCCTCTGAAGACTCATACAACATCAGGAGATAGGGAGATGATGTTGTCTATACAGGTAGAGGGAGTATCCAGTCTAATGTGATTGTGGACCTTTTGAAGGAATCTACTTTAAAAACATCCTTGTGATTCCCCCCTTAGCCCTCAAACAAACCAGAGTGAATTTCACTATGATCTATCTACACCAGCCCACACAGGACAGAACTGACAGGTTAAGAACAATATAATTCTCCTCCCTAAAGCATTTATTCACCCCACTTGCGAGCCATACCTGTCCTTTTTTGATTCTTTCTCTTTCCTAACATTTCTTCACTCTGTTTCTTGGTCCATACTCCTATAGTTTCTCCTAAGGAGTGGGTGAGAAGTTAAAATTCCAAACTATCTTTTTTTGCTGTTTTCAATCTTGACACAAGGATGGGTGGGGCAGAAGGAGAACAGATGGGATTCAAATGAAGTTCTGGGATTATACATGAGTTGACTGGACATTTAAATAAAAATGCATTAAGGCCCAGCTCAACAACTTTATAGCAAAAAAAAAAAAAGAAAAAGAAAAAGAAAAAAGAAAAGGAAAAAAAAAAGAAAAGAAAAGAAAAGCAGATTACAGTTCTTACCCCATGGAAACCTGAGCTCCTGGACAAAAAAAAAAAATACAATGTCCAGGCTAAGGACAGATGCTCTGCCTTCCCATGAGAGCCATTTTGGACAGTAACTCCTTCTGAAAGGAAAGCCAGCCATTACTAACCGCAGTGTTCTGCAGGCAATAGAATTAGACAACCTATATTTTTCAGCAATGTGAGCCAGACAAGGCAACATTGCCAAGCAATGTATAGGAAACTTACAAAAAATATTGCAAACAGATAAAGTAGCCAAACACTGCAAATGATTTTTGCAAACCCAGTCTTCTGAAGACCATAACTGCATCTAGGATAAAGGTGATTGGGGTGGGGGGGGGAAGAGAGCAACTGGGGAAATTCCCTGCTCTAAATTCTTTTTCTTGTTTCTAAAAACCCAATAATATTTCATCTGTACAAAGTGTCCTACCTTCCCTTCACACACACACGCACACACACAAACCCTGCCACCACCATTTTATATATGCCCCTGTAGTTAGCATCATCACCATTTGCTAAGTCAGAGATTTTCTCCAATAAATCACTTCATTTAGGTCTTCTTCTCTTCCTTAATTTATTTGGCATAAATAGCTACAGCACAAAGGCTGGCAAAGCAAATACTCAACTCTGTCTTGTCATCCTTTTTGGTGTCACATCACCATCTCTGAGATCATGTTATAATTTCTGGTGCATATGGCCTGTGGTACGTGATGACTCCTCAGAGCAGTCAGTCATCTCTTTCTTCAACTGTTTTTACAAATGCTTTAAGTTAAAAAAAAAAAGAAGAAGCTGTGCCAAGCACATTCCACCTTCATTTTCAAGCATGTGGCTTTTAAGGAAAACTCAATCCATACATTTCTGACTCATTTAGACTTAAATCACCATGATGTTAAAGCACGCAACCGTTCCCTGGCCAAGAAACTTGGGCCAACAGTATAAATGAATTCCAATGGTGAAATGTTGAGGTTCATTGTTTTTGAGAACATACCTTCCATAAAGTTATTAATACTACTCAGAATCATAATGTCAGAGCTGGATGGGACCTTAGGGATCATCTAGTCTAATCCTCTCATTTTAAAGATGAGAAAACTAAAATAGAAAAGGAAAGTGATTTGCCCCGATCTCCCCAGGCCAGTGCTCCTTTCCTTATTTTCTTACTGCTTCTGATGTTCCCCTTTAATCATTGGTTAGCCATGCTGAACATCTGACCTTTCATCTCTCTATATCTGTCAATGCTTCCATTCCATTCATTATTTCTGCTACTTTCTTATAAACAAACCCCACATCAGTGACATGCTTTGGCTCCTGAACTGAATGTAGACTTTTCATGATAGTATTATGTAGGCCAAGGAGCCCAAATCTCTCCATGAGAGTGCAACGACGCCTCTATTTCCATCTGGAAACACTGATCTTTCCCTTCACTGTCACAGAAGAGATGGGTATTCAAGTCTGCAAAGGAAATACTCCGTTTTCAGAGCTTAGCAAAAAAGAGCAACAATGTAGAAATCATAAGACCTGGATACTAAACCTAGCTCTCCCAATTGCATATATGTTAGTTACATTTGTAGTACTGCCTCTGAGCTATTCCCCACCCCCAATTCATACATGTGGATTGGCTCTCCCCCTGGGGGATGACTAACACAGATTCAAGGTAGTCCATGAGTCCACACTCCTAAAATTATAGGTCACACAGTGAATTTACCTCGCCTCTAGTCAGCCAAAGAACATAATTAACTCAAAACAAAGGAATTCATTGCAAGGACTTAGTGAAAACAGTAACAATAGGAAATCTCCCCCATCCTAAGGCACCCTCTCCCACAAATTTGCAATGTCAGTGGGAAGAGTGAACCCATACAAAGGTCAAAAATGGAAAACACATATGGTCAAGGTCCATGTGAGGAGGAATAGCTCAGGTCTCCAAAGTTACTCACTTCGATCTCATAGTTTTCACTAGATAGTGATCAATTCAGCTTAGTTGTAATCACCCCCACCTCTATCCTCAAGCTCACTGAATTAGTAGTCTAGGTTATGACTTTGGACATTCAGAAAGAAGTCCATATCCTAGACAAGGGTGGGAAACCTGTGGCCCTCTAGATTCTCAAGTGCAGCCCTTTGATGGAATCCGAACTTCACAGAACAAATCCTATTATTAAGGGACTAGGGTTAGGGTTCAGTTAGTCTTCCTTTTAATATGCCTAGTTAGTAAATTGAGAAAAGGGAACTGGGACAGACCCTTTGTATTTTTCCTATCCTAAACCAAGTTTCCTGAAGCTTTCAGATGGAAATGGCCATTCAAGATCTTAAAGAGGCCACTCTCAGATTCCACTACACAAAATCTGAAAGGACTTGCCATTACATTTCACTTGTCTCTGTTATCTGTCCCATATATCCTATCATTTCATCAAGTAGACCTTTGGGGAGGTTGGGGGAAGAATCAAAGATCCATTGATACGGTTTTCCTGATCAGTCACCTCTGCTACACATTAGCTGCCCTAGCAAAATACAAACTTTCTGGGCCTCATTAATAAAATGAAAGGCTTGGACTAGATGAACACCAAGGTTCCTTCCAGCACTAAAATTCTATGATTCTGGAAGAAATGCAAATGTGAGAAGGAAAGTAAGAGAGTTTAATCACTAGAATAGAAAGTCATATGATCTTCATCCCTGGAGATTGACTTTTTCAGGTCGCATCATGCTAAAGGATAATCTGATTCTTTGATAAGGTCATTGGCAGCTATTATCTTTCATAAGAGGGTGTTGTGGTGAAAAGAACTTAAGAGTGGGAAAAACCAGGGGAAAAAATTGTTCAAGTAAAATATCATCAATTGAGAACTCGAATTATAGGTTTTCCCCCCACTTTTCTTTGTAAACCATGATTAGACTGTACTTCTCTCAAGTGTACAGTAATAATAACTTACGAGTCCCTACAATTTTCATCCCCAAGTGAGTTCCCATGTACCTTCACCAACTCTAAGAACTGAATCTTTTCTTAGCAGGATAGGCATATGGTACCCTCAAACAAGCCCCTCAGTCTAAGTTATTTAAATAGTAGATTTCTCTTTCGGTATAAGGTGAAGAAAGTCCTCAAAATCATCATCCCAAGTGTCTACTTTGGAATAGCAACTGGGATGCAGTAGCATCAGCAATAGGTTGGAGTAAGACATGGAGAGTAGGAAGGAAGGGTGACCAGAAGTGGATGTACAATGAAATTACCCCTCTATTCCTTATGGACTGCTTAAAATACCTTAAGTGAGACCTAAAGGATGGCAATTTCCAATTCTACCTACATTCTGAACCATATTCTGAAACTCCACCTCTAAGTTCCTATAATGAGAAAAAAATGACAAACTCATCTTGAAAAGGGAAAAGTAAGGCATGATGTATAAAATTTTCATAGTGCTAAGTTCTTGTTATCTGAGGATAAAGAATAGTGGGGGGAAAAGGCCACTTGAAGTAAATCCACTTAAAATGGGGGCCAACATTTCATAGTAAATAGTGGAAAAAAGATTTGCTTAGAACTTCATCTTAAAAAATGAAGTTATAATTATGAAAGTAAGCTTATATTTATCTTATTTTTCATAGAAGTTATGTTCAACTTTCAACTGTGTCATTTCTTAGAGTTAGCAAAGCCTGAGTCTAATATTAATATTTTTGGCATAATTTTTCAGAAAAAACTTCATGTTAACACAATATGACATTTTTTTACTTTATATTTAACTTTTTTTAGCACAATCAAACACGTAGTCATATTTGCCAAAATATTTGAAGTTTTCACCATTTATTAAGATACTGACTGACAAAGAAGTTGATATAATGGGTGGGATGGGAAGGAATATAGACTATTGTTGAGTGAAGAAATATATTTAAGTGAGAACTAATTTTATATGTTTTCAGTCCAGGAGGGAATATAATTAATGTAATTAATTGTAATTGTATTTGTATTGTATTTAATGGAATTATAATTAATGTAATAATGACTTTTGTCAACCCTGTAGAAACATAGCAAGATATATTGAATATAGAGTCAACAATGAATCCGAAAGTTCTGATTCAAATTTGACCCCTGACTCACACTTGCAGTGTGACCCTGGGCAAGTCACTTAACCTCTGAGTGCCTCTAAGCAACTGTCTAAGACCATAAATTTGAGAATACTTGCAGTTTTGCTTTGGCAGGAATAGTTTCCTTACATAGAGTTCCTTCAACCAATGAAATAATATGTCAAGAATGAAACAAAATGCCATCCTATAGCTATGGGGATTTGGATAATTAATACTTAGATAATCAGGACCCTTCCTACTTTACACAAGAGGGTTAGGGTAGTCTGATTTAGCACTTCCCAACCATGGATCCAACCTTTATTTTTTTACTTTGAGAAACAGGACTCAAAGAATAACTTCCTAATAAAAAGAGCTTACCAAAAATAGAATGAGCTCTCTTAGGGAGTCAGAGGTTCCCAATTGCTCAAGATCTTCAAGTGAAGGCTGGGTGACTACTTGTTGGCTGTGTTAGAGGTCTTTCTTTTTAGCTGCAGGTTGGATCAAATGGCCTTTGGGGTCTTAGAATTCTATGACACTGTGAAGTTATGGTATATGAATGAGATGGAATACTATTGTGTTGTAAGAAATGATGAAAGGGATGGTTCAGAAAAACCTGGGAAGATCCATATGAATGGATGAGGAGTGAGATGAACAGAACCAAGAGAACAATTTATGTGAATACAACAAATTGGCAAAGACAAACAACTTGAAAGAATTAAACCTCTAATCAGTGTAATGACTAACCACAACTCCAGATAACTAATGATAAAACATACTATCCACCTCCTGATAGAGAAGTGAAGGACTCAGAATATAGAATAAGACTTTTTTTTAAACATGGCCAATGCAGAAATTTGTTATACTTGATTATTGGTGTTTGTAACAGGGGTTTTGTTTTCTTTTTTCTCATTGGGGGAGGGGAGATGGTGGAGAATTGAAGAGATAGATTTTCACTCTTTGAAAAGAAAATATTTTTTTTAAAAAAGAAACGCTATCATTCTATGAATGATACTACTCTCCCTATCCCCATCATGCAGACTGGAAGCCAAGCAAGAAGTAGGAGAGAAATCTATAGAAATGATACTTCAGAGCAGCTAAGAAGGTAAGATTTAATTCTTAGGTTTTAGTCTGGATAGAAAGGTAGTATCATATAATTTTTAAACTGAAAGGGCTCTTAACAATTATCTAGTCAAGTCCCTTCATTTTACAGGTAAAAAACAACTTGCAATTCATAAAAATTCATAGTTAGAAGGGACCTTAAAAGTTAACAGGGTCCTAACTCCTTCACTTTACAAATAAGGGAACTGAGGTCCAGAGATGTTACATGATTTGCCCAAGGTTACATGGGAAGTAAACAGCAGAACATAGGTCCTTGAGATTTCAAAGCTAACACTCTACCTGATACCACAATTGAGCTCTGTCTCCATTCGTCTAATTCTATTGTGGGTTCATTTTATTGATCACAAATGCCTCATTCAGGGTTAGTTCCAATGATCTGTTACAGTTATGATTCCATGACTGACTGTCACAGACAGACAAGTGATGTGTACAAGCACAAATAGCATTGATGAATAAAGTTAGACAAAAACATCAGAGACTGGGGGAGAAGGAAAGTGGCCATCACTCGAAATACTCACCCTAGAGCCTATGAATAACCAAGACAGTGGCTTTCTTACTTTCAGGTGTCCATTCTTCAGTAGCACCTAAAATTTATTCCTTTATCTTCTGGTTAATGTCTAAGTTATCCTTGCTATAATGAGTTTAGTATATGTTATATGAGGGGGCAGCAAGATGGCACAGTGGAGAGAATATGTGGCCTGAAGCCAGGAAGACTCATCTTCCTGAGTTCAAATCTGGCTTCAGATACTTGCTATCTGGGCAAGTCACTTAACCCTATTTGCCTCAGTTTCCTCATCTATAAAAGAAGCTGGAGAAGAAAATGACAAACTTCTCCAGTACCTTTGCCAAAAAAAAAAAACCCAAATGGGGTCACAAAGAATCAAATATGACTAAAATAATTGAACAACAACAACTTCACCTGAGGTGGTTAACATTGACATACAAAGATGAGTTTACTGGATTGGCTAATTATCACCACCAGGGAATAGATATCCATATTAAAATGAGATATATGACAGGTTAATGGGGTAGAGGAAAGAGTATAAAAAATAAGAAAGATAGAGAATTGAGGGAGAGCAGGCCTACAGGTCAATTCAGTTGGGAGCAGATTGTGGCTATTTAAGACCTGGCTACTGGGGTGGGAAGAGCAGCAAAATAGTAGAATAAGGTTCTAGGAAGGGAAATATGGCTTCCAAAGACAAATTTCACTTACTTTGCCATACATAGGATTATAAACTTGGAGGTCTTTATAGTAACCCCTCAAATCATACTAATTAAGTATTTATCACCAGTGTGGTGGTATGAGAGAGACTTTAATGATGAGCTAGTCCAGCTTCCTCATTTGACAGATGAGGAAACTGGAGCTGAGAGGATTGTCACGTAGAAAATAATTAGATCAACTGAGATTTGAACCTAGGTTCTCTCACTCGAAATTCAGTATTCTCCGTTAATTCATATAACAGCCATTTATTTGTCAATTCACAAGTATTTACTAGGTGCCTCGTTTGTGCCAGGAATTGGGTGAGACCCTATGGATACAGGGACAAGGAATGAAACATTTCCTACTTGAAATGAGCTTGCATTCTAATGGGACAGACAACAAGCACATATAAAAATAAAAATAGCATGACTATAAAGTGAATAAATACAAATGCATACAAAATAGTTAAATATAAGATAGTATGGGAATGAGGACAGTTAGGAGAATCAGGAAACGTTTCATGCCAAAGATAGTGTTAAAGTTGCACTTATTAAATGACTGCTGTGTAAGTGTATTGGGCTCTTCAATGAGGAAGATAGAAACATCCTTAAGAAATAATCCCTTCCCTAGGTGTCATGGAGCTAACAATCTAATAAGGAATACATCCATGTGTTGGGCTACTCTGCCAACCCAAACACTATTCGACACTGCTGTCTGATGACATCCCTACCTATCCAACTCTACCTAACTTGCTCTACCCCTACCCTACCCTACCTACTTCATTGAGGGGATTAGAGAAGATTCATTACATTTGAGAAATGTAATTGGAAAACGCTCTGGCTGCCTTGGAAATGGCTTTGCTGAAAATGAGCAGCTGAAATCACACCGCAGACATTGCACCAGGAGCTGCCAGCCCTGCAGAAGATGTTACAGCCACATCTGTTTCCAAACCAGAAGTAAATCAGACACAGCTGCAGCACCCCTGGAGTTCCAGGGTAGGGACATTTGTTTGAGGCTGTCTTACAGCACTTAACACATTCCGCCTTGTATCACAGTTATACTCCAGAAGGCAATGGTTTCGTCTATGTCTGTGAGTGGGGTCAAGCGAGAGGAGAGAAGTATACAAAAAATTGTGATACCAGGCCATGAAAACTATTCCATGGGACTATAATACAGATGCCATTAGACAGGTATAAATAAGACTAGCTGACATTTAGACAGTAGATTTAAAGTTTGCAAAGTGCCTAACAGGTATTTCATTCAATTTTCACAACAGCCTTTGGAGAAAGGTGCTATGGACATTAGGTTGTTTAGTCATTTTTCAATCATATCTGACTCTTTGCTACTCTATTTGAGGTTTTCTTGGCAAAAAAAAAAAACTATAGTGGTTTGCCATTTCCTTCTCCAGCTCATTTTATAAATAAGGAACTAAGGCAAACAGGGTTAAATGACTTGCCCAGGGTCACACAGGTAATAAGTGTTTGAAGACAGATTTGAACTCAGGAAGATGAGTCTTCCTTACTTCAGGCCCAGTATTCTATCCATTTTACCACCTAATTGCCCATGGGTATTATGATACCTATCTTATATATGGGGAAACTTAGGCTCAGAGAGGTTAAGTGACTGGATTGTCCCCATAGTGCCTTTTAGCTTTAAATCTATGATGCTATGATCTTATGATTATATAATATTAAGACTAGCTAGCTCTTATATAGCACTTCAAGTTGAGGCAGCTAGGTGGTAAGGTGGATAGAAAGTTGAACCTGGAATCAGAAGGATCTGAGTTCTAATTTGGCCTCAGACACTTACTAGCTTTGTGACCCTGGACATGTCACTTAATTACTATTTGCCTCAGTTTTCTCATCTGTAAAATGGGATGAATCCCTCCTAGGTTTGTTGTGAGAATCAAATAAAGTAATATTTGTAGAGCACATGCCTGGCACATTGGAAGTACCATGTAAGTGTTAGCTATTATTATTCTTACTAATACGATTATTAAGTTTTGCAAAGTATTTTACAAACATTATCTCACATTACTCTCACAACAATCCTGGGGTGATTACCCTCATTTTATAGATGAGGAAACATGGTTAAGTGACTTGCTCAGTGTCACACAGCCAGTAGGTGGCTGAGGCTAGATTTGAACTCATGTCTTCCTGACTACAAGTCTAGCACTCTTCCTAGTATTTATTGTACCTATTGTCAGAGAGAGAGAGAGATACACATACATATATATGTATATATAAGTATAGAAATATATATACATGTATGTGCATATAAATGGTAAGTATAAGAAGCAAGATTTGAACTCACATTAGTTCCAACACCAAGTACAAGACCCTTTCCACTACATGGTACTACAGTACAGAGGAGGAAGAGATCATATCTGGTTGAGGAAAATAGGGAAGGTTTCATAAAAGTAGTGACATTTGAGCTGAACCTTTAAGAATAGATATTATTTTGACAGAATATTATTTTAACAGATATGGATGTGAGTGAGGAGAGTAGTTGGATTAGGGATAGCATGCAAGGAAGAGACAACAGAATAAACAAAGGCACAAAGTTGGTACAAGATGAGGAAGGTATGGTTTGATAAGGTGTGGAAAAGGACTAGGGAGGGGCAGCTAGGTGGCGCAGTGGATAGAGCACCGGCCCTGAAGACAGGAGGACCTGAGTTCAAAGCCAGCCTCAGACCAAACACTTCACACGTACTAACTGTGTGACCTTGGGCAAGTCACTTAATCCTGATTGCTTCACTAAAAAAATAAAAAGAAAAAAGAAAAAAAAATAAAAAGACTAAAGGTCTCTGTGCATCAAGGGCAGTATGGGTCAGCAGTATGATTTGGCAGCTAATGTGACCTTAGGTTGTATCATTTGTTCTCAATAACCAGAATGAGGGAGCTTAATAATCCTGTTGTTTTCTGTCCTAGTCAGATCATATCTAGGTTATTAAATTCAGTTTGGAGTGACATATGTGAAGAACAACAAAAAACTGAAATATATTCAGAGGAGGGCAACCAGGATAGGAGGGTAATGGAAAGCATATCCCAAGTGGAATGACTAAAGAAATTGGGAATGTTAACCTGAAGAAGAGAAAGAGTAGAGGGATTAAATTTTCTCTATCTGCCCCTGGAGGGAGAGGTAGAAATTACTGAAGAACAAGAAGACAAAATGCCTCATTGCCATAATCCTTGGTACTGTCAAAGGGTTCAACCCGATGTGGTTTTATTAATGGAAATGACATTAAGGAAGATTCACTACCATCTGCCTCGGCATTGAACCCAAGAACCACTGGACCTTTCCATCTGACTTGCAGTTGAAACCTTCTTCTGTGTGTGTTGCTCCTCCCTATTAGAATGTGAGCTTTTTGAGAATAATAATAATAATAACTAGCATTTATCTAGTGCTATGAAGTTTGCAATGTACTATATGTGTGTACACATGCGTACATACATATATCACATATATGGAATTTGATCCTCACAAGGATCCTGTGAGGTAAAAGCTATTATCCCTTCTTGGATCACTGCCTTGTGGCTTGAGTAGCTCGATGAAACTATTAGCTAGGCATATAGGGTTACCCGAGACAGACAGGTCATGGTGGAGAATTCTAACAAAAGGTGATCTACTAGAGGAGGAAATAGCAAACCACTCCAGATCTTTAACAAGAAAACCTCATGGACAGTATTAAAATGTATGACATCAGAAGTTGACCCCTCAGGTACAGGGTCTGGCATGCTGTGGTCCACAGGGTCACAAAGAGTCAGACACAACTTAATGACTGAACAACAATATCTAAAGTAGTATCATGCTACCACCCTCATTTTACAGATGAGGAAACTGAGCCTGAGAGAGGTTAAGTGACTTGTCCTGAGTCACACAACCGGTAAGTGTATAAGGCAGGATTTCAGTTCAAGTCTTTTGGACTTCAAGTCCAAGGCTCTAGCTGTTATACCACCTGGCTGCTTTTCAAGAGCAGAGATGGTGTTATTTTTATTTGTGTCCCACATTCTTAACATAGTACTTTTCATATATAGTAAGTGTAATAAAGGTTCTTTAATTCATTTCATTGAAACTACAGAGAGTCAGATTTAGGCCTGAAATAAGAACAAACACCTTAACAATGACAGTTATCTCAAGAGTTGCCTTGGGAGATGATGGAATTCCCTTTATCACAAGTCTTTCAATGGAGGTTGGATGACTCTGCCGAAAATGTATTAAAGGAGATTCCTGTTCACTTATAATTTGGACTACATGGCCTCTGAGAGTCCACCCCCAACCAAATCCTGAGATTCTGTAGTCCAGTAAAAAAACATGTTCAGAGAGCCACAAAGAGTCCAATTTAGCTGGAACATATGGCAGATATGAAACGAGGTGGTTTTTTGCTAGACTAGCCTTCGTTTGGAGATGAAGTATGGACCTCTTTCCCATCCTGTGGAATCCATCTGGTCATGGTCTTAAGGAATGATCTCCCCAAACTCAAGTTGGACTCTGGCAGGGAAGTAACACCTGGCTTTTAATGGCCTACAGTGGTTAGGAGTTTTGCTTTTAAAGTGGCAGGACACACATGTTACACACACACACTGTGCCTGTCAACATTAAAATACCCCAAATTTCTGTCATGAGATTTATACTATTTCCTGCTTCTAGTTGAACCACAAATGCAGCTGTTAGAACAGATTTTTCTCCTCCTGTGGCATCTTATTACTCCACTCCTGGCAGGCAGGCTGGTGTGCAGAAAGGAAAAGAGGAGGTAGGGAATTACAATTCCATACAAATACATTTGGTATAAATAGGGATCCCAGGATACTCATGGATCCTATGAAACTAGTCAAAAACTAGAAAGGGGAAGTTTAGATGGAGTGCAAGGGAATTTTCAAAGGGGAGAGTGATGTAGGAAAAAGGAGGCAAGGTGGTATAGACAAAGAGCACTCCCTCTAGAGTCAGAAAATGTAGTTTCAAATCCCAACTCTGATGTGGTGTGTAACCTGTGTGACCTTTGCCAAATCACTCAACTTCCTTAGAGAGCTCAGTTTCCTCATCTGTAAAATGAAGGGATTGGATTAGATGGCCTCTTGGGTCACTTTCAGCTCTTGTTCTATGATCTTGTAAAATGAGGCAACAGCCTCAGATGCCCCACGGGGTAGTGAGTAGAAAATTCCACAGAGTTGACATTGGAGTTAGAAGGCCTAGAGTCCTGCATCTTCATGGCTTTTCTGTCTTAGCTAAGGAGGATAGTAGTTCTCCCTATAGAAACAAGCTAGGCAAGGACCTCCCAGCCACAGCCCTCACTCCAAGAGACCAGGAGTAGCCCCCAGGACTCCTAATCCATTTCTGCCTACCAGAAACTGAGTGAGAATGCCAGGCACCTATGAGCTGCTATAGTCTCAGGCTGCAAAAAGGCCATATGACATAAATGAGGAAAACCCCACCTGAGAAGATGGGGCTAAGACGGCCTGACCTACAGGTAAGGTTATTCGTGAGGTACTGAACTGACACCTCGCTACATCCTGGATTCTCCTTTCCATGCCCATCCTGCCTAACAAGATGTCATGAATTTCTTTCTTCCTCGGGCTAATAATTTTTCCCCTTTGGAGTTTTGTGTTCAGAGGTAAGATTGCCACCTACAGGTCTTTACATGACATGACCATTTTAAAAGGGCTCCACACAAAACCTTTCTCTGTGAGAAGACCAGTATGGCAAAATGAATAGAAAATCAGCAAACTTTTAGTACATGTGACTATGAGTGTGAAAATGGAGGTATCAAGAACTGGTAAAGTTTGTTTTCCACACCGTAATATCCTTTTTCTGCTAGCTATATTACTTAAGTAATATTCTAACATACTCCTGGACTTGGAGTCAGAAAGACCTAGGTTCAAATTTTTCCTGTTATACTTTCTACCTATGTAATGATCAAACAAACTCTCTAAGTCTCATTTCCATGTCTGTAAAAGGCAGCCAACAGTAGAGGTGGGATTCCCCTTACAAGATTGTCATGAACTCAGATGACAGAAAACATTTCAAGTGTTTTGCAAACCTCAAAGTACCATATAAAGTGGTTATTGTTACTGGGGTGGGGGGGATGGCAGTGGGCTAAAGGACTGGACTCAAGAGTCAGGAAACCCAAAATTCAAACACTCCTTCAGACACTTAGTTGTGTGACTCTGGGCAAGTCACTTAACTTGCTTTACCTAAGTTTCCTCATCTGTAAAAAAGAAGATATTATTAGCGCCTATTTCATAGAATTGATGTGAGGATTTTATATATATGTTTATATATATATATATATTACATATGTAAAGCACTTTGCAGACTTACAAACATAAGTTACTACAGTGATGATTTCATTCTACTACTCAAATCTTAGTGGCTCCCCAATGTCTTTGTTGCTGTTGTTGTTCAATGGTTTCATTGCCTACTGAATTAATAAATTTCTAATTCTAACATTCAAGGGCCCCAGCAATCTGGCGCTGACCTACTTGCCCAGGCTTATCTCATACTACTCACTCTCATATAGTCCACATTGAGGACAAATGAACTACTTTTCATCCCTCATTTTCATCCTGCCCTTTTCTGTATATTTATTCACACCATCTCCATGCCTTGAATGGATTTTATACACTTGAATCCCTCTCTTCATTAAAAGCCTATACAACTGAATTCTTTCCTTTATTCAGGGCCTAATTGTGATGCTACCTCTTCCACGAATCCTTCCCTGACCCCCTAAGGTATGTTACAGTAGAAAGAACACTGAATTTGGAGTCTAAGGACTTTCACTCTGCTAATCCCAGCCCTACTGCTCACTACTTTTATGATCTGGGATAAGGCACCCTCTCTGGGCCTCAGTTTCCTTGACTTAAAAAGAGTTAAATCTACAATCTTATGATTGTGCCCTCTTTGCAACTCACATACCACTTTCCCTGTACCTCACCTTTGCACTTATCTTATTCTCCCATATGTTGGAGTTGTTTGTATACTTGTCAGACCCAGAACCAGCAATCTAGGCCCCAGTTCACTAAACATACTCTCAATTCTACTCCTTAATACAAACTCTGCTGAAGTAGGAGTGACCTAGGAACACAAGACTTCATGGGACACCATAAGATTGAGGTTGGAGAGGCCAGTGTCTGGGGTACAGGGAGTATAGCCAATTTTAACTAAATTTTCTCACTAAGTGCTAAGCTCATCTGTCTCTTGTGCAGCTGAATGAGTAGAAGTCTTATCAGCACAAAAAAATCCATGCCCTGAGGTGGAAAGTTTGGTCACCTTAACTGTAGTTACCATTCAGGTGGATATATATCCTTTCTCCCAGTGTGTAATGTTGTAGATTCTTCAGAAGCAGGATTTGTATCTAAGCATGTGTGTCTAGCACAGGGCCTTGGTCACAGGAGCTATTTAAGTGTTTGCTGAATTGGATTGAATACTAGGGTCACCAAATATTTGCTGAATATATAAATGAAGCAAATCATCCACACTAAGGCAGAGTCCATAAGCTCCAGCAGTAGATCTAAACCTTACCTGCTAACTCTTGTATCCAGTTGCTACTGCCCTAAACCCCTCTTTCCTCTCTAGCCCTTTTTATAGGATCCTTAGTACAGCAAAGCATGCCTGATATCAGGGCTCTCTCTTTTCATCCCCCCGGACATTTCACTCTAAACCTCTCCCTCCACTGATGTTCTCAACACTTTCAATAATTTTTTTTTAATTCTCCTTTCAGAAAAGCTAAAGACATCGTAGTTTAGTGAAAAGAATACAGAACTTAGAGTCACAGAAGCTAAATTCAAATCCAGTTCTGCCACAAATCTTTAAAGCTCTCTGGGCCACAGTTTCTTCCTCCACTATAAAATGAGAATGTTGGATTACGGGACTAGGAAGAGAATAAGAAAGGAAGAGGGAACTAAGAGAGAAAGGAAGGGAAAGAGGGAAAGAAGAAAATGGGGAAGGAAGAAGAAAAGAAAGAGAAATGGAAGGAGAAAAGGAAAGGAGGGGGAAAAACAAGCATTTATTGAGCATCTCTGTGCCAGGCACCATGCTAAGCACTTTACAAATAGTTCTCATTTGCTTCTTACAGCCCTGTGAAGTAGGTATTACAATTACCCCCATTTTACTGTTAAGGAAGCTCAAGCAGACAGTGGTTAAGTGATTTATCTAGGGTCAAATAACTAGTAAATGTCTGAGGCTGGATTTTAATTCAGTTCTTTCTAACTCCAGGGCCACCATTCTATCCACCTCACCCACCTTACCACCTAGCTGCCTCTTCTGGTCCTTAGCCTATGATCCTATTACCCTGACACTCAGGCACTAATAACTTACTATGTTTCTCCTTCCAGTAGCATATAGATTCTGAATCAAGAACTCCCAGGAAAGGGGAATGATCTCAGCCCAAGGAAATTAATGTCCAATGGTAAAATTTCAGGCGCTGTTGAATCTGGGTTTTTAAAAAGGATCATTTATTGCCCAGGACCCCTTATTTGTGACCCTCAAAATCGTACCACGTATATCTCTGCTTTACATGGGTTGGGGAGAAGAAGGAAGAGAAAGAAAGAGATGAGGGGCAATTAGGAAGGAGAAGAGAGCAGGAAGGGGAAGGGAAGAGAAAACTATAGATAGCTACAGTTTAGTAGAAAGAGCATTGTACTTGGAGTCAGAAGACTTGGAACCAACATTCACTTCTGTGGCCTCCTGCCTGCAAACCTGAATGGCCTTCGTTTTATCAGCTTTAAGATAGGGCAAGATAGACTGGAGACCCTTACAGCTCTAAACTGTGATCATGTATCCAAAATACATATTTGACTCAAATGCCCTTTCCCAGTAAATGTTTCTTCCAAAGGTCAAAATTTCACAAGGGACCAAAATAGCAACTTCCAACCAAGTATGTTGGCTCACTAGAAAGGCCTTCCCTGTATTTCAGGTAGATATCTCTTAAGTGGTTCCAGGTCAGATTAACTTCATTAACATCAGGTTGTCAGGCTAATTAGCCACTTTTCCTGTGCCTGTCAGTGACATCTTGATTTAAACCCCCTCCTTCCCAGAAGCTCTTTCAAGGGTGCTGAGAAAAACAGCAGGGGCAGAAAAGAGGGTGTCACAGGCTCCCAGGGCCATGTTTTAGCAATGACCAGCTTCTCTGCCTAGATGGAAAATGACCAAGACAGCACATGGGAAGAAAAATATTTGATGGGGATGCTACAAAGTGCAAGAGAGGTTGAGGGGGAGACAGAATCTCATGATCACAAGGGCTGATGCTTTTTTCCTTTTATTAGTCTCAAGTAGGAAGTGCATCTTCCTGGCTCTGCAAGCAATGACAACATATTAGAGACATGGGGGTATTTTTAGCAGCATGGTATTACTGCTGACCCTGTGTGGGAGCTGGTTTGAATCATTTGGTGCCTTGCACTGGTTATTGGCCCGACACAATAGGCAGCAGCCACTGGCTAGACAAACAAGCAGTTTTCCTGAGATGTGCAGCAAAATAATCAAAGCAGAGCATTATCAGAGATTCCATCACTGTGTACACATTAATCTTCTCAAAATCCAGGCAATGTATGCCTGTCTTGGTTTCTGTCTCCCTGAATTGCCCTCCCTTTGTTCTGCTCCCCCCTCAAAATCCCCTGAAGTGTTCTTTTCTCCCCAGTGAAGTAAGCCTGGGCTATCTCAACCTCTGTAGTTCAATTGCAGGAAGAAGGGAGGAGAAGTATTGAGTCAGGGAGACCAGTTCTATGTCCTGTGGATATTCTGACTCCCCAGAAATTGGACAGTCCACTCTGAAATCCACTTCACAGGAAAACTAGCAAGGTAAAAGCCTGGTAGAATATAGCCCTTTATATTCAAAGATAAGGTTGGGCATAGAATTACTAAGCAAGTGAGTGTGACAACACAGTGACCTATATTAGTGCATCAAGTCTATTTGGATTCTGTCCTTTTAGCAGAAATTGTGGTAACCACTCTACCATCCAAGGTGGGACCCAGATTAGACTGGAGGGAGAATAGAATTATAGGATCATATACTGGAAAGACCCTTAATGGTCCACAAGTCCAACCAGAAGAGGAAACTGAGCCACAGAGAAGTCAAAAAACTTCCCCCAGGTAGCTGGGGTCCAAACCAAGAGCCCTCTGATTCCAAAACCAGTGCTCTTTTCAGAGCCAAGGAGCCTCCCAAATCATTAGGAATGATTCAGAGGAGGGAAGGAGAAAGTTTTGTTCAAAATGCCTAGCAAGGAAAGTTGGTTCATTTATTTTATGAGCTATAAAGGACCTGAGGTTCATGCAGTTCCAACCTTTTGTTTTACAGATGAGGCAATAAAAACAAAATAAGGTCTATGATGGCTCCCGTTTCTAATCGCGTTAAAGTTTACAATGTGCTTTCTTTTCAAAAGCTCTGTGACATAGATGGGGAAAAGACTATTATTCTCATCTTACAAAAGTGGAAACTGATGTGGAACGAGATAAAGTG
The DNA here is from genome assembly GCF_900497805.2 of Vombatus ursinus. Taxonomy (NCBI): domain Eukaryota; kingdom Metazoa; phylum Chordata; class Mammalia; order Diprotodontia; family Vombatidae; genus Vombatus; species Vombatus ursinus. The sequence continues at coordinate 23,339,304 of NW_020954548.1, forward strand.
ACTGATCCACAGTCACAATCAAACATCAAGGAAACAAGGGGCTTGAACCCCTAGGTTGTGAGTCCAAGCCCAATTTCCTTTCCACTCTCTGACTTAGGATAAACAGCTTCTGATATAATAGTTTATTTGTAAGTCAATTATTCGGTACATGAAATACTTTTCCCATAGAAATAATTTTAAGATTCCCAGACCAGTCTACAAAAACCTATTTAACGTATAATAGATTGAGAGGCAGACTGGCATAGTGGATAAAGGGTGGGGCTTGGAGTCAAAAAGGCTAGGGTTCAAGGGGTTCAACTCCTGGCTGTGTGAGCACCAGCAAATCCCTCCAGCTCTCAGTGCCCTAGGCAGCTCTCTCAGACTAATCACAGCAGAATATTTGCAAATTTGCCTCCAGAAAGGGAGTTTTCAGGCACCAATTCAAAAAAACAAATAAAACAGAACTAAGAGGTAAGATAAGGTAAAGAAAAGAGCACCAGGTTTAGAAACACAAAACCAGCAGCCCAAGGTTAGGTTATAACTTTGGGCAAGTCATTTACTTTTTCTTGACCCATTTTACCTTAGCTTGAAATGATGGGGTCAGACTAGGTCTAAGGGCCCTTCTAGCTCCATCAGAATCTAGAAATATCACTACACTATGCTAATCTGGGCTCTAACCACCATCTATCACATCACTTCTATGGGAATATGTTTTCTCTGATACAACAAGAAGCATTGATTAAGTACTTATTATGTGTCGGCACTGTGCTAAGCACTAGAGACAGAAAGAAAGGCAAAAACTTTCCCTGCCCTCAAGGAGCTCACAGTCCAGCAAGGAACAACTACATACAAACAAGCTATGGACAGGGTAGATCAGAGGTGGGCCTTGAGGCCACATGTGGCCTTCTAGGTCCTCAAATGCCACCCAAATTAGGTTCTCCACCCCTGGTGTAGATGTAAAATAGTCTCCAAGGGAAGGCTAGGGATTTCCCTAGAGAATTTCCCTTAGAATTGAGGGATTAGGGAAAGGCCTTTTAGAGAAGGTGGGAATTGAACTGAGATTTAAGGGAAGCCGAGAGGCAAAGATAAGGAGAGAGTGAACATTACAGGCAAGGGATATAGCCAGTGAAAAGGCACGGAGTCCGGAGACAGAGTGAGGTGTGCAAGAAGGCCAGCGTCCCTGGGTCTTAGACATAATAAGGAGTGAAGTATAAGAATCCTGGAAAGGCAGGAAGAGGCAGGTTGTGAAGAGATTTAAAAACTAAAGAGAAGACTTTAGATTTGATCCTGGAGGTAATAGGAAGTCACAGAAGTTTACTGAGTAGAGGGGTGAAGTGATTAGACCTGAACTTTAGGAAGATCGGCTTGGCAGCTTTGTGGAGTATGGTCCAGAGTGGGGAGAGACTTAAGGCAGAGAGGTCAACTAGAAGGCTAATACCTTCATACAGGCATAAGGTGATGAGGGTCTGTGCATCAGAGGAGAAAAGGTAGATTATACAAAAAACATTGCAAAGTAGAATCAACAGAACTTGTTGATAAATTAGACGTGGTGGGAGTTGGGGGGGTGGTAATTCCAAGCAAGAAGTCGACAGTGACACTGAGACCATGGATGTCTGAGATGATAATAGATTAGTTGGGGAGAGGGGATGTTTTGAGGGAGAAAATTATGTATTCCATTTTGGACATGTTGAGATTAAGATCTGACTCAACATAGGTAGAAATGTGAGTTCAAGAGTGGGGTTAAGGCTAGATAAATTGATCTTGGAACCATCTGCATAGAAATAATAATTGAATCCATAGGAGTTGATGAGATCACTAAACAAGATAGAAAGAGAAGAAATGCCCAGGACAGGAACACTGGAGCAAACCCGTAGTCGGTAGGTATGGCATGGAAATCCAGTAAAGGAGATTGAGGAGTCATCAGACCTAGGAGGAGAACCAATGGCTGGCACATAGTAGGCACTTAATAAATGTTTACTGGATTGAATTGAAATGAACCAAGAGAAAACAATATCATAAAAACCTAAAGAGAAGACAGTATAAAAGAGAAGAGAGTGATCAACATTGTCAAAGGTTGTCAAATGATCAAGAATGACAAGAGTGAGAAAAGGCCATTAGATTTGGCAACAAAGAGAGATCATTGGTAATGGAGAGAGACGTTTCAGTTGAATGATGAGGCTGAAGGGAAAAGTGTGGCCCTGGGAACCCCTCCCTCCTGCTGTTCTCTCCTCAGGTAGCCACAGAGTTCATGGTAAAAAGAGAATGAGGAATTCTCATTCTCTCTCTGAATTATAGCAGGAGTTTGCATTTCCATAGTTAGGTTGACAAATCCTTTTCCTCACAACCACAATGAGATGTAGGGAGTACCTTTTGACAGATGAGGAAATTGAGATTGAAAGAGATTAAACTAACTTAACCAAGGCTACAGAGTTTGTGAGTGACAGACCACAAACGCACTGTTTTGAGTATTTTGGCATATATGAAACATTGAGGTGGCACAGTGATTAGACTTGGAGTCAGGAAAAACTGAGTTCAAGTCTTACCTCAGACACTTATTAGCTGTGTGACCCTGGGCAAATCCTTTAACTCAGCCTCTTGTCAGCATCAGTTTCTTCGTCTGTAAAATGGGGATAGTAATAGCACATATCACATGGGGTTGTTCTGAGGATCAAATGAAATCACAAATATGAAATGCTTTGCAAACCTTAAAGTACCTTATAAGTGCTGGCTATTATTATATTTTGAAAAACTATTTTTTGATTTCTGGGGCTCCATCAGGAGTGTACCTCTCCATCAAACAAAGCTCAGGGAAACCCTTCCAATGTATGGAACTTGGTTCATCAGGTGTTTCTAAGTTCCAGAGTGGAAGAGATGGAAAACAGAAAGAAAGCTAGTCCTTAATAACAAAGGCCATTGTTATTCTAGAGTTGGAACTATCCTGAGCACTTCAAAGACTTTTCTCCTATAGAAGTCTGTGGTCAGGATTCATGGAATGCATGCCCTCTTCTTGAACCAGCTTAGCCTCTGGGTCTCTCCTGTGGCAGAGGTGAAAACCACACCAGAGTGGGAATGAAAGAAGAGAAAAGAAAGAAGGGCAAGGCAACCCCAAACCCAACAAACCTGTTGTTTTAATTTTCAACAAAGCCCTTTTAAAGACTGGAGACCAGAGGAACTGAGGGGACTATTGTAAAGTGGGCTGGAAGGCAGCCAAAGTATCTAGTTGCAACTGGCCATTAGGAAGGACTGAATGTAGATAATCTTCCTTCTGGGACCAAAGAAAGCCACATGGACTTTTCATTTTGTGCTTTCCATCTGTATAAGGACTACAGGCTAATTGGGAAAGATCTTAAAAGAAGTTTTAGAAACATGAGGAAACAAATTCATGGTTATGAGAGACAGTGTAAGAAACTGGGTTAAGACTCTGGAAAAATCTGTTGGGTTCTGGGTTCAAATCTTCCTTTCATACATACTAGTTGTGTGACTAGTTAAGTCACTTAACTTACAGGGAAATTGCCTATCTACATAATCAATGGAGGAAGTTTACACTCTAGGAGTTCCTACACTGATGAAATCATAGTTCCATACAGAAATATAAATATGAGAGGCGATATGGTATAGTAGTAAAAGTGGCTTTGGAATAGAGACCTATGTTCAAATCCCTGTAATAAACTTATGAGTAGTGGGATCTTGGATAAATCACACCATTTCTCTAATAATCAATTTTCTCATCTATAAAATGGAGATAATAATCTGTCCATTACCTACCTGTTTTGTGGAACCTATATTACTGGTGTTAGAGTCACTTTGGCAAGAGCAAGAAAACAATTTCTTTGGAGGAACAAATTTAAAGCAACCACCAAGTTTTCACTGATTCTGCTCAAGCAATTAATCAAAGGGCATTTATTAGAGGTTTACTCTGTAACGGACGATGTGCTAAGTCCTGGGAATACAAAGTAAAGTGAAAACGATCCCTGCCTTCAAGAATGTCAACCTCAGCTTTGGACAATATTAATTAGCATCTCTTCAATACTCTCTCCTTTCTAAGGTTTCATGATACAGTTCTGTCTGGGTTCTCCTGCCACTTGTTGGACACCTCCTGGGTCTCATTTACCGGATATTTTTCCAGACTGTGCTTACTAACTATGGGTATTGCACATGGCTCAGTCCTAGGCTCTCTTCTCTTCTCCTGATTCACTTGGTGATCTCATCATCTCCCATGGATCCAATCATAGCATCATGCAGATGATTTGGCCCTAGCCCTGAGCTCTCATCTTACATCACCAACTGCCTCTTGGACATCTCTTACTGGATGTCTTTTACTTTAATTTAACATGTTCAAAACTGAACTAAGCATCTTTACCCTCCAAACTCTCCCCTCTTCCCAACTAACCCATTGGTGTAGAAGCTACCACCATTCTCCCAGACTCACAACCTAGGTATCATCCTTGACTCCCCCCTCTCACTCCACATTTCCAATCTCCTCACAAGTCTTGTCATTCCTGCCTTCATAGCATCTCTCCTAATTCTCTCTTCTCACACAGCTGCCAACTTGGCGTACGACCTCACCACCTCATCTCTGGGCTGTTGCATAGCCTTCTGAGGGTGCTCCTTACCTCAACACTCTCCTCACTCAAGTCTATCCTACATTCAGCCATCATGGCGACTTTCCCAAAGTACAGATCTAACCATGTTGCTTCTTCATCCCACTCTACGAACTCCCCTGGCTCCTTATTACCTTTACAACTTAACTACCATTTTCTTACACTTTACTCCCCTTTATGTGGTCTGTGGTCCAGCTACACTGGTCTACTTGTCCTTCACACATGACCCTCCTTCTCCTGACTCAGTGTCCTTCCACTGTATGTCTGTATGTACCTCATGCCTGGAATGTTCTCCTTCTTCACTTCTGCCTCCTGGCTTCCTAAAAGTCTCAACTCAATTCCCACCTTTTATAAGAGCCTTTCCCTGTCCTTGCCCCACCTCCCCACTGCTAATGCCTTCCCTCTAAGATTACTTTCCAACTATCCAATATAAGGCAGCTAGATGACACAGTACACAGAGTGCCAGGCCTGGGGTCAGGAACACTTATCTTCCTGAGTTCAAATCTGGCATCAGACACTTATTAGCTGTGTGATCCTGGGCAAGTCACTTAACCCTGTTTGCCTCAGTTTCCTCATCTGTAAAATGGACTGAAGAAGGAAATGGTAAACCACTCCAGGATCTTTGCCAAGAAAACCCCAAATGAGGTCACAAAGAGACATGACTGAAGAATTGAACATACCACATACACACACATACATATATATATATATATATATATATACACATATATATGTACACATACACACACACACACACACAGGTATTTGCATGTTTTCTCCTCCATTAGACTGTGAGCTCCTTGAGAATAGGGCTCATGTTTTTGCCTTTCTTTATATCCCCAGAAATTACCACAATGCCTGGCACATAGCAGGTATTTAATAAATTCTTGTTGGCTGATTGACAGATCATATGTCTGGAACATTACACTTCACATTGATATGGCACTCGATGCTTTTCAAAAAGTTTGCAACAGGTGCAACCTCAATTGGAGACACATAGTGGCTTAGTGGGTAGGAAGCTGGCCTCAAAGCCAAGAAGACCTGGGTTCAAGTCCCAATTCTGTCACAAACTGGCTGTGTGATTATGTGCAAGTCACTTATCCTCTTAGAACTCGAGGCAACTTTCTAAGACCATAACTTGCAAAGAAGGTGCCCATCTGAATTAGGAGGAACATCCTCACCTGGGAGTCACCTAGACCAGTGTAATCACTTGGCCAGTCCCTCCAGCTCTCCCTGCCTCATCTGATCTGCACAACAAGTCTGTGAGGAATAAGGAATCAGGAATACTACTTCCATTTAACAAATAAGGAAACAGAAAGCTAGAGGATTGAAGTGATTTGCCCCAGGTCACTCTTACCGGTGGCCTTTTTCTTCAGTAGCGCCTGGGGCTGCAGCCCACTTCACTACTCAAGATGTTACTAATGCATGGAGTTCTGCCTGTAGAAATGAGGCTAAGTGATGGGCTAAGCCTCTGCATGGCATTGGATCTATTTATTTCTTATTGTATACAGAGACTGCCAGTGCAATTCTCATTTGGGGAATTTTTGTTCCTCTGTAGATGAAACAACTGTGAAATGTGAAAATGTGAAAATTTTTTTCTGCCTAGGCACTTAATAGTGTTCTTTAAAATACGTGGTAACTTCTTGTGCCCTCATAACTTTTAGAAGCTCACCATTTCCCTCTTTATAGTTTCTTTAAGAAGTCATACTAAACAGGTCTTGCCCTATCCCTTCATCTCCAGCTCTAAGATAACAGTGGCTTCTTCAATCAACCAGTGAAGAATTTATTAAGAGTCTACTATATGCCAGGCACTGTGCTAGGTTCTAGGGATGCAAAGACAGATGACACTGTTCCTGCCCTCAAAGAGAGACCATGCATTCTCACATAGCCGAACGCTAAGGCTGTTGGATGCGCCAAGGCCAATCTGTCCAAAAGACCAGTCATGAGTTGAAAAAGCCTATCCATGAGCACAGTCATCTCTCATTGCTAATCAATATACCCCAAACCCTTTGAGGCCTGATCAAGAGTAGGACTTTATTGATAAACTATACCAGAAGCAAGACTTTTTTCTATATATAAAAAAGCAAGGAGCAGCTAGGTGGTGCAGTGGATAGAGCACCGGCCCTGAAGTCAGGAGGACCTGAGTTCAAATCTGGCCTAAGACCAAACACTTGACACGTACTAGCTGTGTGACCTTGGGCAAGTCACTTAACCCTGATTGCCTCACTTAAAAAAAAAAAAAGCAAGCTAGTTTCAGAAAGTAATTTGCTTCCTACCCTCCACAGATAGGGGAATTCACTATTGGTATATATACATGAAGACTCATCGCAGGCCTCAGGAAGAACATCAGAGGCACTTGTGTTTCAGCACTCTTCTCTATCATCTTGGGATCCAGCCAGATGTCAATAAACTTTTAATATCCTTCAATAAACCTCGACTTGATGTATGTTATACACTGGCCTCTGCCTTCCCTCTTTAGTGTCAATGGTTACCATATTTAGTGATAATGGTTACCACAAAACCTTATTTTTAAAAAGCATTTGCTGCTAAATGTTGGGGAATGAGTTAGAGAGATTGATCGCCTTTCTGCCTTTGAAATGAGCTCCTTGAAGTGCACAACTCATTAGGGGAGGAATCAAGATGAAAAGTTAAGGTTTCCTCATTGTTATTCCATTGTCCTCTCTCCATGTCAGACTGCGGAGCCCACAAAGCACATATATGCCATTATGAATGCATAACAAAGACATCTCTCTAACAAAAACACGCACTGCTTCTAGTTTTCAATATAGCACATATTAAAGATGAGGTATTTTACTGAGAGGCTTGGGAGGGGGGAGATAAAATACACACTTGGGCACCTATGCTTAGTCAGCAAGTGATCTGTGAATCTTTTTACTGCAGTAATAAATGACATTTATTTCTCCTGCCTCCTATCTTGTAGCAGCAAATGGTTTACATATCTTCTGACTTACAAGCACATTTTATTCTATAATTAGCTTCTATATTCCTCAGTTTCCCTTACTACTTAAGTACATAATGAAAAGATATAGATCCTGCATATAGTAAGTTTCCATACTCCACAGTATCATTTTTGCATATCCTATTTCAGAGTACTAGTATAACATAACTATTTATGAACCCACCTATTTGTTTAGAAAAAAAGAGGGAAAGAAACTCATCCTTTCTATTAGTCTAGAGATCATAACACATACTGGATACAGACTTAATATGAGTTACCTTGAGAGCATGCAAGTCGAGATTGGGGGCTCCTTGGAGATGACCAATCACCACTATAAGAAGTCATTTGGACCAACTAATGTTGCCCTTACCAGTATTTTCACCTCTTTTGAGACTAAGAGGACTGAGCAACAAATAAAGGGTGAGCCATTTCAACCCTGTCTTTGGATGAAAATTCCCAAGGGGATAAGCCCTTTGAGCATTATGGGATCCAGGGGGTGGCTATGAATCTGATGGAGCTTGAAGACCTATGTTTGCTTTCTCTAATATCTCCATTAAATTATTCATCCTTTAAGGTAAGTATATTGAATAGTCACTTCCTCTGAACCTTGAAATAGATTGGTCTCATGGACTACATTCTAAAGGGTCCTCCAGTATTTGAATATTATTTTACCAATTAACAAATGCAATGCTTTTAGGAAGATTTTCCAGTGTAGTATGACTCCAAGTAACTCCATCACAAATAATAACTCATGTTTTTATAGTGCTTTAAGACTTACAAAGCATTTTCTTCCCAGTCACCCATAAGGTCAAAAGTACAAGTGGTCCATATTAAGAAATTGAAATGGATCAGAGCTAAAAGATAAATCAGTAAGTTTATTTAGGTCAGGTTTTCCCTCAGTTCCATTCAGTGGAAAGAGCACTTGGCTAGAGTAAGAAGATGTGAGCTGTAGTCTGGGTTCTACCTCTTGCTAGCTGTTTAATCTTGACCAAGTCACTTCATTTCTATGGGCCTCAGTTTCTTCTTTTGTAAAACTAGGGGGTTAGAAGAAATGACATCCATTATAGTGCTCTTCTCATGTCTAACCCTGGTGTAGAGGTGACCCTGGGTTCTCAAAGGCTATACCTGGTCCCACCAACCTGGGAAGGCTTTGTGTACAATCCAGGTGATGAACTCCATCCTATGAAGACTAACCTAATTCATTTCTCAAGACTCATCACCACAATGGCCACAAGGTGATGAATTTTTCAGTCCCAGAAACACTCAAAAGACTTTCTACTAAGTCCCAGAGGCTCTGCAATGGTACAAGAATGCCATACAGATGAAATCAGAGCCCCTGCTCTGGGATAAGCAGCCTAGATGATCTCAAAAGTTCTTCCCAGACCCAAGTTTGGTGCCACAAAAGCAGAAATGGAATTAAGAAGTTGGCAGTGACAGGTCAACAGAGATGAATTCACTGTCACAAGTGTCAATAGGCACAAAATTGCCGTGGGCTGGGTTGCTTGTTCCAGCCTCAAGTCAGCACCTGAAGCAAGAAGGTGCTAATGATACTGTAGGGACAGCAGAGGAGTCAGGCAGCAAGCAGGGAAGAAAATCCAAATTCAAACTAATCTCATCTGAATTTATGATAGCACCAACCACATTTAAAGGGTCAGTGAGAACACTCTGAAAAGCTGAACTGATCTGTCTAATAATAAAACACCAAGTCAAAACAACAAGAGGCTCTCTTTTTATTGCTTAAAAAAAAAATTAACTCCATCAAAGCAGCAAGCCATTTTCCCAGGCTAGGAGGAGGTGATAATTATTTCTAAAGGTCTGTAAACAAAGCGATCTTATTCCTTGTTGGGTAAGTAAAATAGAAAATTCAGCTTTTACCAACTGGTCTTTTTTAATTGTTGTATGTCCTCACATTCAGACAAGACAGAGGGGAAACTGAGGAAATGCCTATGGGGCATCTGAACATTATCATAGGATTTTGAGTTATAAGAGAGCTTACAGATCATTCTGTCAACCTATTTCATTTTACAGAAGAGGCAACTGAGATCCAGAGAAAGGAAATAATTTAAGCAAGGTCACATCATTAATATCTAGCGAAGGTGGCACTTGAACCCCTGTCTTCTGACTTCTGACGACAGAGCTACTGTACTCTATATAATAAAAATCCATTGATTAAGTTTCCAAATAGACTCAACAACCAACATTGAAGAGACCAACATTTAACAGATTTTTTTTCACTTTTAAGGTTCAACTAAGGATCCTTAGTCATCTGGCCCACCCCACTTAGCCAACCTCGTTTCTCTCTACTTTCTAAAGGAGAACCTTGTGTTCCAATTAGTTAGGAAGGCCTCTGATACTCACATTTTGTTGTTTATGCCTGGTTCTCTGTTCCAATTTCCCACAAAATCCTCTCTTCTCTCCTCTTATGCAGATTTTATCCACCTTTCAAAGCCCACTTCCCCATTAAGGCCTTTAGTCCATACTGATCTCACCTATGTCTACATTTAGATTTTTTTTTTGTTCCCTCAGAGCTTATTCCATCCTGTTTATAATCTAACTATTTTCTAATTATTGTATGGCCCTCCAACTGGTATATAAACTTTTGAGGGCAGGAGACTATGTCATACTCTCTTTTTTACCATCCCAGGGCCCAGCACAGTTATGTTCACATAGTATGTGATCAATAAACATTCGATGAATGATCTATTCATCCAAACAAATAGTTATTAAGTGCCTGCTGTTTTCACACTGTTCATCATTGGAAGAGATAATAAAATTCAATAAGATACCAAAGTACCTGGCTCTTACAATCTAGTAAGGGAATAAAACATAATCACCACTCTAGTTCTAAACTATTATTATAACCTTATAATTGATCTCTCTGCTTCTATTCTTTCCTGTTCCTAAGTCTGACCATGCCACACCCCTACTCAAAAGCTTTCAATGGCTCCCTATTACCTATCAACCAAAATACAGACTATTCAGTCTGGCATTTAAGACCTTCTACAATCTGGCTCTAACCTATCTTTTTTAGACACATTCTTCCCGTTGGTACATGTTACAGTTAAGCAAAATTGGACTACAAAGTGCTCCCTAGGCCTGCCATTCTATTTGCTACTTCTTTGTATTCCCACAAGGCCCCCATCCCTGGAATGTAGTGCCTCATTAGGTCTACCTATCTGAGCCATTCTCTTCCTTCCAAGTTCAGCCCAGGTATTATGTCTTCTGGGAAGCTTTTCCTGATTCCACCTCACCCCCAGTTAGTGTTCTTTCCCTCCTCAAGCTTCCTTTTATTTCACTTATTTGTGTATGTATGCTTTATCACCTTGCATTGTAAGTTCACTGAGAGTAGAAGCTTACATTTTTGCTTTTGCAGCTGTTAGAAAAAATGCCTTGCACACCATAGGGATTTAAAATGTTTGTTGAATTCAATTGAATTTATAATATACAATATTGCATGATAAGTACATTAGGGAGATTCAAAACAAAGTGTTACATGGAGTCTGGGGGGGAAAATCTGATTGATAGTTTGTTATAGCATCATATCAAGAGAACTACTGATATCCATTTGCCTGGGTCCCACTCTTCTCCAGCTGGGAATGGGGATTTAGGTGCTAATCTCTTGGAAGAGAGGGGGAAAAAAACACAAAGCACAATATTTCCTCCATACTTAACCCAAATATAAATAAGGTGTTTATTCTGAGCACTTTTCCTATTACCATCCCACCAGGCAGCCCTGTGTGGTCTGCTCCTATAACTCAGCTTATTTCCTAGCATCTACAGACTTGGCTTTTGAGCCCAGATCATCTGAGTTTCCCAAGTTTTTTCCCCCTTCCTGACTCCCCCATCCTTATGCTCCTGACCCCTAAGCAACCAAAGGATGAACTAACAAACAATAGATGCTTTTCATACCTATGTAGGCTAGGCAGTACCTTATACGTGCATTCACTAATTCATTCAAAAACAGTTATTCGGTGTCAATTGTGTACAGAATGCTAAGCTGATATCTGAAGTACAAAGTTCAGAAAAAAATGGGGTTCCTGCCTCAATTGGGCTTAATGTCTAGAAGAAGGATAAGGGCACAAACACAGAAAAGTATATATCATTGCATGATCAATGCCTTTTTTGTTTGTTTTTAAGTGGTACTGGGATTTCACTCATATAGGGAGCTTCCAGCGAGATTTTCCTACCATTGATGATCCCCAACTTAGTGTCTAAAGAGTTGCCTGGTGTACCAAGGAGTCAAGGTACTTACTTAGCATCTCATAACTAGAACGTAAAAGAGACAAGACTTGTTTCTAGGACTTCCTGACTCCAAGGCCTGCTCTCTACTCACTATGCCATGTTGCATTTCGACAAGTCCATTACAATAGATTAAAACAAGATGGCATGTGAAGTCTAAGAAGTGGTTATTAATTGAGGGGATTAGGGAAGGCTTCATAGAGACGATCTTTGAGTTGACCTTTAAAGAATGGGTAGAAATTCAGTAAGTCTATATGGAGAGGGGAGGGCACAAGGAACATAGTGAATACTCTGAACAGTAACAGAGAAGCTAGAAAGCTAATTGGACATTTGAGTCACTCCATGGTTAAGTCCAGCTAAATCAGAGAAGTCAAACATGCAACCAGTGGGGTGCATGCAACTCATAACACTCCCAAGTTTGGTCTCAACCAGCTTAAAATATAATCGGGAAATATTAAACAAAATTAATTAACTAATAAAAAAGAAATGTAGAAAAATCAGGTTTTCTAAGTCAATATGGGGCCCACAGGGATCCCTACGTACAGTTCGGCGGCCTTAATTTCTATTTGAATTTGACGCCACTGGGCTAATGCATGAAGAATTCATGAAGAACCGGAGTAGGAGACTGTTGGAAAGACAGGTAGGGCCACGAATGCCAAGCAAAGAAGGTTGAATTTTCCTTGGAAAGTAATAGGGAGTCACTGAAGATTTTTTGAACAGAAGACTGAAATGACCACATGTGTTTCTAAAAGAATAATTCCAGAAAGAGATATTCCTGGGGCAAAGAATTTGAAATCATTAATTCAGCAGCCTAATGCTTCCCAGCCTGTGCCATTCATCATCTTTCTTAATGATTTCTCTTATCATTAATGCATTCATTATTCATTGACCGTGATCTCACTGGTGCCTTTGACGCTTGCAGTCACCAACACTGCAGATCGCTCATCAGACCCCCGTCCTTTTGTGACCTGGAAAAAGGCATCTGTCCTAACAGCTTGTCTAAAGAGTCCTACAGTGTTTGAATATAGTTTTGCCAATCAAATTAAGTACAGCTTCTGAACCAAACATTATTAGCATATTATGAAAACCAGCAGCTCCATTCACAAATAACAATAGTCCCCATTCTTATGAAACCTTCATGTTTATTTACACTTTCCTCACAACAACCCTGTGAGTCAGGCTCAGAAAAGACTTCAAATGAGAATGGAATAGATAGTAAAGACAAATGAGCAATTTTCTTTTGATCAGGTTCTCCCAGACGGGGGCAGTGGAAAGAATGCTGGATTGTAAGTCAGAAGACCTGGATTCAGCTCCTGGCCCTATTTGTGTGACCTTATGAAAATCACTTCTCCTCTTAAGGCCTCAGTATATTCTAAAGAACAAGAGAGTTAGACTAAAACAGGAGTCAGCAACCTAAGGCCAGTGGTCCAAATCCTATCTAACTGCCCTTTTCAGTTAGAGGTGAGTGAAAATAAATATGTAATTTTTCCCCCGCTCAAGTTCATGACCCCCTGGAATCTATCCAAAGGCTATGCAGTAGAGAGAGCAGTAAGCCTAGAGTCAAGCAGACTCAAGTTAGAATATATCCTCAGATATTCACTAGTTGTGTAACCCTGGCTGTCACTTAACCTCTATCTGCCTCAGTTTCCTCAACTGTAAAATGGGCATAATAATAGCCCTACCAACAACACAGGGTTGTTGTATGAATCAAATGAGATAGTACTTGTAAAATACTTAGCACAGGACCTGACACATAGTAGGTATTTAATAAATGTTTGTCTCCTTCCTTTCACGGACTTCTTGTGGGTCTATGGACCCCAAGTTAAGAAACTCTGATGTAGAAGGTCATTGCTAAAGCAAAAGTTTTGGTTGTTTTGGGTTTTTCCACCATTCCCTTTCTCTCTGCCTTTTCTAATAAGGAGCTCTAGGCAAATAGAGTGCCTTACCATTGCTGCTAATGGTGGAGCTGCTGGTTTTCATAAGTTATTGGAGTTTGTATGATTTAGAGCCAGAAGAGACCTTGGAAATCATCTAATCTAACACCTTTATTTTGCAGATGAGGAAACTGAAGTCCGGACATGTTTTACAACCTACCCAAGTTCCCACAGGTACCATGCAATAGAACTGGGATTTGAATCTATGACCTCTCACTCCAGATCCCATGCCCTTTCCACCACTGAGTGACTTCTAGATTCTGAATGCTATCCGTCTGTCACTCTCTACTTCCTTATCCCTTCAGATTCTCTCCCACAGTTTTGGGGGATAGGGGGAAAAGGTAGTGGGGAAGGCCACTTTAGTCAGGTTATTTATTCTATACCAAATATGAAACAGCCTATCCTAAGTTTGGGGTGAAAATATGCTTTGAAGAACAGTCAGAAGAGTCCCATATTTATTGGACATTTACTGCTGCCACTTTATGGGAAAAAATTAGTCTTTTATGCTTTCAGTAATGATTCCCTAGGTCCTCCTTTCAAACCAGCCCGCTCATAAATTCCTTGTTTTTATGGTAGGGCAGAAACACTCTCAAGCTTACTTCTCTTCTGTCACAGGAACATCTGGCTTGAGAAAGAGAAGCTGCTGGAAATAAGAAGGCTTAGAGGGAAGGCAGAGCTCAGAGAGGGCAAAAGGGACCTCTGAGGATCCCGGATAGTTTCCCCGACTTGGTCTTTCTATAATGCAAACAAAGGGGCAGATAGATAACCCAGAAAGTCTACCTGGGAAGCACCAATTTCTTATAAACAAAAGGTTCTCATCAGGACCAAGCAAAGATTTTCCTTTCCTTTTCGGGCTTTGCTGGGGGTGAGTGATGATCGACAGATGCTGTTTGAAGAGGGTGTCCTAGTGTCTGGCATCTGGCAGTAGTGCATTCTCTTTCTGGAAGCCACAAATAAATGTCAGAGGATCGGGAGCACGTGTTCAAGCAGCCCTCGGGCAGCTATGAATGATGAAACCCTCCCTCTTCGCTGTGCAGTGGTCGACTCCCCCACTCAGCAACCAGCATCAGGTCTTCACTCTTTGCTTGATTCAGCATCAAGGCTCACACTGCCCCATCCACACATGCTTCAGGTCCCACACTTCTGTGATTCATGGAGACAAGAAAGAAGGATGCAAAAACAAGACTGCTTTATACTCATCATTGAGACAACATCTGTTTGTTTTAGAAGATAATGGATAATTGGAAGAGTACCAGATTCTTACTGTATGGTGATGACTATCCTTTAAGATTAATACCATTATTATCAGTGATGCTGATTTGGACATGAATTAAAAATCAGATCTCACTCTAAAGTAATCCTTCACCTTCCAGCCTCCCTTTCCCTTTACTCATCTTCCATTCCAACTCTCTTTTTCCTCACCTGCACGTTAGCAAAAGGATTTCTATTTTGTAGAGAAAACAGAGCAGTGAGAAACCCTGTATTTCTCACTTTCACAAAGAATAGTGCCCCCCCCCCAAAAAATGCTGGAACAATAATAATGAAGGCTCTAATGGCAAAATCATCTCTTAACAGAGATAATTTATTAAACAGAGATCCTCCTTGCTTTGCTATAAATAGGGCTGTGGCCTGAGGGTACTGGAAAAGATATTTGCATCCAAACAGAAAGAGAAAGTGTAGGATAGTGGAAAGGGCATTAGATTTGGAGTCAGGAACCCTGGGTTCAAATCTCAGTTTTGTTACTTATTACCTGAATTTGGATAAACCACTTCACCTCAGTTTCCTTATCTGTAAAAGGAGGGGGTTGAAATAAAACGATCCCCAAGGTCTTTTCCAGCTTTAAAATCTATGATCCTAAAGTATGGGCTCTAGTTCTTGTTTTGATATTAACCTTTTATATGATTCTGAGCCTTAATGTGTTCACCTGTAAGATGAAGAGGTTGCACTATACAATCTCTAAGGTTTATTCTGTGATTCCATGATTCTAGCTCTTGTTTGTATGACAGGGAGAACTGACACCATGGGTTTAAGATATACCAACTTTAAGTCTTTTCTGTCCTACAAGAGGAAAAGGCCAGTTCCCTTCCTCCCATCAGGCTTAATGTCCTGAAAGAGACTTTGAGAGCTCGTCTGTTTCAGTCCCCCAGGCTTTTTGATGTTGTTTCTTGATAGGACTGATGTGAGGAACCTGAGGCTTCCCAGGTAGACTTTCTGGGTTATCTATGGAGGCCTGCCCCTTTGTTTGCACCATAGAAAGACCAAGTTGGGAGAAAGTATCCAGGATCCTCAGAGGCCCCTTTTGCCCTCTCTGAGCTCTGCCTTCACCTCTAATGACTAAGTTTTTATTGAGCACCTACTATGTGCCCAGCACTGCACCAGATATAAAATAGGACATGGTTCCTACTTTGGAGGCACTTATAATCTAAACGAGAGATAAAAACATAAATGATAAGCATCCGTGTTCAGTTAGAGAACAAAGCAATGTTTGTCTACCATCCATTTGGTTACAGGACTGACCCAAGGTATATGTGTAAGATGGTATCTGCTTCCAGATATAGAAGGGGAGAAGAGACATTGAATTACACGAGCCTGCACTGCTATTGTGGCCTTCTCCAAGAAATCAAGGACACCAAGAAGTGGCAAAGCTTAGAGCTATCAGGAGAAAAAGTTTACTTGTAGACCACATCACTACTGGTGCCAGGGGCAGCTAGGTGGTACAGTGGATAGAGCACCAGCCCTGAAGTCAGGGGGACCTGAGTTCAAATCCAACCTCAGATACTTGGCACTTACTAGCTGTGTGACCCTGGGCAAGTCACTTAACCCCAAGTGCCTAAGAAAAAAAAAACCTACTAGTGCCAAGACTGGTCAAGCAGAAAAGCCTATGTGCCAAGAAGCAACCCAAACCTAAGCCTACACTGCTACTGTGAGCCTAAAGCAGACTTTTGCTTTGGCAACCTAGATACTTCTACTTTTAGATATTCCTTCTATAAGGGTATGTACCAAAGATAGGCTGTCAGAAACTCCCCAAAATGTAATTCTTGGATCAATTAGGCCCCAGATCCCAATATGCCCTAGTTTAATTTGATGAGTTTTTCACAAAATGTCTCAGGCTCATTCTCACACCCATGGAAACTGTGAGAACACCATTCTCTGGCTTGTGTATCTCACAAAAAGGGCTAGTTCTCCTGTATACTCTCAATATAACAAGCCACCAAGTATAGGTCTGGTTTAATTGAACTTGACCAAAAAGCAAAAACAAATATGCAGGATGGATTCATACACAAGCCAATGCTTCCCACTGAAAACAAGCAATCTTTTTTATAGTGTGGTTTCACCTTCACTTAAGAACACCACAGTCTAGATAATTCATGATACAAGGAAAAAGTTGAAGTCTGAACTCTCCTCCAGTCTGAGTGATTTTTCACCAGTGCTGATTTCTTCAGTGCCAGCAAGGACAAGATCCATGATTTTCCTCATCCCTGTTACTAAGTTGCCCTTTTAGTATATCTCTGACCGTTACTGACTCCTCCACAAGCACAGTTGTCTGTAGAAATCATACAGTTGTGCAAGCCTTTCTCCATGTCCTCTTGGAGCTTAGCATTTCTTTCTTCCCTCATGCACACATTTCCTCTTATGTCCAGAAGCATATCCCTCCTATACATGTCCCAAACAACAAGGTGGGAAGGTCTTACCTACATGCCTGCTTAGAAGGATAAGGACTATTCTAAAGAAACTAATAGAGAATCACAGAGCTAGAGGGCATAGCCAAGGTCATCTTGTCTAACCCACCTTCTACAAAATCTACAACTATAAAAGCAACAAAAAATAATCAAAAGGAAAATAGAAAAAATATGTATATATGTATACATATGATAAAGCTAAGTTTAGAAACAAATTTAAAATTAAAACATAATTGAACTTTCAAAATAAACCAAGAGCTATTTTTTTCAGAAAGACTGAAAAATCAAATTTTATCAGCCATTAGCAAGCAATCCAAAAAAAAGAGAAAGCATAAACTAGCAAAATTAGAAATAAAAAGGGGAGATTCACAACAAACACACAATGCATGGCTACAGTTCAATAAATTGATAGATATAAGTGAAATTATTTGCAAGAAGACAATTAAAATAGATACAACAGGATATTAATAACCAAAATAATTTCCAAAGAAAAAACTGCCCAGTCATTAGTTTTCTCTATTCCCTAAATCCGAAAATTATTTTGTATTTATTTCATCTATATAACCTGGCTTCCACCCATGTCTGGGGCAATGTCTGATTTGCAAGTGATTAGGTTGCTCAGCAGATAGAGTGCTAATCTGACCTCAGACACTTATTAGTGTATGAACTTGGGTAAGTCATTTAACCCTGTTTGCCTCAGTTTCCTCATCTATAAAATGAGCTGAAGAAGGAAATGGCAAATCATTTCCTAGTATCTTTTCCAAGAAAACCCCAAACAGGGTCATGAAGAGTCAGACACCAATTGAAATGACTAAATATGTATGCAGAGGGAGAGGCAACTACTGATTGGCTGAGAGAATGCCAAGTGTGATGGATGTAAATGCTTTTATCCAGAATATCATGTGACACTGGAAACCTGCCAGTATTAGAAGGTGCAAGAGCAACCTGTGATATCTAAGAAGCTGGATTACAACCAAATGGACATATACTTGAGAGCCTGAGATTCCCATTGGATAGCAAGCCCAATGCATATGAAAGCCTTTTTTCATTGAACCTTGCCACAATTGTCAATGCATGACTGGCAGAGAGAACAGATGGCTGATGAAAGACAAACAGAGATGATACAGGCTAAAAAGCAAGGTAGTGAATCTTAAGTTCCAGACAGCAGAAGACATCCTACTGCTGAGAAATGACAGAAGTTGGAGCTGTTCAATGGAGTGCTATATCAGACCATGACTTATCCCTTGCATGGAATCAGAGAGCAGCTGGTACTACTTTGAGCATACCTTCTAATAGCCTTCAATGTCTTACATGATGATTTTGGACATATGGGTCAAGAACCCTAGAGCTGGTAAGAAATAGATTTTACTAATCCCAAAGTGCTATAGATGTCAAGAAAAAGTATAAAACTTGTGCTAGATATGTACAAAGAAAAGTATTACTAACCCAAGTTGTATATTTGGAAACTAAGTACCAGCAATCCTTGAAATATATCTTTGCTGACCTTTTTAAACTCTGGAGGGAATAATAAAAATATATCATATCTTAGTTGTGATTGACCATTTCACCAGGTATAAACAAGCATATGCAACCAGAAATCAGAAAGAATCTACTTACTGTTAACAAAATGCTACAGAAAGTTTTTTGTAGTGTACAGCTTCCCTGGCAGCTAGGTGATACAACGGATAGAGTGCTGGACCTAGAGTCAGGAAGACCTGGGTTCAAATTTGCCTCAGACACTTACTAGCTCTATGACCCTGGTTAAGTCACTTAACCTTGTTTGCCTCAGTTTTTTCATCTGTAAAAAGAGCTGGAGAAGGAAATGAAAAAACCACTCTAGTATTGTTGCCAGGAAATGATCAAAAAGGGGTCATTAAGAGTCGGACACAACTGAAAACAATTTTCCCAGAAACCAAGTGGGAAATGGGGTCAAGAGTGGATCAGTACAGTGTTTGGCATCATTTAGGCATCCATGACCTCAGCAAAGAAAGTGAAGAAATTCAATGAAGCTCAGGGTGCTGAAGCAGCTGTATACCACAGGGCTCCTGGGTAGTGATTTTACTTAGAACTTTAGGTTCATTAAAAGGAAGGAATCCATGTCACTGTCTAGCATTTTTATCTCCAGAACTCCTTCCACTAGGCCCTCCTGCCTCTCCTTACTACTCTTTACTAATACTTTTCACCTCACCTCAAGGAGTTTAGTGAAGATTTGGACATCAATTCAACAACTGTTGGTGCCTACTATGTGCAAGCAATTATGCTAGCTGCTGGAAGTACAAAGCTGAAAATGAAAACTATCTCTGCCCTCAGCGGGCTTACATTCTACCCTATAAAATGTTCTTAAAGGAAAACCATTAAGTGAAGTAAGTTAAGTTATGATGGAAGAGAGCATTACCATGTTAATGCCTATTCTGTTTTCAATAATACTGCTTCCAATTCTTCGCTGCGTACTGATGTAGCATGAGAAATTCTTTGTGTTTGATGATTGGGACCTAGATCTAATCATTTGATTATTGATCTACATAATTATTATCCCAATAACCAGGTCTCCATAACGCATTTGGACTAAGCAGGCAGGACCTCTGGAACTAACTGAGATTGACATTCATTATGCCATATGGAAAGTTAAGAATGAGATCTTAACTTAAAAAAAAATAGCCAAAATAAAGATGCTACTCTAACATCAAAAAGAAAGCAAAAACCTTTAAGCTCATGAGATTATGGACCAACTCGGTAGCCGAAACTCCAGCCTGGATCTATTCAATGAATTGCAGCTGTAAGGCTGCAAACCATCCAAAGGAACAGTCCCACTGTAGTGGGAATATACTGAGATACTGAAGGAAGAAGGGCAGTCTACACCAGTATGAAAGTAAATATGTTTTATTAGGGTTAATTGAGGGAGTTTACTCACAAGACCAGTCCTTGGTGGCAGGACGACAGTGGCAGATCTCTGTGCCACCCTTAGGCCAGGTCAGATATTATATAGAAACAAGACAAAGAAGGTATAGTGCCAAGAATGGCCCAGGGTCACATGCAAGTTTTCCCAGGGGATAATTATAGCTTCTTTTGCTACTTACATTAAAGGTAGTTTACATTAACTGTGGAGCCATAGTTCACGCTCTCTCACTCTGGCTCTCACTATAACACTCCACCCTCATGACCTGCTCATACATTCTTTTCGATAATTATTTTCCACGAAGTTCCCTAAGCAGTGCCCAAGTGGTTTTGTTAACATGGAGGAAGCAGAGGAGCCTACCAATGAGCTACATTGGAGGCAAAATCACAACAGCAATATAAGCACGAGTAGGGAAATAACATAATAAACAAGAAAATTACCACAAGTGTTACAATTTTCTTTTGCCAGGCAAAAAAAGGAATCAATGGCATTTGGTGATTGGTGGGACAACTGAATTTCTGATCTTAGTTCAGAAATTCAGCTAGTCTGTAACGAATTAAGTTCAAAGACAAAGAAACTTGGCTTGTGTAATTTTACAACATATTGTGGGTGATACAGAATAGAATCAATTATAAAATGGAATCAGGATCATTTGATTTTCTCAGTTTCCTCCTTTGTGTCAATGGGAGACCTGCTATAATTTTCCCTAACAAGTTAACGTAAAAACAACAAAATTGCCCAATCATAGTATAAGCCATTAATATGAATATCTAAAACCAAGGACTAAATTTTAGAAAGGAAATTCCTATGACACCAACACACCTAAGAGAACTCAGTACACAAATACAAAGAAGCAAAAAGTCAAAATAACATGATAATGACCATTAACATTAATTAGCATGAACTCTTTTTATATTTTAGTAACCCACTCCCAAAGTCCATTTAATCAACACATTTCATCTTGGATCTCAGAGGTCCCTTGTAGTTGGCAGGTTTCTGGAAGCATTTTCTCTTGGACATTTTGGGATAGGTCTCATTCTCAGGAAGGCTCTTCTGGTTCTTTTGCTTTTCTGATTCCAAGTTACTTGAAGAGACTCCTTAGATATTCCTGTTAAAATCACTTACCAAACAGATCTCAATACAATGTAGTACAGTCTCTCAAATTTTACTTCTCCAATAATTAATTCATGTGGTAAAAATTAGCTCAAACCTTGTAGTTGTGATCTTATTAACAGTAGTGCTATCAGAAGAACATCAAATTAGGAACATTTACTAAACTAAAAAAAGTTCACTTGAAACTTCAGAAAATTTAGGTTATTACATATCCCATTAGAATCACTTACATTTGACATATATGATCACCTGATATTGTTGCTTTCTTAAAATTTTTCTGCTCCAACTAATTCCAATTCCTTTAACAGGATCAGATGCTATTAAGGATTCAAAACTATACTTGAAAATATAAGTAACAACACTTTTGCAGGTAGATTCTTTCCACCCCTAGGTTCAATTGTTACACAAATGATCTTATTTACAAGAGGCTAATTTTACTCCACCTGTAACAAAAGACCTGAGATGGGATGTGTAGATATACTAAGTAATTAATTCCCAATTATATACAAAGAATGGTATATGAGGTGTCTGTAGTAAAACATATTCAGTTGTTAACCATATTCAAATGGAATAGATACTACACAAACATTATTTTCCACTAAGATGATTGATTGCAATGAAATTCTATTCCTTAAAATGAAAAATAAGAGATTTCTGACTTTAAGTTCACATAATAGGTTAACATCTTTATTTCACAAGTTTTTTTTTTGCTTTTTTTTTTTTTTACTTTTGTCCAATTATTCTCAAAGCATTCTAAAAGAATGAGATACATCGGGGACTTAATCTTATGCATAACTACGTAAGTACTAGCACACAGATGACAAGCCGAAACACTAATTTACTTTGTTGTTTGGGATATGGAATGACTACATATTCAGACCAAAAACAGCAAGATAATTGCATTGTGCTCATGTCTTTTACTGACCATTTGCCTTGATTATAGAAATTTGCCATGAAAGGAAGAAGTATGAATATGATTATAACAGCATCAAAACTGGTCCTTCAGGTCTAAGGCTAAGGGCACAGAATGACTCAACACATATATACCACAACAAAGCATCCTTAGCTCTGTTTGACTTCAGATAAGAATTACCATTGAAAATCATCCATGCAGTAACAATCCACCTCATAGCCAGACTCAGATTTAACAGGTGGGAAACATTCCTGTTCTTAAGGAACACAATGGAAAAACTGAGTCAAGAGGATCCTGCCTTCAACCATGCTAAGACTGTCCTCTCAATCTTTTCCCCAGATACAGACACCCACACCTGTAATTCAGTATCACACTCCTTCTGAGTGTCTTGTGGCATTTCTTTCAAATGGTGGATTGCTCCCTTCAGATAATCATAACTGAATTCAAAACTTAGAATAATATCAATTATAGTCCCAAGAGATTTTACCTTAAATAGCAAGTTTCACTAATCACAGCTTAGGGCTAGGTATGATTATTTTTACTCTCATGATATTGCAATAAGCAATAAAAATTTACCAGGACTCATACATACAGAAGATTTCACTTAACATTCTTCACTTGTTTTTTTTTTTTCTTCTCCTCTAGTTTAAACTCATCCTGGTATAAAGATCAATTATTAGAAACCATTTCTATATTATAAACAAATTCTTAGTTACCCAATTCATTGTTTAGGGATTCCATAATCCAAACAAGCTCTTTCACAGGGCTGATGACCTTGCCCAAATAGATGGTTTCACAAAACCTAGCAAGTTTACAAATAAGGGGAGTCTATAAGGTGTTTTATTTATACCTTTCTCTGCATAGTAATTACCCATTCTTTCCCTTTTTTCCACATTTCTTCCAGTCCTTACTAAGTCTCAGTTTCCCTACATTATTTCACTTCATCTATCTTGGAGTTCTTAGGATAGCTCAGGCTTATTCCTCTTGCCCCCTTAAATACATGTCTCTTTTTGTAGGGAGGGTGCAAGACAGTTCTTAAAATTCAAATTGAATATAATCTATTACAAAAATGGGTAGGAATCCAATATAATTTACAGCAAAATTTCTAATTTCATGACTCATCCATTTTTAAAGTTATTTTTAAATTGATCAGTACTTAACTTTAGTTTGGAAAATTCCCTAAGTATCTAACTAAAATGTTTCAATCAAACTCAACTACTTTTTGTTGTTCCCTGATGTACACAAACCTTTTCTCTTTTTTGTGAACCAGGAAAGAGTTAATAATAGGCCAATAGTTTCTAAGTGACAGGTCTAAATTTTTGTTTTCTGAAACTTCACTGACACCACCCTCTGACTCTTTTTTATGATTTTATTATTAATTTATCTATTTTTAATTTTCAACATTCACTTCCACAAGATTTTGATTTCCAAATTCTCTCCCCATCTTACCCCTCTCCCCACCCCAAAATGGCATGCATTCTGAATACCCCTTGCCCTAATCTGCCCTCCCTTCTATCTCACCCCCTTCTCTTATCCCCTTCCTCTTCAATTTTCCTGTAGGTGGGATAGATTTCTATATCCCATTTCCTGTATATCTTATTTCCCAGTTACATGTGAAAATAATTTTTTTAACATTTGTTTTTAAAACTTTGGGTTCCAAATTTCCTCCTTTCCTCCCTCCCCACCCACCCTCATTGAGAAGGCAAGCAACTCAGTATGGATTATACATGTGTAGTCATGCAAAACACTTCCGTAGTAGTCATGTTGTGAAAAACTAACTGTATTTTCCTTCATCCTATCCCACCCCATTTATTCTATTCTCTCTTTTAATCCTGTCCTTCCTCAGAAGTGTTTGCTTCTGATTACCCCCTCCCCCAATATGCCCTCTCTATCATCCCCCCCCCTTATCCCTTTCCCCCCTATTTTCCTGTATGGTAAGATAGATTTCCATACCCAATTGAGTGTTATGTTATTCCCTCCTTCTGATGAGAATAAGATTTACTCATTCCATCTCACCTTCCCCCATTTCCCTTCCACTGTAAAAGCCTTTTCTTGTCTGTTTTATGTGCAATAATTTACCCCATCCTACCTCTCCCCTTTCTACTTCTTCCAGTATAATCCTCTCTTACCCCTTAATTTTATTCTGCAGATATCACCCCTTCATCTTCAACTCACCCTGTGCCCTCCATCTATCTATATATACATACATGTAATTTTTTCCCCCCTACTACCCTAATACTGACAAAGATCTCGTGAGTTACATATATCATCTTTCCATACAGGAATGTAAACAGTTCAACCTTAATAAGTCCCTTATGATTTCTCTTTCCTGTTTACCTCTTCATGCTTCTCTTGAATCTTGTATTTGAAAGTCAAATTTTCTATTCAGCTCTGGTCTTTTTATCAAGAATGCTTGAAAGTCTTCTATTTCACTGAATGTCCATTTTTTCTCCTGAAGGATTATACTCAGTTTTGCTGATTAGGTGATTCTTGGCTGTAATTCTATCTCCTTTGGCCTCCTGAATATTATATTCCATGCCCTGCAGCCCCCTAATGTAGAAGTTGCTAAATCTTGTGTTATCTTGATTGTGTTTCCACCATACTTGAATGTTTCTTTCTGGCTGCTTGCAATATTTTCTCCTTGACCTGGGAACTCTGGAATTTGCTACAATATTCCTAGAACTTTTCATTTTGGGATCTCTTTCAGGAAGTTATTGGTGGATTCTTTCCATTTCTATTTTGCCCTCTGGTTCTAAAATATCAGGGCAGTTATCCTTGATAATTTCTTGAAAGATGATGTCTATGCTCTTCTTTTTGATCATGGCTTTCAGATAGTCCAATAATTTTAAAATTCTCTCTCCTGGATCTATTTTCCAGGTCAGTTGTTTTTCCAATGAGATATTTCACATTGTTTTTTAATTTTTCATTCTTTTGGTTTTGTTTTACAGTGTCTTGATTTCTCATAAAGTCACTAGCTTCCAATTGCTCCATTCTAATTTTTAGGGAAGTATTTTCTTTAGTAAGCTTTTGGTCTTCCTTTTCCGTTTGGCCAATTTTGCCTTTTAAGGCATTCTTCTCCTCATTGGCTTTTTGAACCTCTTTTGCCATTTGGGTTAGGCTATTTTTTAAGGTGTTATTTTCTTCACTATTTTTTGGGGTCTCCTTTAGCAAGCTGTTGACTAGTTTTTCATGATTTTCTTGCATCACTCTCATTTCTCTTCTCAGTTTTTCCTCTACTCTTACTTGCTTCTCAAAATCCTTTTTGAGCACTGCCTTGGCCTGGGACAGATTCATATTTTTCTTGGAGGCTTTGGATGTAGGAGCTTTGACTTTATTGTCTTCTTCTGGTTGTATGTTTTGATTTTCTTTGTCACCAAAGAAAGATTCTATGGTCTGACTTTTTTTTTGCAAGGTTTGCTCATGATCCCAGTCAATTACTTGAGTTATAAACTGTTTGTTAAGGTAAGGGTCTGCTTCCAGTGTAGAAAATGTACTGTCCCAAGCTTTGGGGGTTTTATGCAGCTGTTTTCAGAGATACTTCTAGGGACCTGTAAGTTTTCAGTTCTTCCAAGGTGCGATAAGGGGCAAGGTGTTTACTTCTTTCCTGGCCTGTGCTCTGGTCTATGAGTGACCACAAACACTCTTTTCTGCCTTGGAATCATGAGGAGGATTCCCTCTCTACCACCACCATAAGGTCCACCACATGAGTGCTCCTCCTCATCCCAGGACCACCACCCAGAACTGTGACCCAGATCCAAACACAGGCAAAGCAAGAGAATCCTGTACCAGCAAAGAAATCTCTGCAATCCCCCTCTGATCAGCCTCAATTCCCTCTCAGCCTGTGGGCTGGAAGCTCCTGAAGCAGCCACCGCCCCAGGGCCACGCGCAGGGACTGGGGCTGGGACCAAGCTTCTCTCTTACCACCAAAGTCACAGACTTTTCCCACTGACCTTCTAAGTTGTCTTTGGCGTTCATGGGTTGAGAAGTCTGGAAACCACCACAGCTGCCTGTGATTCAGTCCTCTGAGGCCTGCTC
This sequence comes from Vombatus ursinus, assembly GCF_900497805.2. NCBI lineage: Eukaryota > Metazoa > Chordata > Mammalia > Diprotodontia > Vombatidae > Vombatus > Vombatus ursinus. The sequence continues at coordinate 23,365,653 of NW_020954548.1, forward strand.
CAGGTTTGCTGAGGCCTGTTTTGCCTGCATGCCCACGCTGAACTGCATTCCTCTCCCAGCCTGGCACGACATACCTTTCCCTCAACCATCCAGGTTGTCTTGGGTTGGAAATTTATTTCCCTCTGTCTTTTTGTGGGTTCTGCTGCTTTAGAATTTGTTTAGAGCCATTTTTTACAGGTGTTTGGAGGGGTTTGGGGGACAGCTCAAGCAAGTCACTGCTTTACGCAGCCATGTTGGCTCTGACCCCTGGGACGGGCTCCATCCCCTGGGACTCTTTGCCTCTTCATAATCAGTGAGATGGCCTTCATTTTTCAGTGATAAAATAATAAAACTGTCAGTCTGGGAGGTGGAAAATGTTCTTAGTTCCCTTAAAACAAATTCTAAAGAATGTCAACCCAAAACTTACTAGAATATTTCAGCATTTATAAAAAACATTCAAATCACAATTTAGGGATTTGTAGTAGTAAATGTATATTTTAGTCACAAACTCAGTTTCTAATTAGTTTACAATGTAAAAACATTATACAATCTGAGGGGAAAAGATTCCCTCACTTTTTATCTGCCCTTTCCTCCACACTATCCAAACCTGGTCATAGTTCAGGAACATAAATGGAAAGGAAGAATCTTTAGGAAAACTTAGCGAGCACCCCCCCAGAGTGGTTAACATTCTTTTTTCCTTGAAAAAGTTAGTTAACGAGACAGAAAGAGATTTTTCTGGCAAAATTTTCCTTCTAAGCTCCATGCTCACAAGTACAGACACTCAAACTCAGACACACAAATACAGGCACAGAAAAACATACAAATGGACTGACAACTGTGATACAGTGACCCTAATATTCCCTTACTAGTGAGGCTTTTCAGTTACCAGTCTTTAGAAAAGTTATTTCTCCTTGCCTCATAATAAGCAAAACTCATAAAAATGCTGCTATTCTAATTTGGTCCTCAGTAGATGTCTCCAAAGGCTGTTCTGTCACATACACACACACACAGAGCCTAAGAAATTATTACCCTTTTCCCCGACCCCCTGATGTAAATCAGGGGCTCTCCTTGAAGAAAGAGAACCTTCTCCTGGAAATAATCCAGCAGCTCTTCTTGGAGAATAAAAATTCTCCAAAGCTTTGAACACAAGGCTAGAAGCCTTCCCCACAGGGCACTCTTTGGGGAAGCAATAAGTTCTCCAAAACTTTAAACTAAGGTTCTAAATCTCCAAGGCTTTAAACAAGGAGTTCTCCATGGGGAAACAAAAAAGTTCTCCAAGAAAGTAACTACCTGAAGGGATTGTTTCAGGGAGCGCACTACAGTTAACATAAATAGCACTCCAAACAGACACAAAGACAGACAAAAACTGCAGCTTTCTTATCTCTTGCATATTCTACTAACTCCACTATTCCTTTAGCAATCATATCCAAAATAATCTTCATTTTACTGAGTTTTTTTTCTTTCCCTGTCTCTCTCCTGCATGCTCTCTGACATGACCAGAGTCAGAAAGGTAGGGAGGGAGAGAAATTGAGATAAAGAGAGAGAGAGAGAGAGAGAGAGAGAGAGAGAGAGAGAGAGAGAGA
>NW_020954548.1:23367224-23494984 GCF_900497805.2 Vombatus ursinus
AGAGAGAGAGAGAGAGAGAGAGAGAGAGAGAGAGAGAGAGAGAGAGAGATAGAACTCTCCCTGTTCTTTTCCGTCACCTCCATCATTTACCTTGAGGTTATTCTATTCTTTGTTCTATGACAACAAGAGCAATTGCCATTTCAAAGTCTCTCAACAGTGCTGAAAGTCTCATGTTTGTCTAGGCTATAAATCTTCCACCAAGCATCACAAGCCAATTGATGTTTATCCAGGTGTCATTGTAAGTATGCAGCCAGCCACACATGGGATTACACCTGTCTGATGAGCCACCCCCCCACCCCCAGGATGCGGGTGACCAGCCTGGGATTGCCCACAGGAAAGGCCTCTCTCCCCAAGCCCGTTTCTTCAGTATCTTGCTGCCTACACTAGTGGAAAGGATACAAAGCTTCCAAAGGAACAGTCCAAAAGTTCAATGGTCTCAGTACTAATACATGCATACGATTCCAACAAGTTTTATACCATACTTGCTCACATTTAGGTAACAGTCACGCCTAATGCCTACTGTCTTGTGCTTTGGTACCTCAGACGAAGAAGTGATACATCTACTCATACTCAGTATATCTCTCAGTTGAAAGAGAAACCAAGATATGCCTACCAATAAGCTGTGCCTTCAGCCCAGAAGAGTTATGAGAGAAACAAAAGACCTTATGCTGCAAGTGTAGTTTTTCAAAACCTTCAAAAAGGAGACAGTTCTGCTGAGAAATCTTGGCATTCCAGGGACTTGCACATTAGATGACCAATGGAATGCTAACTTAGATTATTGAGTGAGGAGGCAACTTACCTTTCCAAAAACTACCCCCCTCAAATTGGGGGGGGACCTCATTGAGACTATTTACTCCAACCACCTGTTGTCCATAGAAGATAGACTTTCCAATGAGCAGATGGAGAGAAATGTTGAGTACTCAAAGCTCAGCAAAGAAACTATTTGTTATTTGTACAGTCTAAGTGACTCAGATATGGACACCGAAAGTGATGTTTCCAGTAATAGAAACTGCAGTGCAGAAGGACTGAACCCAGAGGCATTTCCTTTCTTTCCTAGAATTGCTACAGAGACTCCCAGGGTGCAGAGTCATCTACAGAGCACAAATGCACTAATAGCCAACCTGCTCCTGCTGCGAGTTCAGGTGTAGAAAAAGAAGTTTGTAATAATCCTCATGGTCAGCTCATATCCTCTACTTGCTCAAGTATAGGAATAAGAGATCAATTAGTGAAAAAGACAACTAGACTCATGAGACCAGTAACTAGACACTTGTGTTACAAGTATACCTGAAGAAGTCACACAAATAGCCAGGCAACAACAATAGAGATTATATATGTAAAATGGGCTTTGCATGTAATTGCATGTATTGTTAATTACTACATATTTAAATATATTTTATTATTTTGCTGTTCTATTCGTCTCCATTTTTTTCATGATAAAGCCATTTGTAGATTAGTTTGCTCACTGTTTTGTAGATATAATAGCACTTACATTTAAGCTACATCCTGATAGTACTGCAACTAGTTGGTTTTGATTTATCAGTTAGCTGTTTTCTCTTGTTACATATGGTTAATTGTTGTGTACTATAGATACATGTGAGCAGCTAGGTGGTGTAGTAGATAGAGGGTCAGCCCTAGAGTCAGGAGAACCTGAATTTAAATCCAGCCTCAGATACTTCCTAGCTATGTGACCCTGGGCAAGTCACTTAACCCTCTTTGCCTCAGTTCCTCATCTGTAAAATTAACTGGAGAAGGAAATGTAAACCACTCTAGCATCTTTGCCAAGAAAATCCCAAATAGGGTCATGGAGAGTCAGACATAACTGAAATGATTCAACAACATAATATGTATGCACCAGAGTTAACCATATGCTATGTCCTGCATGTAACTTAGGCAAGTTGACACTGAAATTACCTGTCAGGTCATGCTCTGTGTAGTGCCATGTTTATAGAATATACCATCTGACCTTTTTTCTTTTTGTTTTCAACAGTAACATTAGTTAATTAGCTGGGATACAAGGTGTTTTACCCGTGGTTTTAACATACTGAGGTTTCTGTTTATGCTGTATAGTGACAGGTTTCAGATTTATCCCCACTTATTTTTGCAAGGGACTGGAAAAGATTTTGACCCAGGAGAGGAATGTGACCCAGCTTCACTCCAAGCCTGGGGCAGTTCTGTATGCTGCTGCACACATGGAAAGAGGTGAGACTTCTTACTGGCTAAGATACTACTAAGCATAACGCTAAATACCTATGCAAAGGACTCCTGAGAGTTCCCAAGACCCTTTTGTGGGTCCATGAAGTAAAAACTATTTTCATAATAATACTAATGTGTTTTAATTTCAAATACAGTAAATATTGATACATATAAGTCACAAAAACAAAAGTTCTTTGGGGGACACTCAATAGTTTTTAAGAGTAGAACATGGTCCTAAGACCAAAAAGTTTGGTAACTGCTGCCATAGGTAATTACTTCTATATATTTAGATAACCCACAAGCATATACGTCTTATATTTGTCTACATGCTGTTTTCCCCAAGTGGAATGTAAGCTCTTTGAGGGCAAATACAAATTTGTTAAAAAAAAAAATCCCCAGTGCCTTGCACATGTAGATGTACAAATGTTTATTTAATTGAAAAATTAGTCTGCAAAAACATCTGGTCAGATGCGTTCAAAGATGCAATTTTTTTTCAAGTCCTCAAAGAACAAATTTTGAATGAAAAAACAAAGAAATGCTGAAAAGGACACATATGGAGTAACTGATAAATTATAACCACTTAACATATAGAACTTTATTTTTTTCAAATGTAAAAGTAATAAAATGGGTTTAATTTGTTTTTCCCATGGTTAAAATTAAATTCAAAATAAATCATTTAAAACTGAATCAGACTAGTTTTCACAAGCAACTCAAGAAAACCAGTCTCTTTAGTTTACAGTCTCATCACATATATAACAAGGTGCTAATTAATCACTACAGGCAATAAATGCAAAAGGAGTTAGAGAATCAACAAAACTACATTAGTCTTGAGCATCCTCCTGTCACTCCTGATTGCTTTGGACACAATTACTACCCCTCCCCATTGCTCTAGCCACAGGGAACTCTGTTATTGCTTCTTTTTATTCTTCAATTTGAGGGTAAAGCATCCTTACTTTTTCACTGGTAGTATTCCACAGTATAGACCGCCTAAAGGAATTCTCTTTCATTCAACAAGAGCACAGAATCACAGAATTTCAGAGATGGACAGGACTTCAAGAGCCATCTAATCTAACTCATTATCTGCACCCTACCCCAACCTGCTCCCCAGTATAACACACCTGACAAATGTTGATCTAGCATTTTCTTGAGGACTTCTAGATATCAAAGTGCCCTCATTTAGTCTTCTAGAGGTTAGATGACCTCTACTTCTGTCCTCTCTCTTAGTTTATATCTTATATGTATCCCCCTTGTAAATTCCTCTTCTTTAGTATTTTTTTCTGATCATTTTAAACACGTCCAAAATTGAATTCAATATCTTTCCTCCTTAACCTTCGCCTCTCCCCAACTTAGTTATGTTTGTTGAAGGTATTACTAGCCTTACAAGTCTCCCAGTTTTCAATTCCTCAAGAGTTAAGTGCCTACCATGTACCAGCACTGTGCTAAGCACTAGGGATATAAAAAGAGGCAAAAGACAGTCCCTGTGATATCCATCAATTGGGAAATGGCTAAACAAGTTGTAGTATAAAATTGTGATGGAATACCATTGTGCTATAAGAAATGGTGAGCAGGATGATTTCAGAAAAACCTGAAAAGACTTACATGAATTGATGCAAAATGAAGAGAGCAGAACCAGGACAACACCATACACAGTAATGGCAATATTATACTATGATTAACTGTGAATGACATGGCTATTCTCAGCAATACAATGATCCAAAACAATTACAAAGAACTTAAGATGAAAAGTGCTATCCATCTCCAGAGAAAGAACTGATGGAGTCTGAATGTAGATCAAAGCATACTATTCTTCACTTTATTTTTGTGGGGTTTTTTTTGGCCAGTGTTTTCTTTTACAATATGATGAATAGGGAAATGTTTTGCATGATTGTATATGTATAACCTATATCAAATTACTTGCCTTCTCAGTGGGGGGGGGGAGAGAAGGAAAGAAGAAGAGAATTTGGAACTCAAGATTGTTTAAAATGAATGTTAAAAATTGATGTTACATATAATTGGGGGAAATTTAAAAAAAAAAAACAGTACCTGCTCTCAAGGAACTTATAATCTAATAGACATAATTGTCAAAATGACATATCCTTTCTTCACACCTCACTCTCTGTCTCCTTTCTCTGCACCTTTGCATTAACCATACTCATGCCTGGAATGTATTCCTTCCTTACTGCCACCTAAAAAGAGCCCTTCTCTTCCTTTAAGATGCAGCTCAGGCACCATCTTCTGCATGAAACCTTTCCTGATACCCCAACTGCCAGTGCCCTCTCAAACTACCATTTACTAACTACTTTGTATAGAATTGCATTTATTCACTTTATGCTTACGCTATATATATTTAGATAGTATATGCTTACTTCATCAGTAAACACTTTGCAGTAAACACTGGGAACTGTTTCTGTCTTTATGCTTATATCCCCAGCACCTACCACAGTGACCAGCACATAATAGCAGCTTAATAAGTACTTGACTGATTGATCATAATGAGCTATTTCTTAAGTTCTTCATGTGTCCACTTAGCTTTTCAGTTAGCATGTATATCCTGATGACAATGATTTCACCCTTGTATCACCAGAACTTCTTACAATCCTTTACCCATAGAAGATGCTTAACAAATACTTGTTTAGCTAAGTAAACTCAATAAACATTTAATGTTGACCTGTGTGTGAATTATCTAGTTAAGCCAAATGTTTTTGCTATAGCTTCCTATTTAATTTTCTGGCTTCAAGTATCTCACACCTCTCCAATCCGTCCTCCACACAGCCACCTAAGTGATCTTCTTAAAGTTCTGGTCCAACTATGTCTGTCTATCTCTGTTCTATCTCATAACACACACACACACACACACACACACACACACACACACACACACACACACCCCATTTAGTAAACTCCAGTGGCTCTGTTACTTTTAGGATAAAATATAAACTCTGTCTGGAATTTAAGGCTTTTCAATGTGGCTCTTTTCTACTTTTCCAGTCTTTTTACACATTTCTTCCCTCCATGAACTCTATGTTCTAGCCATACTGGCCAAATTACTTCTCACATACAATATTCCATCTTCTAGCCTTCACACTGGTGGCTCCATGCCTGGAATGCTTTCCTTCTTCACCTCTTCTTGTACTCTGTTTTCCTTCTCAAGTGCTGCCTTCTAGATGAAGCCTTCCCTGATCCTTCCACTTCCAGTTGCTAGTACCTTCCTTTCCCAAACTACCTTGTGTTTGGTTTTGTCTATTTTAAATACACTCATACATATCCATGCTGTCTTCCCAGTTAGACTTTAAACTCCTTGAAGCCTTGGACTGTTTTTGCCTTTTTTTTCTAATCTAGTACCTGGCACATAGTAGGCATTTCACACATGTTTGTTTCCTTGATTAATGAATTAACAAAACAGCAAGTAAAACATTCTATCCCTTAAGTAGAATGGAAATTTCTTGAGGGAGGGGGGTGCAGGAACTATATCCTTTTTGGATTTGTTATCTTTAATACCTAACAGTGCCTGTCACATCAACAGCATGATCACTGTCATTATCATCACCAAACATGGCAAGAAGTATCAGTTAAGTACATTCTATGGGTCCAGTACAGTGCTAAAAGCTGGGGATACAAAGAAAGACAAAAACATGGTCGCTGCCGTTAAGAAGTTCACATTCTAATAGAGGAGATAACATGTAAACAACTGTGTTCTTACAAAATACATACAGTGAAAAAGGAAGTATTACTATCTCAGAGGGAGAGCACCAGCAGTGATGGGGAGGAGGAAAAAGAAAGCTCTTGCAAAAGGTAGGATTTAAGCTGAGCCTTGAAGAAAGCCAGGGATAGAAGTAAGGTGGGAGAGTAGTCTCACTATGGGAACAGTCAGTGAAAAAACACAGGGTTAGGAGTTGGAATGCTGTGTGCAACAAACAATAACAAAGTCAGTATTCCTCAACTGTAGACTATAAGGAGGTAAGCAGAATGTGAAAGTAATAATAACAACTATTTTTATATGCTATAAAGTTTATAAAAGACTTTACAAATATTACCTCACTTTATCCTCACAACAACCCTTGGAGATATATGCTAGTATTATCTGCATTTTGATATACAAATTGAGGCAGGTAGGTGGCACAGTGGGTGGAGCACTGGCCCTGGAGACAAGAAGACCCAAGTCCAAATTCAACCTTAGACACTTAATACCTGTGTAACCCTGAGCAAGTCAATTAACCTTTGTCTGCCTCAGGTTCCTCAACTGTAAATTGGGATAATAATAATACCTACCTCATAAGGTTGCAGTGAGTAGCAAATGAGGTAATATTTATAAAAGCATTTAGCACAGTGCCTGGCACATAGTTGGTGCTTAATAAACGCTTATTTCCTTATTTTTCAGATGTGAAACTAAGGCAGAGGTAAGTGACTTGCCCAAGGTTATATAGCTAGTAAGAGTCTGAGATACAATTTGAACTCAAGACTTTTAGATTCCAAGTCCTGCAATCTTTCCACTGTGCCAGGATATATAGGGTTTTAAAAGCCAAAGAGAAGATTTTATATTTGAAGCAATAGGGAGTCGACTTTTCTGAATAAGCACATAATAGTCATAACCTACATTTGCTAAGCTGTTCCTTGCTTTTTGTCAATGATTGAATCAGTGATTTCTGAATCTCAAAAGGCCTTCAAATCCATAAAATATTTTTTTCAGACAAACACAAGGTTTATTAAAGATCTGCCATATTGGCCAAGCTCTTAAGGAATCTAAACATTTGTGACACTCAGATTGACAAACAGCTAGAATAAGTCTCAGTCATTGGCTAGATTTTAAGAATCTGAGCCTTTGTGTCGCTAATACAAGCCAGCCAGATTTTAAGAATAGGAGCCCATCAAAGATTTTAAAAGATACTTTGAGGTGGAAATTCTACCCTGGTAGCTTATTAAACTTCCAAGAAGGATCAAGACTTCTCTGTTAGGTCTGTGACTGGGCCAATATGATGTTCCTGATTCATCACTAGTCGAACTGGATATCTGGTGTTATGTAGAACTTTAAACAGTAATTCTGGCACCTTAGCAAGCAGGATGTTAGTAGAAATATTTTTTAAAAAGCCTCCAGTACATTGGCTCAATCTCAGCAAACTTTTGGGAGACCAACTTAAGAGTTACACAGGATATATAGGCATTAAAGAGTGGTGATCTGCATTGCTGAGGGCACCCCCCAATCAACACGGATACAGATTCATTTGAGAGAGAATATTCTTGGTTACCAGGTACTAAGCTCACTGGTTTCTAATTTACTGAAAGTGTGTAAGTGTTATCAGGACCCTTTAAATTTCAGTGGCCTGGGGAAAGATCTGCAAGTTAAATAGCTAAATTTTTTCACTGACCACATTTTCATGGGGCAAGTGAACTTTGTCTCTTAAAAGGACCTAAAGACAACTTGAGCTTTTCATTCCAGGCTTTGTACATTCAAAGGATAGTTTGTTATCATCCCCAAAATAAGTGAAGATTTAAGGTTTGTTTGTTTTTTAATTTTCTCCATACCTTCTTCTCCCAAAATCCTATGGCAATGATACCCAATTCAAATGGAAATGATCCCTGCAGGCCATGCATTGACTTAGAAAACCACAAATTAACATTAGCAAAGCTATATTGTATATTTATTTGGTTAAACTTTTCCCAATAACATTTTAACCTGTTTCGGGCTGCATTCTGGAGTTTTGTTTGCAGACCAAATAACTAATGCACAGGACTTTGACACCCCTATACTAAGGTCCCTCCTGATCTTATTTTCCTACTTGTATGTAAAGTTACACAATAGACTTTGTCCAACAGACTGCTCAGGGAGTAGCTTTCATCAGATATCATTATGGAAGATCCACAGGCTACAGGGCATTAAGCAGGCAAAATAATGGCTCCATAAACCAGGAAAGGGACCATTAAGTCGAAAGTTACCTCCTATTGGTTCATGTTCTTTAAGGATGCAAAAGCAGGATAAGCTATGAAATCTTAATGACAAAGGCACCTGTGGATAACCTTCCCCCACACCAAAATGACAATAGGAGGGAGGCTGTTTGGCAGATTCTCTCCTCTTAAAATTCTGGATAAACCAAAGAGCTATAGGGATGATGAGGGTGCAGCGAAATATTTGAAAACTGATTGACTTCCCAGATTAAAAGAGTAGTCACAAATTGGTCAATATCAAAGTAGAATTGGGGGTCTTTGTGCCATGTGTTGTCACTATGTCAGTCTGGTAAATCCTATTGTCTGTTTCTTAGAATATTTTTTAATCCATAATTGAAGGAAATGTTAAATTTCTACTCTTGGCTAGTGAAAATAAATATGTAATTTTTTTTTCCATCTAAGTTCACAGGTCCCTTGAAATCTATCTACACATCTCAGGTTAAGAATCCCTGAATTAGAAGAATAGTTCTAGTGGAATATCAAAGGGAATCTGTCCTCAGATGTGTACTATTCAATATTTTTTATTAATAACTTGGATAAGAACATAGATGGAATGCTCATCAAATTTTACAATGACCAAAATCTTAGAGGGATGCTTGCCCTATTGGATGACAGAGCCTGAATCCAAAAAAGTCTTGAAAAGTTAGAACAATGGGCTGAGCAAAATGTAAGTGTTCCTATTAAATTAAATCTTAACATTCTACACCTGGAATTTTCTTTTTATTAGTAGAATCTTTTATTCATATTCCAATTTAAGTTTCCAGAAAAATAATTTCCAAAAAAAAAAAAAAACTTCCCAAAACACGCAGGAAGAAGGTTCAAAAGGAAAAAGGGGGGGGCACCTATCCATCCAACCTGCCCCCTCACCAGGGATTTTTTTTAAAAGGTTAAAAGACATAGGAAGAGAGGAGATGTAGATAGACAATAATTCTTATTACAAAAACACTGAGTATTTTAGTGGATTGCAAACTTAATGAGTCAACAGTGTGACATGGTAGCCAAAAGAGTAACTGTCATCCAAGGCTGCATTAAGAGGTACAAAGTATACAAAGGTCTAAGACAATACCCAGACTATTATCCTTGGTGCCATGTTTTAGGAGGAACACTGATCAACTGTCTATCTTTCATATTTGAACAACTGACACGTGGAAGGAAGAATGATTAGACTTGTTTTGCTTTCTTCTACCCTTTCTACAGGTGGTAGAATTTACAGAGAGGTGAATTTAGTCTTAAGGTGAGGAAAAGCTTCTCAACCATCCTAAACTGGAACAGGCTGTCTTCCTCATTGAATATGCTGAAGGAAATGCTGGATGACAATTTACTGCAAATGTTGTAGAATGGTGTTTTTTTAGTCACGTATGGGAGTTGACTGCTGAAGTTCTTTGCATCTCTTAGATTCTGTGATCTGAGACCCAAGGCTAGGTCTCCTAAACTCCTTGGTTTCTTCTCAACACATACTTTTCTGACTCATCTAAAAAGCACCTCATGGCAATCAGCACGTTGTCTGCTCATCCATTTTATGCTCCCACATAAAATTAGTAGTGATAGAGACTAGTTGTTAATACCTACCCTTGCCACCTTTCTGGCTCCTCTACTTAAATTCCAGGATAATCAACCCTATCAGCAGCTCCTGAAGTGAACCACAACATATACGCCTCTCCATTTTCCATCTTGATATGTCCCAATCTCTTGATAACTGCGGTCCTTGGGTGAGAAATTCTACAACCTACCTATTCTCCCTATGTTTAGAGAAATAGAATAGAATGGCATCAAAAGGACACTATTGGAGTCCAAAGAAAACTTTGCTTTAAGTCACCATGTATTAGTTGTGGACCTTAGCAATTCACTTAATCTCTCTGAGATTCAGTGTCCTTATCCATAAAATGGGGATGATATGTTTGCGTAATCTACTCCATGTTTGTAAGCAGCAGGTAAAGAGTTACCGCATAGGGAAGAAATCCATGACAAGAGAGAGAATAGTCCATGGATCAAGCTCTTGGTGAATCCAAAAGGAGAATGGATTGATGGGCAGGTAGAAGGATTGACTTTGGCAAGAAAAGCCACCCCTTGATCATAAAAGAGAGGTTGGGCAAAGATGTAGAGTGGTTTTGACTTATGGTGTATGGGAGAAGAGGGAGCTCATGGTAGATGCTTTTTATATTCTCAGCAAGGTAGAAGGCAAGGACATCCACTAATGGAGGTGGTGGTGAAATCATCGAGGATTTGAGTAAGAGATTTAAAATAGTCATTAATGAGAGTAGGATACAGAGAAGAATAACATTTTGGCCATACAACAGGTAACCCAAGTTTGTTAAAATTCTATGGTAAAGAAATCTTGAAAGTACTGAGTGAGGGCTTGACACTTCATCTTTTGAAGGAATGTACATGGACTTTGCGACTTGTTTCAGGTCTCCGAAATTTTTTTCCACTTACTTCCAAACTCATAGAAGCGTTCCAGATGGCTTAGATAGTCAGAAATCTTACCTCTAGATTCAAGGGTTTATATAGATTATATTATCATGACACCCACAACCAATAATTTCTGAGGTGAGTATATGAGTATTTCCTTTGATCCAAACTGCTAAAAACAAAAACAGAAAAAAAATAAACACACCCCAAAAATGTCCACTGTGCTTTGAATTCAAATTATGGGAACACTGAAAGGGTCACTCAGAGTGAGTACAATCCATAGTTCTGTCTGAATTCATCGTTGCATGACTACTGCTCAAACCCCAAACCTCCCACTCCCACAAAAAGAAATCATAGAATATTAAATCTGGAAGGTACCTTCAAGGTCATCTAATCTAGTTTAAACTCTTATCCCTATTTTACAGATGGGGCAGCTATGTGGCACAGTGGGTAGAGTGCTAGGACTGGAGCCAAATAGACTCATCTTCCTGAGCTCAGATCTGGCCTCAGATACTTCCTAGCTGGGCAATTCACTTAACTCTGTTTGCCTCAGTTTCCTCATCTGTAAAATTAGCTGGAGAAGGAAACTGCAAACACTCTTTCCTAAGAAAGACTCAAATGGGCTCACAAAGAGTTAGACACAACTGAACAACAACAAAAAAAAATTTTATAGATGAGGAAACCAAGACCCAGGGAGGTCAAATGGCTTACCTCCACCTGCTGCTCACTGATACAAGAAACTTCACCCTCAGGGCTTTATACCTTAAATGAAGGCTCTAATCTCTGCTTTAAATGCTCATGGGGGAGGATAATAGCTAAAGTTGTTCCTTTATTCCTAAAATTCTCACTATGAATGATTAATATAAAAATGGGTTTTGATGAAGGGACAAAAAAAAAAACCAGGATGGTCATGAGTATCTAGCAAGAGAAGAAGGGCATCCATACTATCTCCATTGAGGGGGAAAAAGAAGTGAGGAGGAAGTTTGGCCATTAATTCCATTCCACCAGTACTGATGAAACATCTGTTTTGTGTAGGGTACAATGCTGGGCACTGGGCAGATACAAAACCAATGTACATAATAGTCCCTTTCCAAGAACTTTACATTCTCTTGTGATAGGAAGTATACAATGCATACATACATATTACATAAGGTAATATGAAAAGATAAAATGCACTAAGACCCAGGAAACGGTTTCATGGAAAAAGAGATAACTGAGCAGAGCCTTGAAGATAGATGAGGATTCTGAGAGGGAAAGTTTAAAGTGGGGCATTTCAAGTGTGGAGGGAGGATGGCCACTCTCAGAATGTACAGAGACAGGCAATGGAATGACAAGTTTGGAGAACAATTTGGCTAGGCCATCTCTAATCATCCTGTTGAATATCTGGTCACTGGACCCAGATGGCTCTGGGGGAGAAAGTGAGGATGGTGACCTCAAACAGACCTCCCTCATTCAAATCAAAGTCAATTGCAAGTCATGTCATCATCTCCCTGATGTCATGGTCCTCTTCAAGAATGAAGGACAGACACAGGATAAAACAGAATTCACAAAGTGGGGGGGGGGGGGGAGTATGAGAAATAAGTCTGAAAAGGTAAGTGGGAACCAGTTGTGGAGGACCCTTCATGGCAGGCTGAAAAGTTTACATTTTGGGAGCCACTGAAGGTTTTTGAACAGTAGAGTGCCAGGCTGACACCTTTGTCTTAGCAAACTCCTTTCAGCTGCTGTGTGGAGGTTGGACAGGAGAGGAAGTAGAACAGAAGTGGGGAGATCCATGAGGAAGTGATTTATTGTAGCTGGGGAAAGGTGATCAAGGCTTTAACTTCTGTGTTCATTAATACAGATTTAATTCATCTAAAACTTGTTGATTTTTCCTAGGGAGTTATCCAACACACAAATAAGTTAAATGACTTACCAACAATTAAACAGTATACGTAGAGATCAGGGTTCTGATTTAAAGTACAGCCTTCTAAACCATATTGCCTCTTGTTGTTGTTCTTTTCTTTTTGGCTGGAGGTGTGGTTATTGGAGGAGAGACTGAAGCTACAATTTCAATGGAGTAGGGCATTCCAGTAAAGTAAATTCTCTCCACTAATAAAGAGTTTGCAACTGCTCTGCACCAAGTAGTCTCATAGTGTTAGCTGGAGCATTAAGAAGTTGTTAAGGGACTGGCCTAAGGTGCCCTAGTCAGGTCAGAGATAGGACTTAAGCTCTGGGCTTCCTGGTTGACTCTCTTTCTAATATCGGTCAATCAATGAATAAACATTAAGCAGGCGCCCACTATGTCCCAGGCCCTTTGCCTCTCACTACTTCTATTTTTAACATTAAAAAGCATCAAAACCCAGTGCCAAAAATGATTCTTTCACATCTTCCCAGAAATGGCGATGCACAAAAAGCCCCCAAGTTAGGACTGAAAATTCCTCCTTGGCCTGGTTAGCTTCCTTTTCACCATCTCCGTGAAAAGTAGCACTTGGTAAATGACTATTCTCCGCTGCCTGCCTCAATACCTTAGCAGTATAAACCACATGTCAGAGAAACATGTAGAATCAAGGGCCTGTTTGAATAATTTATATGATTGTTACTTTTATAACTTCAACACATCCCAGTCTAAATGCAATATGCAGGAATGATTTCGAGATAGTCTACTCTCTGCAAATTGGGCCAAAAAGGAACAAACCAATGTATTTTGCAAGGCATTAGAAAAACACAGGAGAAGCAATAAACTAGACAGAGGCTGATACGGAGTTTCAGCAGCCCTTTTCTGAATTGTGTGCTGAAGAAGAATTGGTAGCAATGAACCAAACAAAGAAAAACGACATATACATAAACATATATGCAAATACATGTACATCCACACATACATAGCCAAACATGTCACAGTCTAGCAAATAATAATAATAGCTGATATTCATAACACTTTAAGGTTTGTGGAGTATTCTATATATGAAGTACTTCTCTTGATACTATGGCCTTGGGGACACTGGATTCCAGAAATGGCAACAAATGAAGCAGGGTCTTTTCCCAGGATTCACCAATTTTGGTAACATGGAATTTGTATAAGATAATTCTAGGAGAAAGAAGTAGGAAGAGCATCCGTCTTAGGTGCAAAGTGGGAGGTGTGTTGAATGGGGAAGGAAATCAGATAAGAAGCGTGCCCCTGGCTCCATCTCAGATATGATTCCCCACTTCCACCCACCATCTCCCAGGACAGGAACCATGTGAATTCCTATTGTGAAAAGTGAGTGGTAGCTGAGGAACAACTTCTCTCCTGCCCCACATTGCCCCTGCCAAGAACTGATGAGAATGGCTGTGGTAAAACAGCAGAACACACTTTGATCTTTAAATGGTGCATAACTTAACGCTGTCTGTCCATTAAGCTTGGGAACAAAGGGACCTGGTAAGGTCTTCCTGGTCTCTCTTTGGGAGATGTTGAAGCTTCTAAAAAAAGCCATTCTGTTCCCCACAGACCACAGCTCAAGCAGCTGTTTCCTCACAAATGATTTCTTCCCCATTTGTTTGTCACTATTGGCATCACTTATGAGTTTCTTACCCACTGTTGTATAAATAAAAATCAAGTGGCAGCAAATCTTTGTCCACTGTGATGAACAATGGCAATGGGGAAATATTTGGGAAGAGGGTTTGGTTCTTTTACGACATGGGAGACATCCTTGCTTTAGAGGAGCTTGGGCAGGAGGGGTTTGGTTCTTATTTGGGTTTCCCAAAAACAAGAATATTATAGTCATATGCCCTAGGTAAATGCAAGTTTCTCATAAACAGGAGAGCATATAAGCAGATGCCACAATTTATATGTTCCTTGATCAAACAGAGATAAGCCCTTGAGACAAATGAGACCCTAGGATGGGCCAGTCTACCGTTGTGTGGTTTGGGGAATCGGAGCTCCCACCTCAGCCTTAATGCCCTCAGGAACAGAATCACAGTGAAGACTACACTCTACTTACACATCCTCCATGGGATGTCTTACTAAAAGTAAAACTGCCCCCCACCAATGTGGCTGGTTTTCTTTGGGCTTCTTTACCATTGTTCATTCTTGTGCATTTTTAGAACTTTACTGGGGATGCTTGTAGCTCTGGCCTTGTAGAAACAGGGTTTTGGTAGGTCCTAATATGTCACCATCTTCCCACAATCTTTTACTTTATGAACTGTTGCTTAGCCATTCTCTATGTATAGTCTTCAAAGTCTAGACTTGCACTGTGGATTTTTTTTTTTTTAAGTCAAGTAACTGGTAAGATCTCCAGGTTTCCTTCCAACCATCATCTTTATTACTTAAGGGATGGCATTCTGAACCACTCAGTCCCATGAGCCACGACTAGAGAAGGAAAGAAATAACTGTGGATTGATGTGATATGATATACCCAGTTGCTTAGCAGAAGAGTAACTTTCCTCTTAGCTATATTACTAGTTATGTCCCAACCGCAAAACACATAGCTCTCATTTCCTCAACAGCCTTATTGACTAGGCATGCTTTTCAGCATTGTTAAAGACCATAACCAAAATAAATAGGGAGGCTGAAAGACTGGGGAGATCTCTTTACATTGTCTGAATTGCAAAACAGCAGAGTTGAGAAAGAAATCAGTATAAGAAATACCTCACTTCTTTATCTGGGTCAAATTCATGCAGTTCTAGAACAAGCCTACTTTTCAGAAATTAATAATAATAATAGTTTACAAAGAGATGTGCAAAAGTGATCTCATTTGATCCTTATAACAACCTTGTGAGGTAGGTACTATTATCCCCATCTTATAGAGAGGGAAAACTGAGGCTTAGAGGTTCAGTGACTTACCCAGATTCACATGGTTAGTGAGTGTCTATAGCAGGATTTGAACTAAGTTTTTCCTTACTCTAAGTCCCTGGCTACCTATCTGCCTATATGCTAATTAAGAGTTAAAGGACATTTCCTCCTCCAGATCATTTTACAGATGAGAAAACTGGGGCAGGCAGGGTTGAGTAACTTGCCCAGGATCACACAGCTAGTAAGTGCCTGAGGCCAGATTTGAACTCAAGAAGATGAGTCTTCCTGATTCCAGGCCTGGCCCTCTGTCCACTAACACACTTAGCTGCCCCAAAGCTAAATAGAGGAGTTTACATATTGTTCCAGAGGCAATAATCACCAAATTTTAAAACTAGTAGAAATGTATTGGCCATCTAGTACAAACTCTACATTTTACATAAGAGGAAACAGATCCCATAAGGCTAAATGGCTTATAAAAAGTTATACAGACAGTTAATGTCAGAACTTGAACTTTGATTTCTTTGAATTTTTTTTTCTTTCAAACTTTGGCTTCATTCATGCTATTGACATGGTAAATTAAAAATTAACTGGTAATTAAATTGTTCATTATCCTTAGATTCTCAAATAGGTTTAATAGTGGTCTATGTAACAAAAAGGGAGATATTTGGCTTGGGGAGAAAAATACTAACTGCTATGGGTTATGTTATGTGGGCCATTGGGTAAACCTAGACTACTTAATAAAAAGTGAGATTAATAACTTACGTGACCAAAAAAAAAAAAAAAACTGATGGTACCTGTTGAAGTCCTTAGTATATAGCAGCTGCCCAGAATGTTTGAGATCCACTGACTTTTTCTCCATTCCATTTTCTCTTATTTTACTTCTTCAATCAATATATAAACAAATTAAATTACAGTTAAAGGAGTCCTCTGGGTTTTGAACAATAAACAAACAGATAGATACAAGCACCTGTTGTATGCAGAGTACTGTATTTAGTGCTAAGGAATATACAAAAATTGCTATTATTATTAATAATTTCTATAATCTCATAGGATCATAGATTTAGAGCTAGGAAGGTCCTTAGAAGTCAATTAGTCTAATGCCCTCATTTTACAGATGAACGAACTAAGACCCTGCAGGAGGTGAAGTGACCTCTCCAGGGTCATATGGATAGTGACCAGCAGGATCAGGATTTGAGTCCTGAGTCCAAATCCTAACTCCAAAGCTAGAGCGCTTTCTACTGTGCTACTCTAAACAAAATCTAAACAACTGTAATACAAGGCAGTTCTCTCTAAGTGCCATACTGTCATGTTGATGTTTATAATTATGTCAATACTTTTGCTTACTGTATGAATTAACACCTTACTCATGACCAAACATCAACTCCTTAATGTCCTATTAAAAGCAGCATCAGTCTTCCAACTCATCTGAGTGAAGAGTTGGGGGAGGACAGGAAACACATACAATTATCAGTAAGCAATGACTGAATGTCTTTTACATATGTACACGTCCACAACCTGAGGGACCCAGAAGAGTCAAGCAGGTGTGATAAACCCCACCACAGGTCCTTCTTACACATTAACACAGAATAAGGGGCAGGGAATGCCAGAAACTATCCTAAAAAATACCTAGACTTGGAAGAAACAGACAAATGATCAATTCCACCATGTTTCTTGCATTTTGCCTTCCTAGCCTGAACATCGGATAAAGCAACTGGTTTTCTTGCTGTTTAATGCCTTGGATTTTGATGATCTGCAGGAACCTTGGTGCCATCCTGGACTGGCTTTTCAGTTCATGCTTGCTCTGCTCCTGATTCAAACCACACCCTATTATATCAGAGCCCTTCCCCCATTTCAGACTTTTTCCTAATCACCCACACATGTGAGTCTTGTCTCAGATGGAATATGACTGTCAGCACATTTGTGCCTCAGCTACTCTGTGTTCTCCTAGACGTTCCCTTTCAAAAGAAAAAAAAAAAAAAAAAAAAACAAGAAAAGGAAGCCGAGACGACCGTAATTCAGATACACTATACAAGGCAGAAATCTTACAGACTTTTCATCATCACTCTTCCGGTATCCTAACATCCAAGTGACGGCACTACTCCCATTCACAATCTGTCATCAAGTCTCAATACACAGCTTGGGAACCCTAAACTTTCCACTTGCCCTAGTACAGGACTCATTCTTTCATTGTTCCATACACATTCCTTGAAACCACTTCCTACCGCATCGCACCCAAAGAGCACAGTAAGCCCTTCGTCTTACTCCAACATCTGAAAAAGGAATTTCCCTTTCTCTTTGTACATTTACTCAATCGTTGCTGCTAAGCGACAACCTCAGCCTTCCAAGCAACCAACATGGGCCCTGAGCCTACTTCCTGATAGTCTTAAATATGCCTGCACAATCTCAAATGCCTACATCTCCTTGCAGCCTCCTTGCTATATCTGTTTTTTCCTTTTTCACCCTCTTATTCCCACAGCATCACAGGCTTTATGGAAACTGTGTGATCAAGGAAAGAATGCCAGATTGGTAGTCAGAGAATTCAAGTCTGAATCATTGCTGTGCCACTTAATTCCTTATTTGACCTTGGACAGGGTAGGATATGCTCAGGGTAAAAGGAAGAAATGAAGAAATAACTATACCTATATGTATTTCATTATAAAAGACATCAATGCAAGACAAGAAGCAGCATATTAGAAGGACTGAAATCCATTTCTAATATCAGCCCTTACCTTTCAGAACCCACTGCCTCATTCTCTCTAGAAAGGGCTATAGCTGAAAAGTGACTAGATCTGTGCTTCTCTCTTCTGCTTAAGATATTTGGTTTCATTGGGGGACCTGAGCCCACTACCATCCACCAAAGCCTTTATTGATAATTGCTCCTGATTAACACACAAACATCAATAAAAGAAGGACTGAATGCTTTTTTAAATTAATTAACATCATCAAGTCAAGGAAAACGTCTATGGGACAGATAGCTGGTGTAAAAATAAATTGACTCATTAATCTTAGCCTTGTGAACACAGTTGTGGTACCAAGGTCAGCTGTCAGGAAGGACAGGGAACCCTGGCAGCACATTCGTTCACACAGGCATGATTTTGCAATTATGCCATTTGCTCCAGCCCAGAATTTCTTGGGACAGTGAAGGTTTTAGGAAGGACATGGTTGCAGAAAAGGCAAAAAAAAAAAATTTAAACAAAAATACCTCTTCCAGAAATATACACATGTGCATAGCTTTCCTTGGCCTTTTAATTAGAGCAGAAGAAATATCATGAAACCCAAGGGTTTGAGGTAGCAGAATTAACAGTAACAAATATTTATCAAATCTTGTCAATGAATATTCATTGAGAAACAACTTAAAGTGATTTCTAAGATGCCTTTCAATTTTAAATCTTCTGATCCTATTAGTCTAATTTATGAAGCTCCGTGAAACTCAGAGACACAGGAGTGCAGCTATAACACATATGAGGGCTGAATGTTGCCAGGCCTCCAGGAAAAAGAGAGACCTCTCAGCTTCTATTCTTGTTGCATCTCTTGTACCCTTAAACTGTTTAGCCTTGGGTCTTTGGGTAATCAAGCAAACAAGCATTTTTTAATGCCAAACTGGAGACACAAATGCAAAAGCAAAAACAGTCCCTGCCCTCAAGGAAGTGCCCAGTCTAGCTAGGTGTGAGAGAGAAAAGAAAGGAAGAAAAGAAAGAAGAGAGAAAGAGATAGGGATGGGCATAGGTATATTCACACACACATTTTACATATATATATATATATATATACACACACACACACATATATATATATATATATACACATACATACATACATGTGTGTATTTAAAATAGATGAGTGATAGCTGAAGCCCACAAAATAAGCTACACAATTTTGCTCTAGAGAGAGTTATTTAGTAGGGACTTTCAAACTATAGATTATAGGGGAATTCTGAGCTCAGTAATGAACATATCAATCTAGTATAAGTTGAACTACTTAGCATAAGGACAGCCAGGGTAATTGTTAGCTTAACATACAAATCTGTCAATAACATCTTCTATTTCATAAAAAATGAAATCCACAGCAATAATCCTAGAAATATAAGGAATAAAATTATTTCCCCCAAAAAAGGAATAGATCTCAATTGTTTCTGCTAGGCCTAATTAGGCATGTACTTATGTGAATTTTCTTAACAGAGGTAGACAACCAGATAGAGAGACAGACAGAGGCTACAAAAACATACTTCCGCTACTTAGCTCACCTCCAAGTCACAGGAGATATAACAAATCAGGCTAGAAGGGATGGAGGCTCAGAGTTTCCTGGGCTATCGACCCGGAGGAGAAGAGGCCCTGAACACATCCTAGAGAGACCTATTGTCACTAGTTAGGGGAAGGCAGGTAGAAGCCTCCAGGAGCAGGGCCTCTAGCAGATTAAAACAGCACCAATCAATGAATCAACAATTATTAAGCATCTACTGGGTGCTAGGCATTGTGCCAAGCCCTGGGCATACAAAAAGAGGCAAAAGATAGTCCCTGGCCTCAAGGAACTTATAATCTAATGAGAGAGACAACAAATATGTACAAATAAGTTATATGTAGAATAAAAAGGAAATTATTAACAGAGGAAAGGCACCAGAATTAAGAGAGCTTGGAGAAGCCTTCCAGTAGAAGATGGGTTTTTAATTGGGACTTAAAGGAAGACTTCTCAGCACAGAAGAAAAAAATCAAGTAGGAACAATTCCACCAGGTTCCTAATCCCTCCAGGGCAGACAGACAAGGGACAGAAGGGAAGTGAGGTCTAGAAACACAACCCCAGAAGCTAGGAGTTTAACTAGGTGGTACAGTAGGTAGTTATATGGCACAGTGGATAGAACACCAGACCTGAACTCAAGAAGTCCCAAGTTCAAATCTAGCCTCTGACACTTGCCAACTGTGTCATCCTGAGCAAGTCACTTACTCAGTTTCCTCATTTGGAAAATAGGGTAATATCAGCACCTACCTCCCAGTTGTAGCGAGGATCAAATGGGATAATACTGTAAAGGGCTTTGCAAACCTTAAAGCACTATATTAATGCTAGATATTGCTACCACTGCTGCTGCTACTACTACTACTTATAATCAATTTCAGTCACATCTCATTGGCTACCCCAACTCCTTCAAGATCACTTTCCCTGATTCCCTTCATGGTTAGTGTCTATACCCAAATAACTGTATTTGAGGTTAGGGACCGATGATTTCCTCAGTACTGGGATTCCCAAATGGTGAACTCCATCTACCAATCCAGATTCAGCACCTTCTCTGCAATTTATATTCTTAAAGACTTGCCCAGGGACACACAGCCACTATGTCAGAGGTGAGATCTGAAGCCAGATCTTGCTGCTCATTCATTTTATGTAAAACTTGTACTTACTTGTGAACATGTCACATCCTCTCATAGTATATAAGCTCCTTAAGCAAGGAGGGCCAGAACTGACTCATTTTTGCCAATGTATTCTCTCTACCTGGTACATAGTAGGCACTAAATAGATGCTTGTTGGTTGATGGATTCCAAGGGATACTGGAGCTGAAGACGTAGCCATAAGCTATCAGTTATCAACTTTGAGCTTACCAAGGAGAACACTAAGCTTACCAAGGAGTTGGAATACCTTCTTAGTAGATAATCTCTATCCTTAAAGATTTTGTAACCTGAGAATTTTCTATCTTCTTTGCAAACCACATGACCTTCCTCTTGTGTCTTTACTGAAGTGATCCAGAATCTATCTCTGAAGCTCTTAGGATTTAAAGCTTGAAGACACCTTGGAAGCTATGGAGCCCAAGCTCCTCATATTATAGGGAAAGTGAGGCCCAGAAAGGTAAAGTGACTTGCCCAAAGTCACACTGTTAGCAAGCAATGGACCTAGGACTATGATCATGATATCCTGACATCCAATTTCATTTGTGTTTTACTAGATGATTTTCAGCTGTTAGACCATATTATTGTTTGGGAACAAACTATGAGTGAAAGATGTAAAGAAAAGGGAAGATCATAGGATTTAGAACTGGAAGTGATCTTAGAGCTCATATAATGCAAAATTTCTCTAGTTTACAGATAAAGAATCTAAAGCCCTCAGAGGGGAAATGATCTGCCCACAGTCACACTCGAAATAAGCAGGGAAAGCAGGATTTTAATCCAAGCCTCATGACTTTTAGGGGAAAAAAAAAAAACAAGGGTTCCTTCTATCACATCATACTTGTTCTTTTCACTATAAATATCTCTGGGATTCCACACATATTTGAAGGGTGTCATTTTGTAGAGTCATTTCAGTCATGTGCAACTTTTCATAACCCTATTTGGGGTTTTCTTGGCGAAGATATTAGAGAAGTTTCCCATTTCCTTCTACAGCTCATTTTACAGATGAGGAAACTGAGGCAAACAGGGTTAAGTGACTTGCTCAGGGTCACACAGCTCAGAAGTGTCTGAGGATGGATTTGAACTCGGGAAGATGAGTCTTCTAGCTGCCCCAAAAGGTGTCATAGGAAGACAGAATACAACTCCAGGGATAAGAACACCAATCACTAGTAACTGCCAACTGATTGACTCATTTTCTAATGTTCTACACCTCAGTTAGCTATTCAAGATATTAAAAACTGCTTTTGATCCAGAAAACAAAAGCAAACAATGCACTACCCCATCTTCTCTCCCAGATAAATCATATCTAGTGGTTTTTCTCTTGTCTTCTTCACATCATTGAACTATGTGTGACAGGATCATTGCCTATGTAAGCCACATATTCATTCCTTCATATTCTGGAATGTTTCCTATACAGTCATTGACTTCCAAGCACCCAGATAATACCCCTCTGAGCCAAAAGTATTTTGTACAGTATTTAATATTTAAATAGTCACTATATAAGGCAGTATGGTACAGTGGATAGAGAGGTAGACTTGGAATCAGGAAGATCTGAGTTCAAATCCTGCCTTACTAGCTGTGTGACCCCAGGGATGTCACTTAACTTCTGTTTGCCTCAGTTTCCTAATCTGTAAAATGAGGGAGCTGGACTCAATAGCCTTTAACAGCTTTTCCGATTCTACATCCATGATTCTACAGCACTGCAATCTGGCATAGTGGAAAGAGTTGTGGACTAGGAAAAAGAAATTTTGAACTCAAATTCAGACAGTGAAGAATGCTTTAGTCTCTGTTTCCACATCTGCAAGAAGGGATCGACCTAGAGCAGGAATTCTTAATATTTTTGGTGTGTCACAGTCTGGTAAAACCTATGGATGGACCCTTCTCAGAATTCTGTATTTAAATAATAAAATAAAATTTTACAGATACCATAAAACTACTTCTGCTCTAGAAAAAACAACAACATTGCAAAAGACTACAACAGAAACCAATTCTATCAAAATACTGTTAAAACACTTTTAAAAACATATTGGTAATATAGCAACAAGTGATAAATACAGTAAATTCAAAGTCATGATGAGCATAAATTATATTTTGAATCTGTAACAACTGTAATGTCACATAAAAAATCTGTGATTTCTATTGTTGGCAAAGTCATAGGTACTGATAATACTACATTGGTTTGTCACCTACATTAGTAAATGGAAGAAGTGCTTCAGTAAGAGGCTAACGAAAATAAAGGTGCAGTTTATTTCCTATCCAAATCCACAGACACCACTCCCTGAAATCTACCCACAAATTGCTTTAGGGTCCATGGATTCCAGGTAAAGAACTCCTCAATTGGACGATCTCTAAGATTCCTTCTAACTTTAAAATATTCCGTGATTCTATAAAAGGACATTCTTTCAATGTGATTGAAATATTGAAATATTGAGAGTCAGCACCTGAAAATCTTGGTACGTTCAGACTTCCACATTTAAAATCTAATACACTATTAGCAGGATCTACAATGCTTCAAAAGATCCATGATTCCAATGATACCAATATTCCTTCCACCTAAGCAGATTGCAACCACACTTTGCTTTCACAGACATTCATGAGCTGCCGTGAAAAAAACATCCATCAGTCAGTGACCCACCTTTTGGTTATGCATCTCTCTAAACTTTTCTAGGCTGTTCCTGGAACAGCAGAGAGTAGTGTTCACTTCTGGATCTGTACTTAAAAGCTTTCCAACTGATTGGACCTGCCTGAGCTTGTACTCCTCTGCTAGCATAAGAGATGCCAGTTCACTCCCACACCATGAGGTTGTAATAGAAAAAAAAAAAAAAAAAAAAAACAAAAGGAAAAAATCACTTATTCCCATTTCCAGTCAGATTACTGGCAAATTTTGCCATGAAAGAATGGAAGCCAGGTTCCATCTTGATGGAGGGAACCATCAGACTACATATAAGAATAAGTTGGACTGAGTGGAGATTAATCCACATATTACATAGCTAATTATGATGGTTTTATCCCTAAATTTGTACAAAAGAACAGATTTCCTACAGAATGACAGAATCTCAGAGTTGGAAGGAAACTCAGAGGCCATCTAACCCAACTCTTATCTGAATAAGAATCATGTCTACATATCTGACAAGAGGTCATCCATCCACTTTTGCCTGAAGATCTCTAGTGAGGGGGACCTCTTTTCCCAAGACAGACTTTTACCCTTGGATACCCTGATGGTCAGGAAGTTTTTCCTGACATCAAGCCCCAAACTGCCTCTCTCCACTTTCTACTCATTGCTTCTAGCTCTACCCTTTGGGGAACAGGCAGAAAAAGTGTAATATCGCTCTTCCCTGTGACAAACCTAAATACTCAAGATAGCTATCATAGCCTACTTAATTCTGCTTTTCCATGCCAACCATCCCCAATTCCTTCTACCCATCTTTAAGACACTGGTAAGTATATGTTCCTTTCTGGTAACTACTTATTACTTTCAACTGAGCTAAGTAACTTGCTGGTACCTCAAGGGTCTAGGAAGTCATCTTGTTTAAGCTAAAGAATAGTCAGTTTGCAGTATGATGCTACAAGCTTGTGTCTACATTTGGGAAAACCAGTTATTCTGGGGAAGAAGTGAATCCGTGATTTCACTGGAATGGAGAACTCTGAGATGAGGAAACTCCCTCTACCAACACAAGTGAACACCTTCTCTTCAACTTATCTTAAAGTTGCCTAGAGTGCCTAGAGGTTAAATGACCTCTCCAAGGTCACACAGCCAGTCTGTGTCAGAGGTAGGACATGAATCCAACTCTTCCCAACTCATAAGCCAACTCTCTAGTTTCAACTCTACAACTGCTTTTCCAGGAGAGAGCATCCACATGCAAATGCAGGAAGTCATTTCCTAAAGACAAAGCTCATTTAACCCGTGAAAGACAATTCTGTAAAAGTTCTGTTCTACTGGGGTAAGGAGAATTGTATATAACTGGGATTGTCCTGTTCAATCCTCCCATCATACATGCTTCACCACCAAGATGGGAGATTTAGAATTCAATTTAAAAATTTATTAAATGTTTACCATGTGTAAGATACTTCCGAGTACAAAGTATAGCGCCTGACACTTAGTAAGCCCTATGTGAATATTGTTGTTATTATTATTATTATTAAAAATGAGATACCCCCTTGCCCTCAAAGAACATAAAATCTCCTAAGACATATGAATGCACACAGATAAATACAATAAAGTGTAGGTATGATTAAGGAAAAGAAGAAATCAAAGTATTCTAGCAATATCTAAAAGAGGAAAGAATGCTTTCAGCCTGGCTGGGGCAGGAAGGAACTGGCAGGTGGCAGAAATGAGGGAAGGCTTCATGGAGGTGGTACCTGATTTGAGCCTCAAAGGAGAGATTTTAAAAAGACAGAAATGAGGAGGGAATGCATTCTAGGCATGGGTGTTGGCCTGTGAGAATGCATGGAGACAGGAGACACCATGTCAGATCCAGACATCAGCCAGTACTCCAGTCTACCTTGAAGAAAGAGAAGATGAAAGTCAATAGTATGAAATAAGGCTGAAAAGATAAATTGGGGCCAGACTGTAGAGAGCTTTAAATAATAGTCTTAAGAATTTGCATTTTTTTTTATGCTAGAAGTGATAAGGAATCACTGAAAGATTTTGAGAAAGATAATGGCATAGTCAGACCTGTCCCTCCAAGAAGATTATACACGGATGGATTAGAGAAGAGAGAAACCCGAGTTTGAAGCCCAACTCTATGACTTTGGACAAGAGTTCTTTAATTTCCCTGGGTCTCAGTTTCCCCGATACAATGAACCAGACAACTTCGATTCAACTTCTGGGAACAAGATGTCCCTTCCAGGTTAAGCTCATCATCCTACTGCTAACTCAAGACTTGACACCACTTCACTCAGCTTCCTCTCCCCTCCGATTAGAGGGCTGAAGGGTAGAGTACCAAATTCTTCCCAATGCTTTCCTTTATAGAGGGCAAAAACCAAACTTTTCAGGCTCACTCCACTCTGTATCTGCCACTCTGCCCGATTTCAACTCCATGGAAGAAGACGCCCCTCACCTCCACTTTCCTGACTCCTTTTGTGTGCTGCCTCCCCCATTAGATTGTAAGTTCCTTGAGGGAAGGGACTATCTTTTTATTAGCAGCACTTCAAACAGTGCTTGTCACATAGTAGATGCCTAATAAATATTTATTGGATTGGATACTATAATGCTATAGAGGAAGGAATACCACTTAGAAGGCTATTACAATGATGCAGGTACCAGAGCTGACAAAGACCTGAGCAGGGGTGGTAGCTCTGTGAATGGAGAAGAGACATTAGAGATGTTGCAGCAGTAGAACTGATGGGACTTGGCAACGGAGAAGAACGTGGCATGTGAGGGAGAGAGATTTGCCAGACTGTACTGTTAAGAAGCCCTAGGTAATACCGAGTTAAAAGTCAGGTTGAAGACTAAATGAGAAAACATTCCTCTCCCCAGGCAGCATGAACACAGGCTTCATTTTGAGAGGCTCAGTTCATAAAGGTGGCTGATTAAGAGTCCCATTGAAATAATTGGAAGAAATGGAATCCTCTTTTGGGATTTACTTTTCCCAAGGTCTGCAGTTGGTCCAGCAGAGGTAGAACAGAATGCCAGAGTGGGAAGAGACTAGGTCACCCAATGCAGCTCTCTCATTTTATGGATGAGGAAACCAAAGTCCAGAGATGAAATTATGTTGACAAAACCATGACTTGACAGTAAATCTGTCCTTAGAACACAGGCCTTCCAACTCCTTGCCCTCCCGACTGGCCAGATGCCAACAGTGATATGGCAGCAGGATAGCTGATATCCGTCAAGGTATCTTGAAAGAAGCAACAAAAAGGCATCATGCAAGTGCCTTCGATTTGCTATCTCACTGTTGCACTGGTTGCTATAAAGACCAGCAATCCCAGAGCTCAAAATAACACTTGGTTGTTTTGCATGATACAGATTGTCATAATGAAAAAAAAAAAAGCATTCAGAATCAGAAGACCTGAAATCAAGTTCCATTTCCAACAATAACTAACTGTACAGTGACCCTGAGCACGTCACTTAATCTCTCTGAGCCTGTTTCTTCATATGTAAAATGGAAATGATAATCTTTGCATTATAATTATATACTTCATTGGCTCTTTGTGGGGAAAATGCTTCACCTTAAACCTTAAAGCAGTAAGGAAACATGAGTTATATTTGCTTCATGCCTAATGTTAGACCAAGCCTAGATATTAGCAGCATTAAGATTATACCTTACTTAGCTCCAGAGAATTTTGTAAAATCCAAGACAATTTCTTTCTCTTTAGGATAAACCAATTTCAGCTAGGCAACGAACAAATAACAGTGCAATGGAAACAACGTGCTATTTGGAGCCAGAGGACCAAGGTTCAAATCGTGGCTTTTCTCTTTATTACTTATTTAACCTTTGGCCAGAAGTTACCACCTCAGGGCCTCAGTTTCCTCATCTGTAGAACAAGAACCCCGGACTAGACTGTGTCAAGGCTTTAAGATATAGCACTTATATAAGTTCTTATATAAGCACTTAAAAGATATAGTCTGTCAAATTCTTTGCTGTTTTAAGGCAGAATGTACTTAACATTACTAAATTGAGGTTTACAAACACTCTCCTTGTTCATCATTATCAAGTGATGCAAAAAATAAAGCATAAAACTTCACCAAAAGTGTTCACTGTCATAGAAAAAATCATCATAGAGTCCACATTAAAAAGGGCTTATCTATAAATGGCAGGACACTCACGATGTTCCTGTGCTGAGTACATCATGCCCTGAAACGCTGAAGAACCCAAAATGAAATCCGTAATCACTCAAGAGAGTTTTATCTACCTATGTATATTAAAAGAAGTAAATGAAGAAACTCTGTGGTCCAGATTTTGATATATATTTGGATAAACAAACTGTAGTACTTGTCTATACATACATACATGTACATATGCATGTATTCACATACACATTGGACAGAAAGAGCAAATAACAATGCTCTGGGCCTAATATTAAACAGGAGAAAAAGAACATACTGGATCACATTTGAGAAAGTATAAAGTTTTACTTTTTTAATGATTCAAAGTTTCTCCCTTGAAATAAAATCCCATAATTCTCATAACAATATTCTTGTGGGGGTTTTATATGGCTACCTGCCATGGAACAAGCCAGTCTCCAAACAACTGATGTTGAAGACCACCAAAAAGGCAACATAGAGGTGTATGATGGGCATGAACAGGCTGAAGCACATTATAAACAAGGAATTATAGAGGAAAAGTCATGTTAACAATGAAATTAGAGACATGGGATTAAACAACCCTATTAGAACAAGGGGATAACCAGTAGACATAGGTGTATACTAACTCTCAGTAGGTTGGGTAGACCACTTGAGATGTATTTATAGGAAGACGTGGATAAGGGTTGTGCAAGATGGGTTAAATCAGTGGAGAAAATACCCACATTGAGATCACAAATCCATTAAAGTAGTATTAAAGTATTTTTACAGTTTGGATTTTGTTCCCCACTTGGACTATGAAATCTCATTGCCAAGTTCTATTTCCTGGGTCTCAAGAGTTACAGGAAGCCCTTGGAGCCTCTTTTGACACTGGGAGGGAATTTTTTGAATGTCAAATACCTTTCACCTGCAACTAAAAACAGAAGAAGTGAGGGAACTAGATCTCTTTGGCCTCCCTAGGAGGCACAGGATTATCTAGCTCAAAAAGAGAGGCCTTCTCTAGACCTCCTCAGGACTTCTCATTGCTCACCAAATGCTGGCCTGCAGAATCTCTCTGAAGGGGGAATCCCTGTAATCTCTACCAAAAAGGCTGCTGGCAGCCTTCCATTAGCCATCACACAAAGGCTGCATTCTTTCTTTTATGTACCCAGGGACCAGGAACAGAGTGGCTATGTGAAAAGACAATTTACCTCTGGGACAGGAGTACTTTTGTATAAACCTTCAGAGAGCTACCCCCTGGGGACAAATAACATAGCTCAGAGCTAAGCCTTAACACAATCGTGAAATAAGTGAAGTCTTTCTTAAGGCTACCTTTTCTGTCTTTTCTCTTTTCCCCCTTTTCAGAACCCTTTGCTCTCCCCCCCAAACCCTAATCAAAACCTATTCTCCACACAAAATCTGATGCAAGTCATATACACTCTAGTGAGAATTTATTTATTTTACTTCTCCTTTTCATATTTACATTTTAAGCCTTGGTCACTAACTGTAAAATAAAGGGTTTTTTCAGCCACTAAAGAAATTTCTGGCATTAACAAGCAGTGGGTTGAGTTTGAGGGAATGGGGATCCTTTCTTATTCCCTGAAATAATTTACATTTTTAGAACACTTCATAAAGTGCTTATTCATTTGTTAGCTCGTTTGGATCCTTACAACAAATCTGAGGTATGAATGATGATTGCAGTTTTATCAATTAAAAAAATTGAGGCACAAAGATGTTGAATAAGCGAGCATGCCAAGCAGAGAGAACAACCCAAGCAAAAAAAAAAAAAAAGAGGGGGCATAAAAGCAGATGTCCAGCTTCCTGGGGATACAAATAGACTAGTCATGAGACAATGCTCGAAAAGTAGGAATGCTCCAATTTGTGGATGGTTTTGAATGCCAAATGAAAGAGTTTAATCTTAAATTCATGAGATATAGGGAGCCACGGAAGACTTTGAATAGATGAGTAACAGAGTCATACGTGTGTCTAAGAAAAAATCTGGCTGAGGTATGAAGGATGCATTGTGGAAATAAGTGGATGGGACACAAGGCTATTACAATAGTTCTAGAGGGTAGTAATGAAAGCTCTAATGAGGGAGGTGGTAGGGGGAATAGAGCAAGGGGATACATTCCAGTGAGGCTGCTTAGCAGCGTCAACAAGGCCTGGGAACTGATTCAATAAGAGAGGTGAGAAGGAAGAGTCAAATAGGCTCTAAACATAGAAGACTGGGTGAACAATGTGTCATAGGATGCAAGTAAAGTCAGAAGGAGTGGCAGGCTTAAGGGAAAAGATAACAAGCTCTTAGAGCTGATTGAGTTTGAGAGGTCAGGGCAATATTTAGGCGTGGATGTCTCAGGGTCTGGTGCTCAGGCTAGAAAGAGGTAGAAGACCAGTGACTCAAGAGTCAACCAATTCAACCTAGTCCAAAAAAGATGAGTTGATCACCTTCTGAAAACAAAGTATTGTGTTATGTATTGGAAATGCAAAGACAAAAATAGCGGGAAAAATTGTCCCAGCCCTCAAAGAGCTGACGGGAAACAACCTGAAAAGAGGTGGTTCACTTTAAAAGTCAAGAGCCCTAACACCAGGGGTTTAAGAAAAAGTTTCCAAGAGGTTTGAAGAGACAGAAGTGAGGGAGGAGGGAGCACATCCCAGGCATGGGGAACAGGTATGAAGGTGAGAGATGGAATGCCAAGTTAGTGAAACAGCAAACAGGTCAGTTTAACTAGAAAATGCAGTATGTGAAATAAGCCTTAAATATAGGCTAGAGTCAAATGGTGAAGGGCTTTCAATGTTAAGCTGAAATTTTTGTTTGTTCATTGTTTTTTTTTTCTTTTTGGTGAGGCAGTGAGGTTGTGACTTGCCCAGCTTCACACAGCTAGCGTCCAGTGTCTGAGGTTACATTTGAACTCAAGTCCTCTTGACTCCAAGGTAGGAGCTCTATCCACAGCGCCACCCAGCTGCCCCTAAGCTGAAGAATTTATCTAATTCTAGAGACAGTAGGGAATCACCAAAGATCCTTAAGCAGTGAATGACAAGTCAGATTTGCCCTTTAGCAAGGGTGTTTGGTGTTTAGAATGGGAAGATGTCTGCACATGTTTTTAGGCAGCAAGAAAGCTGTAAGGAGGATGGATTGGAAAGGGGAGAGACTACAAACCTAGAATCCAGTTAGCAGGCTGATGCAGTTACAAAGGTGAAAGATCATTAAGGTCTGAACTACAGGTGGATATGGGAGTGAGATTAGAGAGTCACAGATGGTGATGAAGTTTTTAATTTGGCCCAACGATGATGAGAAGGACGATGATGCCTTCCTCCAAAATAAAGAAATCTGTAGGAGGAGTAGATTTGAGGCAGGGCAAAGGCAACGATTAAGACCTTACTATGTGATAGGCACTGTGCTAAATAGTGGGGATAAAAATACAAGAAAAAAGAAACATTGTCGATGCCCTCAAGGAGCTTACACTCTAAAGAGAGGACACATAAAAGGGAGATAAAAAGGGCCACGGGGAGGTATTCAAGCAGGGGCAAGGTATTGAAGTCTGGAAAATCAGAAGCAAAGCTGAAAGAAGAAGGAAGAATGGCTGGCCTGGGACTCTCCTTAAAATGACACCCCAACCCCAAGAAGAACTCACCAATGGGAGAAGGAGGCTGGCATAGTAAAAAGATATTCCAGGGTGAGAAGGTCACAGGGACACATCAATGGGGAGAGGGAAGAAGGTGTATATAAGGAGTTCAGTTTTGGACACGGTGACTTTAACATACTGGTTATATGCATGGAAGGGGTAGTGGAAGCCGTGCTAGTAAAGGAGATTGCTATTGGAAAGGATAAAAACCTGAACTGCCAATTCAGGCTGTGATGAATTGAGGATCCTCTTAATCTACCCGTGAAAGAAGAATGTTAGAAGAAAAAAAAAATAACTTGGCAATTAAAAGATCCTGTTACACAGCCTGCAAGATAATATCTTAATAGGACCTGTAGGCTTTACTGACAACAAAACAGAGAATTTGTTACTGCAGTAGTTGGAAGAACCATTCCCCTATACTTCTCCCTCCCCCTTTTAATCCTTTAATCAAACTGCAGGTAGGTTGGAACAGTAGCTATGAAGGCTTATGTCAGAAACAGGAATGGGGGGAAGAATAGGTCACATTCCCGCTTTCTGTGCTCCCCAAAGATACCTTGGTGTTTCAGCTGTGAGCATGTACGCTTCTATTTCTGATTTTTCCTTTAGGAGGCCCTGCAGGGCTCAGCTGCCCAAGTTCTCAACCATATATACTACCCAGCATTGGCATTCTGCTCCAGTTTCTATTAGAATCCACATTTGTGTGGCTATGTTTCTCTTCCAAACTCATTTTGCATCATTAAATTCCTAGATTCACATGCATTGGCAGCCAAAAAAAAAAAATCCATCCTGTTTCCTCCTATTTCTGCCAGGGCTATCCCCCAGGTACTTGGATTTCTCCCCTTAAAATTTTATTTAAATGAATTACCTATCCCAATAAAGGGGAAAAGGGCTTTTCCCTTCATACCTGCCTGCTTAACCTTAGGTGTAAAGAATCTGCTGGTATGCAGAGATCTAAAATAAATGAAAATATTTCTTCTGCCTTCTAGAGAAGAATAGAAATTCCACTAAAGAATAAAAAAGAATAAAGGGAAGGCCACTTGGATTTAGAAAGGAGCATTTTTAGCAACAGGGGTATCGCATAATTTCCAACATTCATCTGCATTTAATGGCTTAATTCAACTCCAATTTGATACCAATCAGTCAATCAGTAGGCACTGAAGAAATTCTAAGCTTGCCACCACTAACCTGTGAAACTGGTGGCCTTCAGGGAATGCATGCTAGTAGTGCTGGCATATGGCACTCTGAAGCCCCAAAAGGAAAGGCAGAAAAGTGGGGAAGAGAAGGGAATAAGTATTTATATAGCACCTACTATGTGCCCAGCACTGTGCTAAGCACCTTTATATGTATCATCTTATTTGATCCTCACAACAACCCTAGGAGGTAAGTGCTATTATTATCTCCATTTTACAGCTGAAGAAACTGAGGCAAACAGACATTAAACGATTTACCCAGGATCACATAACTAGACTGATGCCAGATTTGAACTCAAGTCTTCCAGACTCCAGACCCAGTGTGCTATCCACTATACCAACAGCTGCCTGTAAGAAAAAAAAAAATATATTCTCAGGATACAAGAAAGCTACTTATTATTTGTATGACCCGTATCAAGTCAAATTCCCACTGTGAGCTCCAGTTTTCTCACCTGTCAAATGAGGAGGAAGTTCATTTCAACAAACATATTCATTGTCCACTAGGCAATGTGGCTAGCAGCTACCGTATTTCACCACATAATTGTCACAGATTTTTTTTGCAAAAAAGTGGGGTGTGACCATTATGTGAAGCTTTTTTTTTTAATTGTGCCTGTATTTCTTAAAAATCATTTGTTACTGAACTGTCTTTGGTCCAAGATTAGGATGCACGAAATACTCGTGAATATATGTTAAAATTGAATAGCGACAATGCAAGTACACTGAGAATTCTAGGCTCTCAGCTTACAATTTGTGAGAGAGAAATGCATATCCATATGCCACTCGTGAATACATTGTTGCCCTGTTCACCTTTTAAGCAGCGTGAGGAACAGAATTATACCATGCAACGATTACACGATGAAAGATTATAAACCAATTTTTGGACTAAAAAAAAAAAGGGTAAGACAATTATGTGGTGAAACACGGTAGATTGCACAGTGGATAGAGTGCTGGGCCTGGAGTCAGCAAGACTTATCTTCCCGAGTTCAAATCTAGCCTCAGACATACTTACTGGCTGTGTCACCCTGAG
Organism: Vombatus ursinus; assembly: GCF_900497805.2. Taxonomy (NCBI): domain Eukaryota; kingdom Metazoa; phylum Chordata; class Mammalia; order Diprotodontia; family Vombatidae; genus Vombatus; species Vombatus ursinus. The sequence goes on from NW_020954548.1 coordinate 23,400,447, forward strand.
CAAGTCACTTAACCCTGTTTGTCTCAGTTTCCTCATCTGTAAAATGAGTTGGAGAAGGAAATGGCAAACCACTCCAATATCTTTGTCAAGAAAACCCCAAATGGGGTCAGGAAGAGTCAGACATGATACAACAACAACAACAACAGATAAAGAAGAGAGGAGACAGAACAGAACATTGAGGGTATCCACAGATAAGCAAGAGTATAATAGTGATCTTTCCAAGGAGAATAGGAAGGAGCAATCAGACAAGAGCCACAGAAGCCAAGAGAGGAGGACAGAGAATCCAGCTAGAGGGTGTGGTGTCAAACATGCCTCCCACAACACTCTGGAGTGTAGGCCTGGATCAAATTAAAATGTAACTGGGAAATATTTAACAAAATAAAGAAAAATACAACACCCCCCCTTTCAAGTTCGTTCTCCTCTACCAAACGGCCTAATACATTTCTTTCTAAAACTATTTCAGAGTTGGGGATTTGGTCTCATGAACAGCAAAGACATAAACAGCACATTTTAAAACTAAGTCAATATATAGCCCGAAGAGATCTTAATATATAGTTTAGTGGCCCCTATTGTTATTTGAGTTTGATGCTGCCATATTGTCAAAGGCTGTAGTAGGTCCAGAAGAACAAGGATTTAGAAAAGGATTTAATAGTCAAGAGATCATTAGTAAAGTGGAAGAGAGTTGTGAGTAGAAGCAAAGCACCAGTGATGACAGTCTTTATCAGCAGCAGCTGACACCTCAAATTCCAGTCTGCAGGAACCACACACACACACACACACACACACACACAGTCTGTTCAGCTCCACCCACACATGCCAATGGCAAACACATCCAGTGGTGCCATCTCTGCTAGGGAAAAAGCATCATATGTTGTGCTGAAAAACCAATTTACAATGATTGCCCATCTCAAGAGCTATGTGCCTGCTCAATAATAATTTGCCTTCTGCTCATTCACATTCTCCCTGCACTAATTTATGGGTCCCAAAAAGTTGACTTAGAGAACCGAGCCCCATAATGAATTTCCCACTTGTAGCATACTTTTTCCACTCCCTCTATTATTACTGCTTGTCTGCTTCTTATTTACACAGATGGTTCCAAAATGGAGACTTAGCAACCAATATGGGCCATCTCCTCTCCCCGACTTTCCCCAGCACCCATTCTGCCTGGCACACCAGCTGTAGGGAGCAATAATACGGCTCCATGGAATCAGAATTGTAAGGAGCCACAGAAGTCACCTACTTCCAGAAAACCAAATACTCCCTACGACATCACCTAACAAACAAGTATTGATTAAACACCTGCTCTGCAGCAGAAATAATAAGCACTGGGGTTATAAAGATGTAAATGAAACAACCCCTGCCCACAAAGAACATCCATTCCTTGGGGGAAACATACAACCATCAACAAGGGATATTCTAGCCTCTGACTGAAGAGTTCCAGTGTTGGGGAACTCACTGTGTCACAGCACAGCCCACATAGTTCTGTTAAGAAGTTCTTCCATATTAACCTCTTTGAACCTCCATTTCCTAATCTATAAAATGAAGGGTTGGAATAGATGATCTCTAAGGTCACTTCCAGTTTTAGGGCCTACACTGAGCAGAACTCTGCTCCTGTGTAATTTTCAGTCATTGGTCCTCTGTCCCTTTTCACTACCTCATCACACAGCATAAATCTACTCCCTCTTCTACAACCCAGCCCTTCAAATATGTAATATACTCTTATCTTTAAGTGTGCAAAGCATTTGCCTCCCAACTATTACATGAAATAGATTTTTCCAAGTATTATTATCACCCCCGTTTTAAAGATAAGGAAATGGAGGCCTAAAGAGGTAAGCTTACTTGCTCAGGGCCAAATTGCTAGGGCCATAAATGGAATTTGAACCCATGTCTAAATCTCAATAAGTTCTCTTCTCACTATACCATGCTGATAGCTATTACACCTCCAAATTGTCACTTTTCAGGCTAATCATCTCTAATTCCTTACCAGCCTTTACCACCCCTCCATTGGGTGTATTCCAATTTGTTAATATCCCCATAAAACATGGCCCCCAGAACTGAACATAACAATGCAGAAGTGATCTGACTAGCACAGATGGCCATGGTTTCTCCAATAGTGCTGCTAATTCTTGGTCCTTGAGGTCTGAGGAAATGGTAGTGACAGTTACAGATCAGTTAGAATTGTAAATGGGAGTCCTGGTTAGTTTCAAAAGGTCAGCTTCCCAGCCCTAGTCTCAGAGGCATTTTACATTGGCTACAAGGCTTAAGCCAAGACAGAGACACCAAAATACAAAAAATATTCTGTCATTTGAAATGATAGCAAACAGAACAGGTGCTTATATAGCTTGGTTTCTTCTCATCCTTAGTTTAACCTGTAGAGTATTTTATGGTTTCAAAGTGGGGGGAGCAAATTAAGTAGCCACTTCTCAGTATTGATTTAGAAGAGGCGAGAGGTAGTAGTAAATCATAGTTATGTTCTTTAGTTTTGATTAGAAAGAAGCTTAGTTGTATGGCATTGTGGACAGAGGGCCTATGTTGAAGTTTAGCTGATCTGGGTTCAAATCCTGCTTCTGACACATATTGATTGTGTGGCCACGAAGTAATTTAACCTCTTGGTGCCCCAGACTCTTCTCTAAGACTACAAGGGTACAGTTGAGTTGCTATCTGCATCAGTGGAGGTAGTTTCTACACTGGGAGTTCCTCGCTCCTAGTTTCATCTTATGATGAAATCATAGACCTAGAGTCCCCATTGCTCAGGGGGCAAAAGTCCAATAAAACATTATCAATTGGCATCAAGCAGGCTGCAATACGGGACTTCCTCAGGGAAATCAGATTTTCATAGATTTGGAAGAAACCTTAGGAATCATCAAAGAATTAAGAGGTAGAAGGGACAATACCCATCAAACTCATCTCTGGGAGTGATTTTCCTTATATGTAAATTAAGAAGGTTGTAGCAGAATGCTAAGGTTTAGCTTCTAGCTCTAAATCTTATGATATAAGTAACTGATGAGATTCAAACTCATGTCTTCTAGGTCTAGTCATTGGTCAAAACCATGTCACGTATATGTAAAGCATACAAAGGTAAATGTAATATAAACCCATGTCTTCTGGGTCTAGTCATTGGTCAAAACCATGTCATGTAAATGTAAAGCATACAAAGGTAAATGTAATATACAATAACACTTACAAAGACATTACAGTTATATGAAATTACAAAGCGCTGCATAAAATCCGTAGAGGCAGCATAGGAAGGTAAACAGTGCTGCGAGGGGCATCAGGAAGGCAGGTTCAAATCCTGTCTCTGGCACATTCCAGCTGTATGAACCTGGTCAAATAATTCACTTCTATATATATCAGGCAACTCCCTGGGGTTAAAATTATTGACATTAATATAGCACTTTAAGGGTAACAAAGTATGAGAAGAATCCAATCAAGTTTCCTTGACCAAAAAATATTCAACTGTTGAAGATCCGGAATTCCAGCATTTGCAACCTGAGTCCCATAGAACCTACAAGTAAAGTCAGGCATCATGCCTGCAAATGACCCATTGCTTGGCATTTCTGTTCATCAGCAGCAGAAATCCACAAAGTATATATAATAAGGCCTCCAGTCACTTGAGTTTTTGCAGGACAATTCATCCCAGAGCAAAGTCCCAGGCTGACCTTATCCAGGCCCGACCAGTCCTGCCCCAGCCCAACTTTACCAAAAAGTGGCATAAGCACTGTCACATTTAGATACACATTTTCTTTTCTTTTCATGAAGTTGAGTCCAACTCCAGCTGCAAGGATCACTAACTAGTGACAAGCTGTGAAAGCTGATTAAATAGCTCTGCTTGGATCTCTGGTTTTTTCTACTCACACTCAGCTAAAAAAACATGCATCTGGCGATTTTCTCCCCATCCCCTTCCCCATGCAGAAATGGGGAGAAACTTTCCATTTGAAGAACACTGTTGCCGTTTTAAGGAAACATTTTTAAAGGGGGTTTAATGCCTGTTGGTGAACAGTCTGATGGCTAATAAACATCATTTCCTCCACTTTCTTTGCATTTGCAACATTCTTCACAAGAAACTGAAGAAGGGTTTACCAGCAGGCAAGAGCACCCTAGGGTCATTTCTGAACATCAACTCTTGCCTACTGAGGCCTACTTGTATGTGTTAGCTTGAGGGAAAGGCCAAATTACTTGGGGGTTTTAACTTCAAAACTTCAGTGGAATACTCATGAATAATGTAAACCAAAATTTAAACCCCACCTACTGAAATTGATTTCTAAAAAGGCTTTTTAGAGTCATCTAATAATCATTTAGGTTAAAAAAAAAAAGTATTTTCTCATAGTTTCTGACCCATTGGAATGTGCTCAGTGCACAGGACCCATTAGAAGCTGGAAGCACAGCCTGGCCTCTGCTATAATTTAGGAGAAGGCAAAAATCTGTTGAATAAGACACCCAGTGGCAATTCAGAAAAGAAAAGATTCATCCCAATTTATTGCAGTAGATGAGAAAAGAGGAAAACTGACTGAGCACAGTTGGGATCCACCATGGGCGACATTTTTATGTGTGGAGCGGCCATTTAATTTGTCTCTACTTTTTATGAATTGCCAGCAAAGATGTATTTGCACAAAAATACAGGGGCATTTTGAAAGCAATTAATTAAGCATGCAATTTATATGAAAACAATTTACTGTGGGGACATTATCAGGGCACCCAAAATGCAGATGCAATTTCTTTGCCTTCTAATTTGTGGACATAATTTATTTTGATTGTGCAATTAGGAAAGGAGCCCTTTATTAATTTCCAAGCAAATCTAAAGAAGCATGACAAATTCAGCAGCCAAAGAGCTTGCCTTTACAAGAAAGAGAAAGGGGTAGCTTTGGGCAATAGGTAGCTAAGACTGGTGGTGAAGCTATGAGTCAAAACCCAGCAAACATGAGTTAATGCTCCATCCTTGACTGGGTGGGTGACTTCCACCAATCCAGTTAGCCTCTCTGAGCTTCAACCTTCTCATTTGTAAAGTGCAGTTGAGAAAAAAAAATTTTTCTCGTGATTAGTATCTCAGTAGGTTTTGTGGATCTGTTCTGGATTGGTTTGACAATTAGAAATAATACGCCAGCTTAGTTCTGGGTAGGCACCCACATGACTTCTCTCACTTCTCAACTTAGCTGCACTTACCTATTAGAATGATGTTGCAGACCATCAGAAAATAGCCTAACACACTTTGTGTTTTCCCACTTTTCCCAAAGGAGGAATGGGTTTGTACTGAATCACCTATATGCTCATTGGTGACAAATGTACACCCTTATTTATAAAGCAGCAAGCGAATGCCAAAAGGTCAGTCAGTAACTTTGTAGCATAGTAGAAAGAGCATTTACTCTGATGGCACAAGGCCTGGGTTCAATTATCAGCACTCTTATTTACTATCTTGGACACGTCACTATTTTCCCTGAGCCTCAGGTCCCTTATGTATAAAAATAAAGAGTTTGGACTACGGGATCTCAAATACCCCTTTCAGCTCTAAATCCTATAACCTTACATCAATAGCCCTGAGCAGAAGAGAGAAGAAAGTCCACTGGGCCTAGTTCCTCCCTTCTACATATGAGTGTGCCACTAGTCATGAATTCTTTTAGGGTCCTTTGTTGGTTTTATGATACAACTTTAGCCTGTAGTCACAGATCTGTAGTCTATTAGTTAGTTCCAAGCTGCATTTTCCCAGGGCCCTAACTAGTGTGGCTGGGGCTCTGCCTCAGGGTGAGATTTTTAAAGAAATCTTTAGCATTAGAAACAACAAAACTTAACACCTACTTTGCAGGGCTGATTATTAGGATCAAATAGTAAGTTGCCAAATGGAAGGCTGGAGTGAGCTCTTCTCTGATCGTGCTCTGCTTCTGGCTCCCCTGAAGTGATTTCCGTAGAAGTTGACCCCAAGTGCAGTGAAATCTGCCCTAGTTCAAAACATCTTAGCTATGAGGCAGCTGGTGGTACAATAGACAGAGTGATAGGCCTGTAGTCAAGACCGAGTTCAAATTCAGTCTCAGAAACTTAGTTGTGTGACCCTGAGCGAGTCTCTTAACTTCTATTTGACTAGTTTCCCCAGCTGTAAAATGGGGATGATAATAATAGCATCTACCTCTCAGGATTGTTCTGAGGATTGAATGAAATAACACTTGCAAATAGTGCCTAGCACTTCCTTTCCTTCCCCCTCACTTACCCTTCACATAGATTTGATGAATTACTTTTTTCCCTTTTTATATAACTGTTACAAGTCAATTCATTGCCTTTTCTTAGCTCACATTTCTATAGCACTTCAAGGTTTACAAAGTATTTTTTTTTTCACAAGAACCCTTTAAAGTAGATAATGAATGTAGGATTATACCCGTTTTATAGATGAGGAAATTGCAGCATAGAAAGGATTAATGCCATCAGAGGTGGGACTCAAATTCAGATCCTCTGTCTGCAAACCCAACACTGGGCTCTTTCCATTGCAATATGCCTTGGACATCTCTGTCCAATGTCATGGTAGGGACTATGGGTCCATGTTAGTCTCTACTCACAGCGCCTGTGCCAAGATCAGGATGAAACTAGACATTTGAATCAAAGTCTCAATTCCATGACAACCTCATTCCAACACAGGCCCACAGGAAGGGTTTTAGAACTCAAAGGGATCTTTGAGGCTGTCTAAATTAGCTTTCTCCTTTTACAGATGGAGACACAGAAGCCCAGAAAGAAGAAAACATCAATGTAAGGCCACATAGGTAGTAAGCAACCTAACCTTGGATTTGAAATGTGATCTCTATATTCCAAATCCAATGCTTTTTTTTTCTACTACATCATGTCTTCCAACAGTACCCTAACTGGCCTTGCAGAATCTCTTCTCATGTGTCCCCAGTGTTATGGTACTACCGTGCTCCCTGATGGACAGCTCTCAGCTGCTCTTTAAGACACAACAGGTCTTCTCCACAAAAAAATTCTCTGGGTCCTTAAACTAAGCCAGCTGTAGAGAGGTAGAAAACTGGTCTTATTCAGCTATTCATTTTCCTTCCCCTAACTATTAAATAAACTTAGATCCCAAGATAAGCCTGGATTTATCTACTATATTTTTCATGTTATCCAATTTGAAAGAAGATTGATTTTCCCATTATTCTACCTAGTAGTTTTTATGTGCCTAATTGCAAACTATTTTAAAAGGTAATTCTAAGCAATGAGAAACAAATGCATTGTGGGCAAGGGAACACAGCATTAATTTTTTTGGCTTCAGAAGTGACACAGTCTCCTGGATTCCTCTTTAACATTATTTCCTTGAACCCATCAGAAATCTCAAATTCTGAATTGTGAAAAAAGAAAGACTTTCCAACTACAACCTCACAGCCCATATCAAAGGCAGAAAGACCATAATTCCTTGCAGGAAGGAAAACAGTTCAATTCTTGAAGTAGAGAAATCTCATTCAGACCTAGGAAGGCAACAAGATGTCTGGGTAGCAATTGGCTATAATGAATGAATCGGGTTTCCCAAGATATCAGGACTCTTTTCTCTATCGGGAATGCTGTCTTGGCTTTCTAAGTGGGGTTATATAACAGGAATATTGAGCCAAGTCAAGTGAAACATCTTAAAGCGAACGATTTCTCTTCTGTTTCAGTTGGTATGTAGGTTCAGATTTTTTTGATCCACATATCATACGAAATTGAGATCCAGGGACACTAAAGGTCACAGATCTAAGACTAGTATCTGGGACTAAATCCCCATGATTCTAACTTCTGGTCCCATACTCACAGCATTAGACTAGTCTCAACTATTATATTTAACAATAATTTTGGAGCAACTACAACCCATTGCTATCAAAGATGATTCATTTAAAGCTGGAACAGAAAATAAAAATAATCTAGCCTAACTCTCACATTTTACAGACGAGAAAACCAAAGCCTGGAAAAATTATTTACCAAAGGTCACCCAGGCAGTAAGTAGCAATGTTACGGTTTGAACACAAGTTATCTGACTTCAAATGCAGTATTCTTCCTACTGAACCTTCAGCTACGGATTAAGCCTTGGACAAGAATTTCAGAATAATCTATAAAAAGTTAGGGTAGCCTTCAACTAGGTATCATTTGCTTCCATAAATACTCATTGATGACACCAAGTACTGGAGTATAAGTGCTTAACTAGGGCTGGGTATGAATCAGCATCATGGGCTCCACACATATCCAATAGGGCAGGAATACTGTCTATCCCAACCCTGCACTATCTTCAGAGCTGGTGTTCCTTGGTCAGTCTGACCTAAACTCTATAAGGGTGACAGCTCATCATCTGAGAGAAGGCAGGAGTAGATGGTGGGTACAGCTCTGAAAAGTTTTTGGGTGGTCCATCTGCTGTTTTCCCTTTCTATTTCCCTTTATGTTGTTGTGTATAGCCCTGGATGCATTACTTCTGGGGTGAGTAGTCAGAAGCTTGTGTGACATTTCTGTGTTTGCCTGGAGGGTCTTTTGTGATCTTTGATCCTTTCTATACTTCTCAAGAGCCAGGTTACAAAGTACACACAACCAGAAAGCAGAGCAAGAATGGTACATCCTGCTGATTTGACCTCAGCCATGTTTCTGATCCTTGATGACCCAGGTCAATCCCCAGTCACTAGAGAAGGCTGCCCAGGAGTGGTCATAGTCGATCAGGCTGTGACAATCATATTGCATTCCAGAGGGGAAAAAAAGAATTTGTTACACAAGGGGTAAAAATAGTAAGTTAGAGCTTAATCAATTGACTTCCACATACCATTGGGGAAATACATTAAAAGCCCTTAAAATCACCAGGAGAGAAGATGGAGGAAAGCGAAACCAATATTTACACCAAGCAAAGGACATAACTTCCAGAAATGAAAGAAATTCTCTACACAAAGAAAATGAGAGATCCTCACTGATTCAGAGGGGAAAAAAATGAGACACTTATTTGGAGAGAGTGAAGAAAGAGTGACTCTCTAAGGGGCAGAAAATCCACCATGACATAGCCATGGAAATCAATGCTGGAGGCAAATTGAGGAACCAAAAGGATGAAGCGGCCAATCTAATTCAAGGTGAGGAAACCATAACAAAGCACGCAGAAAAAGAAAATGTCTCAACCCGAGCAAAGGATGGCAGTCAATTACAACAAGAACTGACATTTTATGTAGGGTGTTAAGGTTCATGAAGTACTCCAAGTACATTATCTCATTTGAGCTTCACAACATCCCAGTGTACTAGCTACTAAAGATAATATTATCCCTATTTTATTGATGAGGAAATGGAGAATCTGAGGGCTTAAGTAACTTGCCCATGGCCACACAACTTGTAAATATCAAGGCAGGACTCAAGCTCTTATCTCTGACTTTCTAATATAATTCAATACCTTTCTTCTTTTTTAATTTTTAAAAGTTGTTTTTATTGTTATCTTTTGTTTTTATATCACCTTCATTTCCAATAACAGTTCTTCCTTTCCCCTATCCAGATGGCTAACTATTAAAATAAAGAAAAAAGGAAAAAAAAAGTAGTTTTGGAAAATATCAACCAAGTCTGACAGTATACGCAGTGTTCCACTTCTGCAAGGGAGGGAAAGGGGGTAGCATTTTCTTGCTTTTTCTTCCTAAGATAAAGAAACTCAGGAGCAAAAAGACCTACAGAATGCATTCTTAGAACATGTTAAGATAGTGGATTATAGAATTTACTTTGTCTGGGGAAATAAAGGTCAATATTTAAAGGTTTACCCTCCGTAATTAAGAGCTCAGGAACAATCAGAAATAAAAATCAATATTCACTGAGTTGGGAAAAAAAAAAAAAGCTTTGTGCAAGGCCCTTTGAATAAACTCATAAATCTTTAGAGCTAGAAAAGAACTTAGTATTTAGTCCAAGCTTGTCATTTTAGAGGGGAGACAGCGATTCGGGGGAAAAGTTTTAGTTCAAGAGCCAAGAAACCTGGAACTGAGAGAAACTAGCTGTGATACCATGGATATGTCAATGATCTCTCTAATTCCCAGTTTCCTTATATGTAAGACAAGTAGGTTGGATTTTATTTTTAAGGTCAACAAAGAAGATCATAAATTGAAATAAACCAACAAGCATTTATTAAGCACCTATTACGTGAAAGGCACTGTGTTATGGATAAAAAGGAAATAGTCCTTGCTATTAAGAAGTTTATATTCTCTTGGGGGTAGACAATATGTATATATGTAAGTATGAGGAAAATAAAGACATATAGTTTAGAGAGGGAAGGCACAAGCAGATGGAGGAAATCAGGAAAAGCTTCACGTAAAATACAGGGCTTGAACGGAGTCATGAAAGAAATAAAGGATTCTATGAAGCAGAAGCAAGGAGGGAACACATTCTAGGCGGGGGGGATGGCCAGTTCAAAGGTTTGGACACAAGGAGATGTCTGTGAAGAGTAGCCAGAAGAACAATTTATCTAAACGAGTGGTCAGCAAACTACAGCCAGGAGACCCAAATCTGTCCCTCAGCCTGTTTTTATATAGCTATGACCTAGGGATAGTTGTTACATTTTTAAATACCATAAAACTTGATGTTAAAAAAAAAAAAAAAGTAATGACCATTCTTAGCTCCCAAGCTGTGCAAGAACAGGTGTTGGCTGGATTTGGCCCCTCTAGCCATTAGTTTGCTGACCTTTGGAACCCTTGGATAGTGGAAAGAGGAGTAATATGTTTGAAGCCTGGAAAAGCAGGTTAGGGCCATATTGTGAAGGACTTCAGAAGCCAAGCAGAGTTTGTAGTTTATCCTAAAGGCAATAATGAATCACTGGAGTTCGTTGTATAGGGGAGTGACAGTTAGACTTGAACTTTTAAAAAAAATATCTCTCTGGCAGCTGTATGGGGATGGATTGGAGTAGGAAAAAGATTTAAGGAGGGCCATGCATAGCAAAGGCCCAGGTTAGAGGTATTAGAAGTAGCAAAGGACTGGTTATGAGTATATGAGTAGGAAGGAAGAAAAGAAGCATTTATTAAGCACCTACTATATGCCAGGCACTGAGCTAAGTGCTTGTAATTATTATCTCATTTGATCCTCACAATGTCCCTGGGAGGTAGGTCATATTGTTATCCCGTTTTACAATTGAGGAAACTGAGGCAAACACAGCTTAAGAGGCTTATCCAGGGTCACACAGCTAATAACAAGCACTCCATGATTGTTATTATTTATCTCTTACCATTTCTTTTCTTTTTGTCCCCTGTTCCACTCCCACCTGCCTGGGTAAGACACTCAACAGACTGTATTGCTCCAACAGCTGCCTAACCATTTCTCCAACCTGTAGTTTCTTCCCCCATCCAATCTATCAGACACACCACTTCCAGAATCACTGTCCCATTACTCAGTCTTAATTACGTTAACCCCTCCCAGCCCCAAAGTCTTCAGTGCCTTCATATCACCTACCAAAAATGTCCAAATTCTTTAGTACAATACTCAAGGACTTCTATAATTTGCCTGCAACTTACATTTCTAATCTCGTCTCTTACTAGGTCATTTACTCTAAGCGGAAGCAAAACTTAACTATTTGCCATCCTTCTAACACACCTTCTACCCCCCCAGGCTTTCCCACCTCCCTGCCTTTATCCATGCTATTCATATATCTACAATGCCCTGCCCCACAGTTTCCCATCACAAGGCTTATCTTTACCCATCCTTCAAGGCCCAAGAAAAACACCATTTTCTCCATGAAGCCTCTCTTATTCCCCAGCTAAAAGTGGGCTCTTTTTCCTCAGAATCCTTATCACAATTTTTAAATTTTATTTTCAGTTCCAAATTCTCTCCTCCAGCCTGTACCCCACCCATTTTATTGACTCTTCCGCGCTTATAACACTACTTTGTATTATACATGTTTGCATACATATTTTATCTTCGCTAGTAGATTGTAAACTCCTTTAGGGTAAGGACTGTGCCTTATCCTTCTTTGGACCACTACAGTCCTAAGAACTCAAACATTTCACTAATAAATGGATAAATTAGAGTTAAAGAGTTTTTGTGGTTCTCTCCAAGATACAAAACTAAAGAGAGTGGCAGAACAAGGACTGGAATTCAGGTTTCCTGGCTCTCAGTCTTTGACTTCTCCCTTACCCTTCCTATTGCACCACACTGCACATTCTTCTTCATTTATCATGTGAAAGTACATAATATTCTCTTTGAAGCCTGTCCAAGTGTGTAGGACTTATTTTAAAAGGATTAAATTACTTTCCAGGGAAATTACTTTTATTTGAGAACTCTTTCCGTCAGTCTGCTTTTTATTTATTTATTGCCTGCAGAGTTTAAATAAAGATAATAAATTGCATGATCGATAGTAACAACTAAGTTGCTTTGCTTAAAACTGATAATGAAGTGTATAGATTTCCCATGAATAATTGAGGTAAATTGCTCCTGGCACGGCCTGTTCTTCAATTTGCAGCTACAGAGTCTGCATGGGCAAAGAAAGCAGACTGGGTAAGATACTCCCAAATCCAGAGCCTGTTCCTCAGTCTCTTCATTTGAGGAGTAGAGCAAATAGATACTTCAATATAAATGATTGTTTTACAGAGTGATTTATGAAACAAAGCACTACTACAGACATGTAAACTGTCATCTGTATTATTAATATTCGAAGTAAAGTCTCTCCTAGTCAATGAATTACAGAGAGATAGCATGCTTTTCAGATTTGCAGATGATATAAAACTGGGAAGGAACACTAACTCACTGGACATCAGAGTCAAAATTCCCTCTAAATTCCCCAAAGCCATGGTGGTGGTGGTGGTGTTTTCTTGGCAAAGATTCTGGAGTGGTTTGTCATTTCCTTCTCCAGATCATTTTGCAGATGAGGAAACTGAGGCAAACAGGGTTAAATAACTTGCCCAGGGTCATACATCTAGTAAGTGCCTGAGGTCTTATTTGAACTCAAGTCCTTCTGACTCCAGGGCCAGTGCTCTATCCACTATCCATCTAGCTGCCCTAGAAACAGTCAATGTACTGGAAATATCAACGGAGTTTGAATCAGAGGACCCGAGTTCAGATCCTACCTCTGCCACTTAGTACTTCTGTGACCTTGGGCAAGTCACTTAACCTTTTTAAGACTCAGTTTCTCTAGGTATGGAGTAAGGGAGTAGGACCAGATGACCTCTAAGATTTCTTGTAGCTGTAAACCTATGATCCTATGGAAGACGAAATTTAACAAGGAAAAACTGAAGGTCTTATACTTCGGTTCAAAAAAATATCAACATCACTGAATATGAAGGAATGATACCTAAAAAATAAAATTAAAGGGTGAGAAAGAGGAATGTACTGGGAGAAAGAAAAAGGGAGAGGTAGAATGGGGTAAATTATGGCACATAAAAGAGGTAAGAAAAAGCTTTTACAGTGGAGGGGAAGTGACAGTGAGTGAGTGAACCTTACTCTCATCAGAATTGGCTCAAAGAGGGAATAATATGCACATGCAATTGGGTATAGAAATCTATCTTACCCTGCAGCAAAGCGGGGGGAAAGAGATAAGAGAAAAGGGAGGGGGTGACAGAAAGGAGGGCAGATTGGGGGAGGGAGTAGTCAGAAGCAAAACACTTTTGAGGAGAGACAGGGTGAAGAGAGAGTTGAAAAACAGGGTAGGGAGGGGTTTGGATAGGATGGAGGAAAATACTCTTCTTGTGGTTTACCCCTTTTGTTCTGATTCTTTCTTCACAATATGACTAATAGGGAAATATGTCTAATAGGATTGTACAGGTATAGCCTATATCAAAATACATGTCATCTTGGGGAGAGGAAAGGGGAGAGAAAAAAATTTGAAACTCAAAACTTATAAAAGTGAATGTTGAAAACTATCTTTATATGTAATTGGAAAAAACAAAATGCTATTAAGTGGGGGGGGATCAACATCACAAACACAAGATGAGGAATGTTTGGGTAGACAGCAGTTTGCATAAAAATAATAAATTCTGAGTTTCACTAAATTGTATGCTCATTATGAGGGTAGCTAGGTGGAGCAGTGGATAGAGTGCTGGGTCTGGAGTCAAGAAGACCTGAGTTCAGTTTTGGCCTCTGACACTTACTAGCTGTGTGACCCTGGGCAAGTCACTTAATCCTTATTTGCCTCAGTTTCCTCATCTATAAAATGATCTAGAGAAGGAAACGTCAAACCACTCCAGACTCTTTGCAAGAAAACGCCAAATGAAGTCACAAAGAGTCAAACACAACTGAAATGACTGAACAACAACAAAAACAGCTCATTGTGAGTCAAAACTAATGAAATCTTAGACTATACAGATTCAGGACAATTTAAGTTCCTAGAGGGCGAGAACTGTGCCTGATACATGAGAAGCCAACTCCAATCATCCTGATCTATATCTTGCTACTGGATCCAGATGACTCTAGAGGAGAAAGTGAGGCTGGTGACTTTGCACAGCCCTCCCTCACTTAAATCCAATTCAGTTGCACCTACCTGATATCATGGTTCTCTTTCAGAACAAAGGACAAACACCCTGATACATAGTAGATATTTAATAAATGCTTGTTAATTGACTTGGGCAATGATAGCCTCACTGATACTCTACCCTGCTCCAACCACATTTGGAATATTGCGTTCAGTTCTAGGAAACTGCACTTCGTCTATGATGTCGTTAAGCTGAACAGGATGCAGAAGAGGTCAACCCTGATGATGCAGGTCCCTGAATTCAGGCCACAGGAGGATCCAGGGTTAGCCTGGAGAAGAGAAGACTGCCAGAGGGCATGATTGCTGTCTATAAGCACTTGAAGGGTGGCCATGCAGAAGAGTTATTCTGCTTGGCCCCAGAGAGCAGAAGAGCAAGAATGACAACAGCTAATAACAGATAACATTTATACAGTACTTACTATGTACCAGGCACTGTGCTAAGCATGTTACAGTTTTTAATAAGGATAGTAGTTAACATCTAGATTAATACAATTGTTAACAATAATAGTAGCTAATATTTATACGATGCCAGGCAGAGTGTTAAGCACTTTACAATTTTTATCTTATTTGATCCTCACAACACTAGGAGGTAGGTGCTATTATTATCCCTATTTTACTGATGAAGAAACTGAGGCAGACAGAGGTTAAGTGACTTGTCTGGGGTCACAGGGCTAATAAATGTCTGCGACTAGATTTGAACTCAGGTCTTTCTGATTCCAAGCCTGATGTTCTACCCACTGTGCCATCCAGATGCAATGGGGTGGAGGTACCAAAATTTAAAAAAAAGTAAATTTATGCTTGATGTTGGGAAAGACTTCCTAATCCTCCTGAAGAAATCTTAGAGTAGACTGAGCTAACTAGGGAGGTGCTGAGTTCCCTGTTCCTGCACATCTTTAAGTAGAAGCTGGAAGACACTGTATACATGACATCGTAGAGAGGATTCCTGCTCAGGGATGGATTGAATTAGATGGTCTCTGAGGTTCCTTCCAACTCGGATCCTCTGTCAGTGCCAATGTCAAAGGCACAGTGCCACAGAAGGAGGGAGGTAGCTAAGCATGTAGGGTGGTGCTCCAGAGGCCAGATACACCTTGTTCTTTGTCAGCAGGTGATTTACTAGTGAAGGGGAGTGGATGGCCTCCTAGCAGTTTCCTTAGGCAAGATTCAATTCTCAAATAATAGATGAGCTAAAGCTGAGAGCTCGTCTTGCTGGAAATTACAAAAGCTCAATCTCCCTCCAAGCTGACATTCAATATTCCCTCCAGATAATAACTTCTCTGCACTCACAGCCACACGATGCCACCCTCCCTCGCGGCCAGGGGCCGACTGTGTCTATAGGGGTGCACCTGGAAAGCCTTGTTCCAGGCACGTAGCCCGAGTCCTCAAGAGAGTGAGCAGAGAATTAATGCTCATGGAACATCCTAAATCCTTTGTGGGAAAAGACCATGCCCAAACCGCTTGTTTCCATCATCTCTTTCACTACTCTAGTACAGGGATTTGGAGAGGGGGAGGCAGTATTTTTGGTTACAACCTCAGGAACTGAGTCCTTCAATTCAACTGCTATATAAAAGTGTCTACCATAGGCCAGGTGCTGAGTGGACTACAATTATGAGTAAGACAAGGTCCCTCTACACTCAAAGAATCTACAATCTTGTGGCCCTTCCTCTCTTGTCATTCCTCCCTGCTGTCCTTCCCCTACCCCCATTCATAGTAAGTTATCAACAGTACCATACTCAGTTCAGGTTTTGAGTGCAACAAAACTATTTTAAATGGTTTAAAAATTGACTAGGTTATTAGATAGATAGACAGACAGGTAGATAACCTTTCTAATCCAGCTTGAGAGATATCTCAGCCACTGTTTCATTTGTCAGTCATACAAGCTTAATCCCTCCTCAAAAGTCCTCTTCCAACAAACTATCTGAAAAAACTAGATGCCCTCCAGGATTCCAACCAACTTATTATCTATCCCAAACAAAGATTTGTTATGCTAATCTCCAGTTTTCACAGACATATCCTGGTGTTAACTGGAAACCAAAAGACCTAGTTCCTAGTCTCAGCTCTGATACTTTGGACAAAGTACTTTACCTCTCAGGGGTTCAGGTTTTTCACACATAAAATAAAGGGATTAAATTGGATCTCTTGTCCTTTCCAGCTCTGAAATTCTAGAATCCATTATGATCAGTTTCCACTCTTCCTTCTCTTTTTCATCCATCTCTCCCTTGATCTCTTGCTTTTCTTCATCTATTCAAAGTGCCAGGCCCACATTGTTCTTCCATATAATGATGTTTAATCCCTATTGTTTCCTCTCAACATCCCATTTAACACTTGTCAAGTGACATATTACAAGGTTCGAATAAACAGGAGGCCAGTCAATCAACATGGAGTGTCAATGTTGATGAAATACAAGGTAAGGTTGTTAAAAAGTAAGTTCTAGTTACTCCTTCTACCATATCCCCTAGAGAGCTGGGGGTAATAGAGAAACATACAGACTCAAATTAAGGTTGTCTTTAAGGTCTATTGCCCATGTGGCTTGATGTACCCACAAGGAGTGCAATTATCATGCTAACGGACTGACACAATGCAATACAGCCCTTCAGAGAGCCTTATATAATCAAAAGCTTCTCCTTTCCAACTCTTCCCTTTATATTATCTGTTATCCTCTCACCAGAGCTCCAAGACAAAGTTCATTTATAATGTCCTGTTTGTTAGTGCATTTATTTTCCTTCCTCAAATTATATTTTATTTATCTGTTCAAATATTATATCCATACACATCCCATCCCAAATTTAATTTAAAACAAGTCAGTGAGAATTTATTAGGTGCCTGCTATATGCAAGGCACTATGCCAAGCGCTAGAAATAAAGAGAAAAAAATGGTTTTTTTTCCCTCAACTTAAGCTCCTTGAGGGTAGCAACTATATTGTTCTGTCTTTGTCTCCTCAGCACATAGTACACTGCCTCACACTTAGTAAGTGCTTGTTAATTGAAATGTAATTGGATGGTGGTTTGTAGTTTCATTTTCCATTGAATGCTAGCATGCCAATCCTCAATAGTCCATCTTCCACTGGACATTCAATAAAAATGTACTAATTTCCTACCATGTTGTTAACTGATGAAAAATTCTAGGCAAGCATGAGTCCCTTAAGGACATGGTTTTGGCAATTTTACTTTAACAAGCTAGTTTTTCAAGACTAAGTAGAGCTCCATAATCCCAGTTCTGCATTCCCAGTATTCATCCTCCCATACCCTTCAAACATCTCAGTTCACTCATAGGGTGCCAACCTATATAATCAATATTGGAAAATGCCTCTTAATTCTAATTTCACTTGACCCAATTCCAAGGATGTAATTATACAAATTTCCCATCTGTACCCTTATCTCTATCTCTCACCTGGACTATTACAATAGCCTCCAACCTGGTCTCCCTATTTCTAATCTCTTCTTTCTCCAGTCTACCCTCCATATGGCTTCCAGAGCAAAGATCTAAAGCATAGATCTGATCATGTCCTGTCCCTGCTCAGGAAACACCAGTAGCTCTCTATTAGCTATAGAATAGAATACAAACTCCTCTATTTTGCATTTAATGCCCTTAATAACCTTGTTCCACCCTTCCTTTCCCACTTTATTATAGTCCTTACATTATTTTCCTTCATGTGGTCTTTGGTTCAACCAAACTGATCTTTCTCCTTCTCCCCTGGGACACTCCAGCTCCAATCACTAGCTGTCTCCCTGAATGGAATGCTGTCTCTTCACTTCTGCCTCCTAAAACCCATTGTCATTTGTACCTTGGACCAAATGCCACCACCTACATGAGGCCTTTCTTGATCTCCAACCATTCATGCATCCCCAGACAACAAAAATATGTCTGTATCACCCATGTTGTCTTACCTGAGAGAATATAAGGTCCTTTGTGGCAGGGATTATTTCATCTATCCTTTTTTGTATCCATATTGTATATCCCCAGCGCCTAGCACATCAGAAGAGTTCAACAAATTTTGGTCGCCCAGAATCATAGTGTCGTTAGAGGCAAGATCCAAAGCCAGATCTTCTCTCTTCACATCCATTGTTTCCACAACCCCACCCTACTTTTCTATCTTAGAAGGGAACTTTAATGGGAGCTTTTGTCCAGACCCTGATGTTGGTTATGCATTCAGAACTTACCGCTTTCCTTTGAGGAATATAGCATTTTAAAAAGGGAAATAATAATTTAATTGCCTACTATGTGCCAGATACTATACTAAAGCCCTTTTTACAAATGTTACCTATTTTGAAACTTACAACAACCCTGGCATTTTAAACCTGAGGAAACTAAAGCAGAAAGTCAGAGGTTAAGTGACTTGTCCAGAGACACACAGCTAGTAAGTATCTGAGGCCAGATTTTAAGTCTGATCATCCTGACTCAGACCAAGTACTCCACCAGCTATCCAGTTATCTCATTTTAGAAGATCCTTTGTAATAGGCAGAAAAATGCAGAATCCTTAATGGGACTTCTTCAAGCTGTGGATGGATATTCTCCTTAACATTAAATGAAAAACACAAGAAAACTGAGCCCTTCATAGCACCAAGAACCAACTGGAGGCAAAAAACAAAAGGGAAGCAACCTTTGGTTCCACCACCCCTATCTACTCAATGCCCTCTTCCCTTCCTATAATCACTTCTTCCTCAAAACTTTGCCTGCCTTCTTTGTGGTCCAGAAGTTATTCTTTAGGGGCAGCTAGGTGGCACAGTGGATAGAGCTCCAACCTTGGAGTCAGGAGGACCCGAATTCACATCTGGCCTCAGATACTTGACACTTACTGGCTGTGTGACCCTGAGCAAGTCACTTAACCCTAATTGCCTCACCAAAAAGCAAAAAAAAAAGTTACTCTTCAACGTAAGGATATTCACGTCTTAATAAATGTTAAAAACAAATCTAGCTACTTTGTCAAAGCACTTGTAACAGATATTTTTAATTGAGGAAGGAGAGAGGGGATCTTTCCCAGAGTATTAGCAGAAGAGAGGCCATTAGAGGGGATCTAGTCCAAACTCTTCATTTCATAGCTGAGTAACCTGAGCTTCAGAAAAGTTAAATGATCTGCACAAGGTCACAACACAGCTATTCAATCAGTAGAATGTGAGATCAAGGCCAGGCCACATTCTCCCTTCATTGCCACAGAATGGAGTTTCTCCAGTCACACCATGCAAGAAATACTGGGGCCAAGTGCAGATAGTGCTGGATTTGGTGTCAGAAGAGGACGGCAAGCTGAGCTAGCTGTGTGAACTTGGGCAAGTCACTAGAACAGGAATTGTTAAGTTTATAAATTGAAGGAGTTTGTCTAGAACATAGGCTCTTAACCTGGTGTCCATGAGCTTGTTTCAGAAATATTATTTTTTATAAATATATTCCAATATAACTGATTTCCTTTGTAACAGTATGCATTTTGTTTTAGGTGTTTAAAGACATTCTTTTAAGGAGGGTCCATAGGCATAGCCAGACCAACAAAGGGGTCTGTCTGGGACACAGAAACAACAAGGAATTTTTGGTCTTGAAGAGCTCAAAGGTCCCTGTGACTCCTTAATCCTAGGACCCTCTAAAGAACCCCTCCCTAGTCCTCCTGCTTATGGATCTATACCATGGGACACACCAACAGGACATTGTACTGGTGGTAGGAGGCATCTTGGGAGCAAGGAGACATAATGTTTTACCATTAAAAAAAGTTTACTGAGGTCAGATGCTGAAGCTAAGAGAAAAACAAACCAAAAAATGGAGAGGGGGAATTTTTGTCTCCTTAGAAGTTCTCTGCCAGCAGGCAGCCCTGAGGCATGCTTCCAGGGGAGCCAGCACCTCACTCTTGTGGAGATGAGGCCTTGGCAGGCTGTTTAAAATGCTCTTGCCTAAAATACTTGCTAAGGCCTCTGGCATAACAACAGCCCTCTGTTCCCCAGCACAAAGTGTGTGGGCTCTCTCTGCCCTGACCTGCCTCACCCTGTCCTTACCCAGGCCATTCCTGTCTCCTAGGGATCTATGCCCAGGCTGACAGCTTCTTGTAAAGACAGAGAGACATCAAGAAGAGGCTCAGATGCTTTCTGCTTAGGAGACTCTGGGCAAGTCATTTCCCTTGTCTGAGCTTCAGGTTCCTTCCAGACCTAAATCCTCAGATTCCATAAAATACTAAGATGACTTAGAGACAGCTAAGTGTCACAGTAGAGTGCTGGCTATGAAGTTAGGAAGAACTGAGTTCAGCTCCTGCTTCAGACACTACCTGTGTGATCAAAGGCAAATCAGTTTTCTCATCTGTAAAATAGAAATGACAACAGCACCTGCCTCCTAGATGAGATAATATTGCAAAGCAGTTTGCAAACCTTAAAGTGATATATAGAGCTGGGCCTGGAGTCAGGAAGCCTTGAGGTCAAATCTGACCTCACTTATTAGCCCTGTGACCCTGGGCAAGACACTTAACCTCTGCTTGCCTCAGTTTCCTCCTCTACAAAATGGGGATAATAATAGCATTTACCTCACAGGGTTGTCATGAGGATTAAATGATATAATATTTGTATGTGTGCTTAGCACAATCCCTGGCACATAATACATGATTAATAAATGCTTGTTTCCTTCCTTCCTTCTGGTCAACTTTCCTATCTTAAAAAAAAAAAACACTTCTGGAAAGGATGGAACCTTGGGGCAGAACCTTGGTGTCCCACAGGGTGAGGAACAGGAGGCTGAGAGCCTTGAGCTGGGTTGGTGGTGGCAGCAACTTCCTGCAGTGACTTTAACTTCCAGCTACAGCAGCTCCTGTGAGGCAGAGAAAGCATAGAGAAGATGAAGATGATCTTGGAGCCCCAGTGGTGCTACTTTGAAGAAAAGGAGCAGCTCATGGACATCATGGTCAAGGAAATGCTCATTAAGGTGTCCCCATTCTGGGTTCAGATTAACTCAGACATCGCAGGCAGGCTACGCAGGACAAGTATATGGAAGTCAGTAGGAACCTGAAAGGTTTGTATGATGACCAGGATAGATTAAGAAAGGAACAGCTCAGTACCATTTCAGGACCAAATGAATTTGCAGAATTCTAAAATAGACTCGAACAGATTAAAGAAGCATCCACCAGAAGCATCCAAATGAGATTTGTGTGCCAATGTCAGTGGAATTTGAAGAGCTCCTGAAACCCAGAGAAGATCCAAGTGAAGATACATAAAACTTGGTGAGGTTCGTAGATGAAGAAAGATATGGCCTTTACCTGGATCTTCATGACTGTTAACTTAAGTGTATTAACTTGAAAGTATCTGAGAAACTGGATTATATCATGTAACACCTCTCTATCTTTGACCAGTTATTAGATCTTCCCACAGAAAGGAAGAATGCAGAGTACAAGAGGTGCCTGGAGATGCCACCTAAGAACCTCCAGGATTACACAGACAGGGTAAAGCTCCTAGAAGATCAGAATGAGCTATTTGGGAATCTTCAGAATGAATTTGAGAAGAAGTGGGAAAAATGGTACCTTCCGAGACTGGCAAAAAGAGACAAGCAGTTCACTGACCCACACTGGAGCCCATCTTGACCTCTCTTGAGTTTTCCTCCTGGGAGAAGTTGGCCTCCTTGTGCCTGGACAGACTAAAACCTGCAGGCTACCTCTCAAAAGAAAGTCCAGGACTAACTGCCACTGTGTTATCACGTCCTTTGGTATACTCTGTGCTTAAAACCTCAGGCCTCTTGTAGTATTTCCCGACACACTACACATTCACATAGATACACAACAAAACTATCCGTTAACACCAAATTCCCCAGATCTTCATTGATCAGCCACCAGAGGCTTACCTGTGTCTGTTACTATCCTTCTGGTCAACAAATTCATTTCATTCATAGCATCTGAGCCAGATTAAGAGGAGCAGCAAAGAAGCCCTTTGGTGCCCTGTTTTTATACACTGGCAGCCTCAGCGTAGGAGAAAGGCTAGTTTTCTCATTAGGACTATTTCTCATTAGGACTATTGCCAGCAGCTGATTCCTCCTTATTTCCTCCCCACCCCCCCAACACATACAACCTCCCCACCCTGCGCAACACACCCTCAATTTCCCTGACTTTGTAACACATAAGAACTTTGTGTTGGCATTCTAACTTTCGAAAGCCCACTTTAGGGATCACTCCTGCAGGTTTTTCTCTGAGTAACTGAGTAGTGTGTGTACTGTTGTGCCTTGTTTAGAATCCAAGCAGTGTTGGTTTTTGGTCCCCAGGTGTATTGCTTCTAATTCATGCTTCTTCACACCTCTACTCAATTTACCCAATCTACCTGAAAATGCCCCTAATTCCTTGGAATGGCACAGACCATTCCAATTTTCAACTAGTTTGCTTTATAAGAAGAGATGTCTTGGGACTAGATCATTCAATGTATTTGCCCTAAATACACAAGGTCTTTATATGGATCACTGCTACCGGTTCAGTCACTTTCACTGACCCTGAATTACTTCCTTCCTCTTGTTATAAGCAGTGCAGACTAAGCTTCCCAACTTAATCCAGTTCTATTACCAGGGCTAGCCTAATGCGAAAGTACATTAGGAGACCACCTAGTATGAGCAAGACACTATAGCAGGTGTTTGTGGAAGATTCAGAGACTCATAAGACACAGCTGCTACAATGAGAGACAGTGTGATGTAATGAAAAGACACAGTCTTCAAGAACTCACTGCCAATCTGTGCCACGAAGAGGCATGTTAAGAGCTTTAATGGAGGAATACTATTACATACTATTATTATTTTTACTATTATTGTTATTATTATTAAGCACTTCTAAATAAGTGGTACAGTCGAATATTATAGAAGGTCAAAGAAGAGAAAAAATATTTCTAGCTACAATGATCAAAGAAGATGATCCCTAAAGACCACTGTTGGGAGATTGTGTTGTGTCTCCATTTAGAATACAAATGCCTTGAAAGCAGGGACTTTCCTGCTTTTTTCTTTGTACCCCCAAACTTAAAACAATGCTTCCCACATAGTAAGCACTTACTACATGCTTTTTCATTTGTTCATTCACACATTCACTATGGATATGAGTCTGGAAGGGGCAAGGGAGGAATGAAACACCAAAGAAAGAATTTCAAGATATACTCAGAGGAAAAAGAGTTCCCATATGGGAGTAGTAGGATATAAGGTTGGAAAGGTAGGTTGAGGCAAAGATGTAAAGAAAAATACCACTAAAAGATAGCAGAACTCAGATCCATGCAATGATCAATCAACTCCAGAAGATGAAACCACCTTCCTACATAAAATGATGGTGGAGTACCATTATGGAATGACGCACATGCCTTTAGAAATAGTTGATGTTATTTTGCTTACCTGTATTTCCTTGTTGGCTGTTCAGTTGTTTTTCAGTTGTGTTCAATTCTTCGTGACCCCATTTGGTTTTTTTGGTAAAGATACTGGAGTGATTTGTCATTTCCTTCTCCAGCTCATTTTACAGATGAGAAAACTGAGCCAAACAGGGGTAAGGGAGTTGCCCAGGGTCACACAGCTAGTAAGTGTCTGAAACTGCATTTGAACTCGAGTCTTTCTGACTCCAGGCCTGGCACTCTATCTACTGCACTATAAATTCTATGGCAGGATGTACCTTGTGATGGGGAAAAAAGAGTGAGGTAAGTTATTCCAAAGAGTTTGTGGTTTGGTTTTGTTTTTAAGCATTAATAAAACTTTTCTTTTTAAGGTGGGTTGAGGTAAGCTTGCAGCCTTGCATCCCGGGCTAAGGAGTTTTGCATGTGTTTCTGTAGTCAAAGTGAAATCCCTGGAGTCTTTTTATACCTTGTTAAGATATTTTAAACTGTTATCAGTCATGGTGAGTCAACCCATGCCATGATCTTTCCTAGCCCCAACCTGTCCTCCAGATGTGCCAGGAAGTCTATGTTCTTTATGGCCCCTAGGAGGCCAGTAGGCTCTCTCCCCTTCTCTTAACTCTGGCTGAGAGAGCCCTGCCTTCATTTTGAAATGACTGGACTCACTACAGGAGGTGGTAAAAATAAATAATTCCTTGCCTCTGCTGATAAACAACAGGCTCATTTCTCACTGCTTCATGGAAGGAGCCAGCCCTTTCATAGCAGGCAGGGGTGACATGTTTCTTGATGGACTCCGTGTCACCTTTTTTGCCAGAACCATCAGCTGATACCATTGAGAAAGAATGTGCCCCCATTTCTCTCTGCTACAATTGAACTAACAGCAGCCTCACCATTAGTCAGTGTGTGATGAGCCAAGGTTTGGTTTTCTCAAATCCTTCTTCCATCCCTCAGGGCTTTTGAAGGTCCTACTTAATAGAAACTCAATCAAGTCTAGTTTACGCCTCCATCCAGAGGTTAGAAACTAGGTGGGACGAGAGTTGGAAGGAATGACTGACTTCCAATTTATGCTACTGCTGCTGGGGGTGGTGGCTCATGTACCACAGGTGATATGAGGAAAAGAGCATTAAATTTGGAGTCAGAAGATCTGGGTTTGAATCCCAGTTCACCACTCACTACCTGTGTGACTACAGGCAAATCACTTAACCCTTGTGGATCTCAATTTGCTCGTCTGTAAAATGAAAGGATTAGACTAGGTGAATTCTAAGATTTCTTCCATCTCTAAATCTATGATCCTATGATATGAGAAGGAAAGGAAAAAAAAAAAAAAGAAGGAAGACCAGGGTCACTAAAAACAAGTCTTTTGTTCATCACTATTTCCCCTAGGGTACTACTACCCTGTCCTAAGACCGCAGGTCTAGGATTCACACATCACTCTTCTGATTGTGATCTCTTTCTGATGTCTTCTTCTCTATCATTCCCACTCTGTTTCTTCCTAACGCAATGGCTAGGCAAATAAAGATGCCCAGATAAAAACTATCACAGTGGGTTCACCTGGGAACTTGTGAATGAAAGAGTTTCTGTGAATGAAGGACAATTCACAGCTAGTTTTCAGAGGAGAGGATGATGGACAAGAGCAATTTAAAAACAGGAAAACTTGTGAAGTGGGAAACCCAATCCAGCTTGACTCAGCAGGACGTGAGTTATAAAAGGAGAGAAAAAAAAATGGTGAATCAGCTGCTTCTTCTAAGGTAAAGGCTGTAAGATGGGTTTCAAGGTATTGGGAAGGAAGATAGGTGAACTCAGAGGCCTGGATAAAATCTGATTGAGTTCCGAATACTTGAAGAATACAGATTGTTCTTTAAAAAATAGAGTGCCTGGACTGGCTACGCTTTTGCTTAGAGGAAGGAAGAGAAGGGAGGTGGCCGAGATAAGCTGCTTCTCTGCCAGCAAATGGGCACAGTCACAGAATAAGAAAGAAAAGAGTATGTTGGGGCCATCATTGGGCACAAGTCAGGAAAGCCAGGCTGCCTAGTATTCAATCAAGGACTGGAGTTAACAATCCTGTGACCTTGGGCAAGTTTACCTCTCTGGGCCTTGGCACTATATCTATTAAAAAGCTGACTAACAACTTCTGTATTTCCCTATGTCACAACATGATTATTATGGCAAACTGGTATGGTGAAAAGAATTCTGGATTGGGAATAGAAGAACTGGCTTTTAGTGCCAGCCCTGTTACTTAATTGGGCAAGTTTCTGAACTTTAGTTTCCCCATCTGTAAAATAAAGACAGGAAATGTCCATTGGATCTGATGTTATAGTTCTATCATACCTTGCTCTCCATTCAACATTCATTCAACAAGCATTGGTTAACCATTCATTGGGTGCCAGACAGAATGGAGGTATGGAATAATGGATAGAGAATGGTCTCTGTGTAGAGAAGACCTAGATTCAAGTCTTACCTCTGGTGATAGGACCCTGCGCAGGTCATCTAACTTCTCTGTGTCCCAGCAATTCTTTAAGATTTCAAGTTGCAGATATACTTTGGTAAAGGGGTTCCCTGTACTCATGAAGTCATGTGTCCAGTCCAAAACAAAATTACATACAAAACCCACTAATATGTCATGCACTGTGATAGGAGCTAGGAATAAAATCACAAAAAAAGAAATAATATCTACCTTCAAAAGGGTCTTACATCCCTTTGGGAGTTAGGGTGGGGATATACTGGATGATGCTGACATCTTTTTTTTTTTCTTTCTGGTGAGGCAATAGGGGTTAAGTGACTTGCCCAGGGTCACACAGCTAGTAAGTGTCAAGTGTCTGAACCAGATTTGAATTCAGGTCCTCCTGACTCCAGGGCCGGTGCTCTATCCACTGCGCCACCCAGCTGCCCCAATGTTGCTGACATCTTACCAGAAACCACCAACCCAGATTCTCAGAGAATCATGAACATCACCCCCAACCTACCCCACCTCTATTTAATAGCCTTTTCCTCTCCTATACTCACCTCTTCCTCCCAACCTTACCAGCCTTCTTTGTGGTTCAGAAGTTATTCCTCAACCTAAGGATATTCATTTCTTAGTAAGGGTTTTTCTAAAATGTTGTCTTTTGTCAAAGCAATTGGAAGAGATGTTTTTAACTGGGGGAGGAGAAAGGGGACCCTTCCTAGAGAGGCCCTTAGAGGGGATTTAGTCCAAACTCTTCATTTCATAGCTGAGCAACCCGAAGTTCAGAAAAGTTAAGTGATCTGCACAAGGTCACGCAGCTCTTCAATCTGTAGAATGCGAGATCAAGGCCAGGTCACATTCCCCCTTCATTGCCACAGAATGGAGTTTCTCCAGTCACACCATACAAGGAACACTGGGGCCAAGTGCAGACAGTGCTGGATTTGGTGTCAGAAGAGGTGAGGAAGCTCTACTAGCTATGTGACCTTGGGCAAGTCACTAGAACAGGGGTTCTTAAGTTTATAAATTGAGGGAGTTTGTCTAGAACGTAGGCTCTTAACCTGGTGTCCATGAGCTTGTTTTAGAAATATTATTTTTTGTGGCACAGTGGATAGAGCAACAGCCCTGAAATCAGGAGGACCTGAGTTCAACTCTGGACTCAGACCAAACACTTGTCACTTACTAGCTGTGTGACCCTGGGCAAGTCACTTAACCCCAACTGCCTAAAAAAAAAACTATAAAAAAAACAAAAAGAAATATTATTTTTTATAAATATATTCCAATATAACTGGTTTCCTTTGTAACACTATGCATTTAGTTTTAGGTGTTTAAAGACGTTCTTTTGAGGAGGGTCCATTGGCTTAGCCAGACTAACAAAGGGGTCTGTCTGGGACACAGAAACAATAAGGAATAGATCTATCCCATGGGACATACCAACAGGACATTGTGCTGGTGGTAGGAGGCATCTTGGGAGCAAGGTAGCATAATGTTTTACCATTAAAAAAAAATTAAATGAGGTCAGATGCCAAAGCTAACTAAGAGAAAAACAAACCAAAAAATGGAGAGGGGGAATTTTTGTCTCCTTACAAGTTCTCTGCCAGCAGGCAGCCCTGAGGCATGCTTCTAGGGGATCCAGCACCTCACTCTTGTGGAGATGAGGCCTTGGCAGACTGTTTAAGATGCTCTTGCCTAAAATACTTGCTAAGGCCTCTGGCATAACAACAGCCCTCTGTTCCCCAGCACAAAGTGTGTGGGCTCTCTCTGCCCTGACCTGCCTCACCCTGTCCTTACCCAGGCCATTCCTGTCTCCTAGGGATCTATGTCCAGCTTCTTGTAAGGACAGAGAGACATCAAGAAGAGGCTCAGATGCTTTCTGCTTAGGAGACTCTGGGCAAGTCATTTCCCTTGTCTGAGCTTCAGGTTCCTTCCAGACCTAAATCCTCAGATTCCATAAAATACTAAGATGACTTAGAGACAGCTAAGTGTCACAGTAGAGTGCTGGCTATGAAGTTAGGAAGACCTGAGTTCAACTCCTGCTTCAGACACTGCCTGTGTGACCAAAGGCACAGCAGTTTTCTTATCTATAAAATAGAGATGACAACAGCATCTGCCTCCTAGGTGAGATAATGTTGTAAAGCAGTTTGCAAACCTTAAAGTGATATATAGAGCTGGGCCTGGAGTCAGGAAGCCTTGAGGTCAAATCTGACCTCACTTATTAGCCCTGTGACCTTGGGCAAGCCACTTAACCGCTGCTTGCCTCAGTTTCCTCCTCCGCAAAATGGGGATAATAACAGCACCTACTTCACAAGGTTGTCAATGAGATAATATTGTATGAGTGCTTAGCACAGTCCCTGGTATATAACACATGCTTAATAAATGCTTTTTTCCTTCCTTCTTGCCAACTTTCCTACTTTAAAAAAAAAAGGAAGCCTTCCAGTGAGGGTGGAACATTGGGCAGAACCTTGGTGTTCCAGGGGGTGAGGCACAGGAGACTGAGCAGCTGCTAGTGTGAGGTGAAGGTCACGCAGAGAAGATAGAGTTAACATTGCAGTCCCAACAGTGCTACTCTGAAGGAAGGGCTCATGTACATCATGGCCAAGGAAATACTCAGGAAGATGTCCATGCTCTGGGATCAGATCAACTTGGACCATTGCATGCAGGCTATGCAGGACAGGTATATGGAATTCAGTGGGAACCTGAAAGGTTTGTATGATGACCAGAATAGGTTAAGAAAGGAACAGCTCAGTACTATTTCAGGACCAAATGAGTTGGCAGAATTCTGCAATAAACTCAAATGGATAAAAAGAATTCCACTGGAAGCACCCAAATGAGATTTGTGTGCCAATGTCAGTGGAATTTGAAGAGCTCCTGAAACCCAGAGAAGATCCAAGTGAAGATACATAAAACTTGGTGAGGTTCGTAGATGAAGAAAGATATGGCCTTTACCTGGATCTTCATGACTGTTAACTTAAGTGTATTAACTTGAAAGTATCTGAGAAACTGGATTATATCATGTAACACCTCTCTATCTTTGACCAGTTATTAGATCTTCCCACAGAAAGGAAGAATGCAGAGTACAAGAGGTGCCTGGAGATGCCACCTAAGAACCTCCAGGACTACACAGACAGGGTAAAGCTCCTAGAAGATCAGAATGAGCTGTTTGGGAAGATTCAGAATGAATTTGAGAAGAAGTGGGAAAATGGTGCCTTCCCAAGCTGGCCAAAAGAGACAAGCAGCTTTCTTTTCACCCACAATGGAACCCATCTTGACCTCTCTGCATTTTCCTCCTGGGAGGAATTGGCCTCCTTGGGCCTGGACAGACTAAAATCTGCACTCTTGGCTTTAGGATTGAAATGTTCTGAGACACTGGAAGAGGGAGCCCAGAGGCTGTTCAGCACTAAAGACAAGCCCCTGGAATCACTTGACTCCTCTCTATTTACTAAGAATCTTAAATCACCAAGAGGGACACTGAGAGAAATAAAGACATTGCTTTTCTTGAAGCCCAGATCTACAAATAAATAGATTCTTGGGGAGCACCACCATCTCACATAAAAATGTACAACACAACCAGGGAGGGATAGAAGAGGAAAGAGAAGAGGAAGGGGAAGAGCAAAGAAGTGAGAGTGAAAGTGAAGATGAAGAGAACGGATTATCGACAACTCCAGAAACCTGCCCCGGGTTTGGGATGGCAAGCCTCTTCCCTCTTGGCTGGATAAGCTACATGGCCTCAATATCAGCTATAATTGAGATCTGTGGGAAGTACACCTACTGAACTCCCAAGGCCTTCCAGAGGTACTTTGCAGAATAGCATCATGTTCAAGCCAGGAGGTGCTTGGGCATTCCAAATACAGCTCACTTTGCTGATGTGACCCAGATTAAAAATGTTTTTTCTTTGCGGGTCAGGTTGAAATTGCAGAAGGCTTCTGAATGGTGGCAGTCTGACATTTCAGAGGAGTATGAGGATGCCAGTGGAAATGTTGTGAATAAGATGTGTAAGAACTTGAAATGCCATGGACTGCTCTAGAGTCTCAAGGACAAGCTCCATGACTGGTTGAGCATTCTAGGATTTGATATATTTCTATTCCACCCTAAGCACATGTTCCCAAAGACTCTGCTACATGATCTAACGTTCTAGCATGTGAAGAGAAGAAATGTGGACATAGTACAGGTTTGAAATATGGGATTTTTTTTGTTTTATATTAAAAAGGGTTCTGAAAACAATATCTGCCTGAATTCCTATTATTTGGGTCACGTCTTTAATGATTTGATACATATACACAGGGGTTGGAGAAGATGCTCTCTCAGGTCTTTTCTAACTCTAGGTCTATGATCCAATGATCCCAGTTCATATATTAGCTGGTAGCTTAGTTACTCCTTCACTTACCTTGACTGAAGCCTTAGTCGTAGAAATCTCAGAGTTCATTCTTCATACTGAGTAGTCTTGACTAGAGCTATTCATCTCAATATGGTGGTCATTTAACACTCAGTCCTAGTGAAAAATATATTATAAGCAGTAAGTTCATCTGTTTTTCTCTCCTACCTTTCAGAAGCTTTTTGCCACTTTGCTTTCCAATGAATCCAGTGAAATATTTCCAAATGGAGTCTCCACCCCTAAGCAAATAATTCAAGAGTTTTCTAACATTATGAGTGCTTTAACCCCCACCTTCTCAGGCATTTTTAGGATTGTGCCTAATTCAAGGGGGCATACAGTAAATGGAAATGAGTCATTAGGAGATATGGATTTATGTCCCATTTCTAACATTTACTAGCTGTGAAATTGGGCAAGTCATCTAAGCTTTCTGAGTCTCAGTTTTTCATCTGTAAAATGGGAATAATACTACCTCATTTGTTGTGCTTTGTAATCCTTAAAATTTTTTAAACATAGAAGTTATTAAAAGCCTCATCGAAGAAAATTGCATTGTCCCTAAAATGGATGTTTTCTTCTTAGGAACAAGGTTTCATTCTGACAATTAGCTAAGAAATATTTCAGTACTTCAAGGTTCCATGATTTCATTATGGTGGGTAGTACATCCATTGGGACATGTGGCCCTACTCTTTAACACTTTATTCATGAGTTTCTGTGGCCAAAGATTGTCATCACCTCTGATCACCATTCTTTTGATGAGTTTTTGTGTTTAGCTAAGTGATCCATAATTCAGAGAACACATAATACATCATCCAGCTCATACTCCAAGTCTTTCCAGCTTGGTAGGAGTGACCAGGTCCTACTGAGATCCATGGTATGGATTCCCTGGCAAAGCCCTTGAAACCCAGCCAGTTTTATGATGAAGCAACAAAGGAGGACATTAGTGATGCTACCTGTGTAAGCTGTGCCTTAATCACAGAAATGAAATCTTCTGGACTCCCTCACCCTACTGTACCCAATGCCAATTGCCTTACTAATTAAGGACCACCCTCAACCTTATCTTCAAAACCAATTATAGAATCTGAGGTCCTGCAGACAAGTCCCACAATAAACATTGGTTTGTGAAATTCTAGTAAGTCATAACAGGTACCTTAATGTCACAAGAAATTTTTTTCACAAAGTCAAACAGGGAAGCCAAAAATTAGATTTCAGAAAGATTAAGCTCTTTAATAAAAGAAGGGGGAATTGTATTGCTATTGAAATTCAAAAACGTGTGAATCAGGACCTTAGGAATGAGCTGTCTTCATTTAAATCTATGCTTCAGTTAATGTGAATAAAGTACTCCAGAGAGTACTTAAGAGGCAACTGGGTTCAGTAGACAGAGCACTGGATCTGGAGTCAGAATGACCAGAGTTCAAATCCAGGCTCAGACGCTTCCTAACTGTATAACCTGAGGACATTTAACCTCTGATTGCCTGATAAAAGGATCCACTGGAGAGGGAAATGGCAAACTACTCCAGTATCCTTGCCAAGAAATCTCCATGGACAAGTGGGATCCATAGGGTCATGAAGAGACAGACACGACTAAACAATTGAACAACCAAAAAAACAACCAGCGAAGAGAAGGGGTCTGTCCTTTTCCTGCGGGCTTTTCCCCCCTAATATAATGCAATGCTGTCCAACATTAATTGGAATTAATTAATAGAGGCAGCGTGGTAAAGTAGAAGGAATGCTCAATTTGTTGCTAGGAAAGACATGAATTAAATTCTATTTCTGCTACTTACTAGATGTATGACCATGAACAAGTAAGTCACTTTGCCTCTGTTTTATAAGTTCTCAAATACTATAGAAATGTAAGTTATTTTATAATATCCCCAGGGTTTATAAATGAAAGCAGGAGGTATTTTATTTCTAGTCGTATTTTCACTGATTAGAAGAGTTCAAGTGTATTGAGTGAATATCTCGGCTATTCATGCAATATGTTAAGTCCATATCACATTAGAACTCTTTTTTCTCCATTCTCAACAGACCCACCATTAATTAGTCCACAGATCAGACTGCTATATGATAGGAAATCTGTAGAATTTATCTATTATCATATCATAAATGAGCAAAATTGGGCCCAGAATTGAACAGGTAGAGAAGACCAAACTGGATTGACTGTAAGAAATTGTGAAATTTTTTTTAAATAACCCTGAATTGCTCTTATACAGAGGCTTACCTTTTTAACACCAATATACTTTCAGTGATGTTATGTAGCTGTGAGTTATGCAATGCCAAAGTTTCCAAAGAATTGAAGTTGCAGGTCACCCAAAGGGGAATAGACACAAAGTGGGTGCGAGCAGGGTGCAACAGAAGGAATTATGTAGGAGAAGCTCCATAAAGGCTGTCATCAGAAAATCCCAGTTTTGCTGCTTATTACCTATGTGACCTTGGGCAAGTCACAATCTATCTGGTCCTCAGTCTCATTATCCATAGAATGAGTAGGTCAGACTAGATGACCTCTAAGAGACTTTCCAGCTTTCAATCTATAATTCTATAAAAAAAAAATGACCAGAAAAACAAGATGGGTTTGTCATATAGCAAAAGAGAAAGATAACCAATGGGTAGTCCACATACACTGCTAGTATCCAAGTGTAATTGCATTTTAAGAACTGATTGGTATGCCAGGATTTGTCATTCAGAGGAATATTCATTTCCTCTAAGCTCAGAGAAGAAATTTTGGTCTAATAGAATCGTTGAGCTGGACTTGAACCATATCCAAAAACTTTGGGCGGGGGGGGGAACTTTTTCAAGACAACCAAGTGTCAAAGAAAGGAACTAGGTTGGCAGAATCTGAGGAGCAGTAGCAGTGAGAAGGTGGTGTTGTCAAACCCCTCCAAGACTTAAGGAGCTGGGTGGCAGTGGCTGCCAAGGAGGCAATGGGTAAACAGAGAGAGGGGAAGAAAGAACTGAGTTATAAGGTAGAAGGGAAAAACCATATTAGGGGACTTGGGACAAAGAATTCAAATTGGAAGGAGCTCCTTAAGAGCAGGGACTATTTTAATTTTTTTTTTTTTACCTTTGTATCCCCAATGCTTATTACAATGCTTGACATATGTTGTTGTCAAGTTGTTTAGTTGTGTCCGACTCTTTGTGACTCTGTTTTTATGGGGTTTTCTTAGCAAAGATACTAGAGTGGTTTGCCATTTCCTTTTCCAGCTCAGCATACAGTAAGTATTTAATAAATGCTTGATAACTTAATTTGCCTTGTTATCTTCAAAGACTGAGGGAAATTCCAGAAGATCTACACTTTCTCCAACTTCTACTATTCAAGGTAGTCTAATAAGTGGTACTGTTATATACTCTTCTCATTAACAAAAAAAAAAAAAACTTAGCTGTTTACTGTATCCTGATTTTTCCTTCATATATAAAAAAACCAGGGTTAGTCATGAAGGCTTATATTATATACTTAGCCTGTACAGAGAAAAAGGGAGTAGAAGAAACCAGGGCTTAGCCGGTGAGATGAATGAAAAGAGTTTCTGGGTAATTAATGATCAATTTATTAATTAGGCTAGCAAATAATCAATAAATTGAGGTTGGTGGTTTCTCTCAATAACCAAAGACACCTAATGGAGATATTGAATGCCTTAAATATTTTTAGAAAAGGGCGTGCTGTTGACAGAGAAATAAGCCCTGATTGGAATAATTAATGAGGGAGTAGACATATTAATAAGGGGCTGGCCTAGAAGTCTTCAGCTTCTCCTGCTGAGAGCTTGACTTGATCATGAGACTCAGCTGCCTCCAGCTATCTGGAAAAAAGAATCCATCTCTACCTAGACCACTTAAGTTGAAGGATGGGCCAGAATTCACCTAGATTAGATTCTCTTCACCCTTTAATCAGAAATAAGCTCTCCCAGTTGGTTGGGGCCAGTATAAGATAGAGGAGAATATTCCTGGAGGGTCAGGCCAATCTCATCAGCCCTTCCTTCAGAGACTGATTGACTGGGAAGGATTAGTCTTCAAATGAGGAAGTAAAAAGAGAAAAAAAATCCTGAATTCTGATATTAATGATTGGTTATTAACAGAAAATAATTTTTCTCACTGGAAATAAGCAAAATATAAATTAAGGCAGAGAAATAAACCTCTGTCTAAATTTGAGGAATTTTCCTAATTGTAGGCTCAGAGCTATTATGATTTTATTATTATCTTTTCAGCTGAATCTGTGAAGTAATAAAGAAAGAAAGTACATGGACCTGAGGACCATTATATTACTCCTAGTCTACAAGCTAATTCTTGTTAACTCCCTACCCCTCCGCCTAGTCCTGGGAGATATGTTTCATTATCTGATCATTACTGGGATCATTACTGGATTTTTTAGTTACTCGGGGAGTTACTGCCTTTTAGTGAACTTTTCATGGATGTCTTAGTCATTGCCATTGACATTTATAGAGTGTGGGCCAAGTGTACAAACACATAGTGGTGTGGGGATACATGGAGAAGGGACATTTCCAGAATCACAAGGAATTCCTATAGGATGTGCCAGCCCACCCGGCTCATGCTCTAGGCGTGTCCACGAGCATTTTGTACTTTGTTCACTTGGTTCTTCTAATTTCACTCTAGATTAGTTTATATAAATCTTCCCTAGGCAGTGAGGTAGCCCAGTGGATAGAATGCTAGACTCGGAATCAGGAAAATCTGAGTTCCAATCCTGCCTCACATATTTATTAGCTGTATGACCCTGGGCCTATACCTCTCTCTCTGTTTCTTCATCTGTAAAATGGGGATAATAACAACTTACCTCACAGGGTTGTTGCGAGGGTCAAATAGGATAACATGCAAAGTGCTTTGCAAACTTTTAAATGCTATGTGAATTCCAACCATCATCGTCATCATCATCATCATTATCATCACCATCACTATCATCCTTATTGATTGGGTTTAATTTCCAGCTCCGTGGAAATACTACCTGTGGAACCTTGAGCCAGTTACTTAATCTCCGTGGGCCTTAGTTTCCTCATCTGTATAATGAGGGAGTTGGAATAGATGACCTGTCAAGCCTCTTCCTCTAAGTTTAGGAGCCTATAAACAAAGTTTTCTCAATGGTTGCATCTATCATGTAATTTTATACAATCTTAACATATGTGTAGGAGATAACTTATTTGGGAGGAATTTACTTTCACCCCAAAAGTTCAAACCCATTTCTAATAGGGTTGAGGCTGAAGTGGAGAATTTGTCCAAATTATTTTGACTCAGAGAATGTTCTGGACTTTTGAGTGCTCAGCTATGAAATGATGTCTTGTTATCATTGTCTTCCCTTAACACTGTCCAATCAACTGCTTCCAGCTTTCAGTTCTGTGCAGAGATCTTTTTTTTTCAAATAGTTCTGATATTCTGTTTCTCATGAGATTCATTTACATTTTTTGATGGACAACTATACTGTTCTATGTGTCTGAGAATAGATCAAAGGAGAACAGGCTTCCTATCATTTCTATCTTCTTTATGAATTATGAAATAAAATATCATCCCAAATTAATAATATCATCCCATGCTCTTTCCTTGACTATATCATCTAGAAGAAAGACATAGCCTAATAGCAGAAAATCAAAAAAGATTTTTGACTAATCTTTCATTTTCACAGAATCATACACATCACAAAAGTGTTTTATGTGCCTTCTTTCATATTTATTTCAAAGGAAACGATTCCATAAGAACTTGGTTTGGCAGAAAGAGCATTAAAATCAATGCCAAAGGACCTCTTAATCTCAGTTCTTGCTGTTCACTTTCTGTGTGACCTTGGACAATTCACTTAACCTTTATGGACCTCAGTTTCCTCATTTGTTAAATTCTAAAGCTGCTAATCAAGAATCAGGCTCTAGGTGGCTCATGAGTACAAAAAAATGGTTCCACTGGAAAGAAATGTCTCCCAGATCCCTGAAATAAAGGGTTGGCACCTACCCTAAATCATGCAAGAAAAGAGTATATGGTAACTGAAAACACCAAAATACAATGATCTGGGCATTCTATGAAGGGTGCAAAACATTATTCCTAATGTACACTTGAGTCTCTCCATGACATTATCCACTTTGGTGCCATCTTTGATAAATTAGGCTTCCATCTTAAATGAAGTTTACTTAATAACACCAACATATATTTATATAATACTTAAAACTTTATGACTTCCGCTTCTGGGAACCACGATGGTAAAGGAAGAAGTAAGTCTCTATCACCCTCCCTTATTGACCTCTGAAAGCCCAGAAAATATTGCCCCAGGAAAAACCCTGGAAGAGCTGAGCCAGCAGAAAGATGGGGTGCAGCAGTCTTATAGCCCAGGAAGCTTGGGGAATTAATAGGAAAGGCCCCTCTTGCTCTGGGGGAGAGGGAGCAGTATCCCAGCAAGCCCCACCTCAGCATACCAGGGGGAGGTCCAGAGCCCCAGGGCAGTGGAACAGGCAAATACCAACACCAGGACCCCCTGAGTACCTCAGAACAGGCAGGGGAACTGGTAGATACCAGCTTGGAAAACCACCACATGCAATGGTGTTCTCCAGCGGTCAAATCTCCCAGTGCCTCAGTACAACTCTGAGAAGCACAACTCCAGGAGGCAAAGCTCCAGGCTGACAGATATTCTCCAGCAGCCAAACATTTGAATGCAAGGTCCAGGTAAGCAGGAGCTAAACATTTGGAGTACAAGGCCTGGGTGAGCAGGCACCCCCTGGGTACCAGACTCCTCACTCCCACCCTGAGCAGTCCAGTGTTACTGACCCCAGCCCAGCACCAGGTTAGCTTCCAGATCCCTACAGCCTCCAATTGCCAGCACCAGACACCCCAGCACACAAAGCCATGACCAGGTCCCAGGCTCCTAGCACAAAAGCTTGGGTCAGTACCCCCTACTCTCCAGCAGGAAAGCTCAACATTTTTTTAAAAAAAAAAAGTCAGGATATAGGCAAATACCATGAGCAAAAAGCAGAAATGGACAATGACCATAGATTCTTATTATGAAGACAAGGAAGATCAAGGCACAAATTCAGAAAAGGACAACATTGTCAATATGCCCACAGCTGAAACCTCAAAGGGGAATATGAATTGGTCTTGAGCCCAAAAAGCCTTCTTGAAAGAGCTCAAGAAAAATTTAAAAAGTCAAATAAGAGAGGTAGAAGAAAAATTGGGAAAAAAAATGAGAGGTGCGCAAGAGAGAGTCAATAGCTTGGAAAAGGAATGGAAAAAATTTAACTGTAGAAAACAAGTCCTTAAAAAATACAATTGGCCAAATGGAAAAGGAGGTATAAAATCTAATAGAAGAAAACAATCCATTAAAAATTAGAATTGGGCAAGTAGAAGCTAATGACTCTATGAGAGATTAAGAATCAGTCAAACAGAAACAAAAGAATGAAAAATTAGAAGAAAACATAAAATACCTCATTGGTAAAACAACTGACCTGGAAAATAAATCCAGGAGAGACAATTTAAAAATTATTGGTCTACCTGAAAACCATAATGAAAAAAAGAGCCCAGACAGTATCTTTCAGGAAATCATCAAGGCAAACTGCCCTGAAGTCCTAGAACCAGAGGGTAAAATAGTCATTGAAAGAATCCACCAATCACCTCTTGAAAGTGATCCCAGGTTGAAAACACCAAGGAATATTGTAGCCAAATTCCAAAATTACTGGGTCAAAGAGAAAATACTGCAAGCAGTAAGAAAGAAACAATTTAAATATCATGGAACCACAGTCAAGATTACGCAGGACCTTACAGCTTATACATTAAAAGATTGGAGGGCATAGAATATGATATTCTGTAAGGCAAAAGAGCTTGGATTGCAACCAAGGATCAACTACCCAGTGAAATTGAGCATAATCTCTCAGGGGAGGAAATGGACATTCAACAAAATAGGGGACCTCCAAACTTTCCTGATGAAAAGACCAGAGCTCAACAGAAAATTTGATCTTCAAATACAAGACTCAAGAGAGGCATAAAAAGGTAAACAGGAAAGAAAAAACATGTTATTAATAAGGGCAAACTGTTTATATCCCTAGAAGGGAAGATGACACTTGTAACTCTTGAGAACTCTATTGTTATTATACCATTTAAAAGGGATATACATAGACAGAGGGCATAGGTATAAGTTGACTTTGATGTGATGATAAAACATCTAATTAAGTGGTAAAAAGGGATTGTACAGGGAGAAGAGGAAAGGAGGAGGCAGACAAGGGTAAATTACATCACATGAAAAGGCACAAAAACCTATTACAGTAGAGAGAAAAAAGGAAGGGAGATGAGCATTGTTTGAACCTTATTCTCATCAGATTTGGTTCAAAGAAGAAGTAACATAATCAGTTAGGTATAGCCCTATAGGAAGCAGGAGGAGATAGGGAAAAGAAGAGAGAGGGGGATGAATTGAAGGCAGGGAAGAAGCAGTAAGGGTAAGAAAAGGGAGAGGGCTGATAGAAGGGAAGGCAGACTAAGGGAAGCAATGGTCAAAAGTAAAAGTCTAGTGAGGAGACAAAGGGAGAAAGGAGAGAGAAAAGCATAAACATGGGGGGAAATAAGATGGAAAGGAAGACACAGATAGTAATCATGACTGTGAATGTGAATGAAATGAACTCTCCCATGAAATGGAAATGGATAGAAGATTGGATTAAGAACCATAATCCTACAATATGTTGTTTACAAGAAATGGCAACCCTAAACCAAATCAAAACCTGGGTCTCCTGACTCTAATGCCAGTTTATTTTTTTATGCCATGATGCCTAAGTTACCAGAAGGACCTAATTCTGACAGGATCTCATATCAAAACAGTCCCATGAAATGGAGGCCCAAAGAGAAACTTGGTTCAAATCTCCACTCTCTTGCTTACTATAGTTACAGCCCTGGGGAAGTCATGTAAAATGCTATCTTTCCATTCCAGAATATAAGCTCCTTGAGGACAGGGACTGTCTTATTTGTAGTTGAGCACAATGCCTGGCACATAGTAAGCCTAGCACATTAATGAATATTATCTTTAGCTGTCCCAGGGCCTCAGTTTCCTCATTTATAAAATGAGTGATAAAGAGATTTTTATGTTTCTTTTCAGTGCTAAATTTTATGATCCTGTGACTTCATGATAGAGTTTCTACTGTTGTTTGTCTCCTAATAATTGGAAAGAATATATTAGAAATCATGAGGTCCCATCTAGGGTAGGGAAAGAGAACCCTAATCTTACCATTAAGTCAGACCTGGCCATTAGAAGAATGCCTCCAGTTATGAGCCCACCTGCTGCCAACTATTAGGTTCAGCTTACTCTTAGGACAGCCTTCCTCAGGGCCTAGCTGAGATGGCCAAAGATTGCTTGACTCCAGAGGCATATTAAACACTCCTCACACAGCAAATTGATGACCCTTGATGGAAATGCTCCTCTTACATACCTGTTGATATTTCAATTGTTATCAAAGTGAAGTAAAGTGACTATGATACACAGCCCAGCTGCTGAAGCACATGACATCACTCTAAAGGGGAGAAGCAAGAAATCTTGAAAGAGGAGAATGTCCTTGCTCTTGTGAATGACAATTGTTAAAGTTATTGCTGCCCTCTCTACTGATTTCTGTTTGTTTGTTTTATGGTGAAGAGAGAATGAAAAAAATGAAAGTCTATATATCAAGTATCAGGCATACCTGTGAAGCTGGTTCTATACATAAGGTATGGATGTAGGAAAGAATACTTGTGACTCCATTCAAATTCAAAACAAATGCACACAAATACACACACATACATACACACACACACACACACACACACAAATGTGTATATATGATCTCCCACAAAATCTTAGTGTAGTTTTATGGTTTAGTAAATTAACGTTTAAGCTTTAATAGCCTGAAATCACACTAAGAATTGGGGATACCCTGTATTTATTAAATGGTATATATAAGAGCACCATGTTCAGCACTGAGCAAGATAAAAAGTTTCAATAAGAAATATTTCCGACTCTCAATCACATTATAGTCTATTTGCATACAACTCTAGAACACATAATTAAAGGGATGGTCTGGGAGCAGTTAGAAAAGGGAGTAGTAATCACAAAGAGCCAAGATAGCTATGTCAAATATAAATTTACATGTATAGAAATATATACAAACATAAGTATGCATGTATACATATATGTGTATAGGTATATATATGCATATATATACATATATATGTTTTTTTAATTAGAAGTGGGTTACAATCTGTATCGGTGGAGGGAATTCCTACACCAATTTAATTACATTTACCTTGTTTGTTGTCATTTGTCTTTCATTCTCCAAGAGGACCATGACATCAGGGAAGTGATGCCATGACATGCAAGTGAACTGGATTTAAGTGAGAGAGGGCTATGAAAAGTCACTACCTCACTTTCTCCTCTGGAGCCATCTGGGTTCAGTGACAAGATACAGATCAGGCAATTGGAGATGGCCCTGAATGCAGGGGGAGACCTTGGCCTTTTTAAACTAAGGTCTTTAACAGGTCTCAATTTGACTGAGGCAACTCCCATTCAGTGATTAAGGTTAGATAAGAAATGAGGCACAGAATGGCCTCCTTTACCTAGTCAAAAATAGATGATAGATAGATAGATAGATAGATAGATAGATAGATAGATAGATAGATAGATAGATATACACACATATATATATATCTCAATCTGGAAGGGGAAGACTCTCAGGGTTTCTGGCCAACACAAAAACAACACACACACATACACACACACACACACACACACATATCTATATGTAGATGTGTATATGTATGTATGTATGAAATTGTATTTCAATATATTGGTTTCTTTTTGATCCTATGCATTTTATTTTATCAGCAACTAGGTGGCACAGTAGATAGAATGCTGAGCCTGGAGTCAGGAAGACTTATTTTCCTAAGTTCAAATCTGGCCTCAGGCACATACTAGCTCAGTGACCCTGGGTAAGTCACTTAACCCTGTTTGCCTCAGTTTCCTCATCTATAAAATGAGCTGGAGAAGGAAATGGCAAACCACTCCAGTATCTTTGCCAAGTGACCCCAAGTGTCACTTAACCATTCTGATCCTCCGTCTCTTCATCTGCAAAATAGGGATAATTGCCAAATAAGGCAATTGCATAAATGTCACAGAGTCAGACATGACTGAAAAACGACTGAACAACAAAATTTTATTTTAGGCATTTAAAAACAGTTGACTCACAAGGGCTCCATGACACAAAAAAGGTCAAGATCTCCTGTGGAGGAGAATTCTTGGCTAGGACTTCTGAGGTCCTTTCAAACTCTTAGATTCTGTTCTTCTGGAAGAGGATAAGACAATAATACAGATAACTATCTGACATATGGTACTACATGGTACATTCAAAAATATTTATTAGGCCCCTAATGTATGTATAAGGTACTAGGCTTAGTGCTGGGGATACAGGGATGAAAAATAATATAGCCCAATGCCCTTAATGAGCTTGTAAGCTCCCTGTTAAATATATGACATTTAAACAATTAAGTCTCATGTGCCAGAGGCAGGAGAGATCCAGTTGAGGTACTCTGGACAATTTGAAGGGGGAGAGATCATTTTGAGGGGGGGGGATGGACCTCATGGAAGAGGAAACCTCTGAGTTCTTATGGCTAAAACTTTTGGCTACACTAAAAAAAGTCTTCCAAAGAATCTATCCTTCAGGTAAAACTGGAAACATCACTTCAGCAGTAACAGGTCTCCAGAAAATTCAAGGATTTAATTTGGTTTTGTTATTTTGGCATTCAAAGGTAGGATTCATCACAATTTAATTAGCATCTTCATTTCCTTAGGGGGTGATTAATAATACACAAGGAAATAAGACTTTACATAATTCATCAAACTGACACAGTCCAGTACCTTTGGAAGTCCCTAAGTTTTGAATCCTATTTTGTCTATAATACTTGAAAATCAACCATGAAGTTATATGTAGGTTCTTTTACTAGCACATGAAACTAGTTTGTGTCTTTTGAAAGTCAACTGAGAAAAGCTTAATTACTATCTTCCCAAACTTAGAATCTTATTTTCTTTTCTTATTTTTTTAAAGAATAAATAAAAATTCCTGCCAAAATTGGTTTAATATCATCATTGCTGTCCTTCATCATGCCTGGAAGCAATGTGGTACAGTGAAAAAAGCATTAGCTCTTATGCAGTCTGATGACTTGGGTTCAAATCCTACCTCAGATACTCCCTATGTGACCTTGGGCAAGTCACTTAGCTTCCCTGAGCTTCACCGTCCCTATTTATAAGATGATGGAGTTAGACTAAATGACCTCTGCGTTCCCTTACAGCTCCAGAATTACAATGCTCTGACTAAATGATACAAGATCCCAAATGGAGGTTCCGTGTAAAAGAAATCAAAAATATGAGGCAAGCCCATCCAAACATGTGGCTAAGTATACCAACAACCTAGATGCAGTGAATGCTAGACAGTGGAAAATATGGGGAGAGGGGAGAAGAGAATCAGCATAACAAAATCAATATAACAAAAATGGAGCCTGGACAGTCACCTACGTCAGAATACGCAGTTCTGCCTTGGATAATTAGGTCCTTCCGAAGTTAAGATTCTTTCATTTTGACTGGAGGCTGAAATCGTGCACTTTTCTCAGTTCAGTCTTGAGAATGAATTGGTCTATTTTCCCCTCCAATTCTAGCTATTTGGTATCTTATAGATGCTATATGTGTCCATCATTACTCAGACTGCTTGCCAGGGAACCAGCTTTGGTGGGAGCAACTTGTGATGGTGTTGTAGACCATTCGCTGTCATCTTATGCATTCCCACAAGACCACAAAACAATTCAAGGGTTTGTTTCCTTTATTTTCCCCCCTTGAGCAAGTAGATAAAGGCCAAGGTAACTTTTGTTTTATATCCTAAAAGCTA
This sequence comes from Vombatus ursinus, assembly GCF_900497805.2. Taxonomy (NCBI): domain Eukaryota; kingdom Metazoa; phylum Chordata; class Mammalia; order Diprotodontia; family Vombatidae; genus Vombatus; species Vombatus ursinus. The sequence goes on from NW_020954548.1 coordinate 23,443,795, forward strand.
AATCTATGTCATTTTCAGAAATGCTTCAAACTGCCTTGCTAAAACAACAAAAAAAAAAGACAAAGTTGACATCTAAAATGTTTTATCTTTCTTGATTTAAAACTTGAAGCATCAAATAATCAATATTTGCCCTGAGGAAGTCCTGGGGCTCTTTAGAGAACCAGAATCTTCCAGTACTCTGGTGTCCTGCTTTTTTAGGAGAAACACAGTGCCCCTTTAAAAAGGCTGAACTTGGCTGACACACAGAAAAGGGAAGCTTGAATGGATGACCTCCATCTCCCTGGCTAGTGTGGGCTCAATCACAGGCTGGAAGCATTTCTTCTTACTTCCCAAATCCATGGAGAGACATTTTCTATAAATAGGTTTCTGCTACCCAGTGCACAAGACTGTGACCCTATTCAGTATAAATGTTAGTGACAGAGGCTTTTAAGTGAGAGGTTAGAAGGTAAGACAGTATTTCAGCCACTTGACTAACAGTTACTCCTTTTGTTTCCATGGATGTCTTCCCACAATGACCCTGCCTCTGACTTTCCACAAGTATAAACTGGCAAAGTTAAAAAGAGTGGCAAGGCAAGACAAACATGGGCAAATATTTATTAAGCACTTACTACATGACAGACACGGTGCTAAACACTTTTGATACAAAGAGCCCACATTCTAATAGGGGAAACAACGTGTAGAGACTTATGTATATACAAGGTATATACAGAGCAGATGGAATGTATTCTTGGGGGTAAGTACTAGCAGTGGAGGAGTAGCAGTATACATTTTAATATTCTGTGGCTTCAACACCAAGATGAGCATAGGAAAGAATGGTAAAAATATTTTGGAATACATGGCACAGGATAAAGAAACTAAACAGCTGGATAGAGCAATGGTCTTCTAGAGTCAGGAGAACCAGAGTTCAAATCCCATCTCACCTACTTGATAGCTGCGTAACCCTGGGCAAGTTACTTAAGCTTTGTCTGCCTCAGTTTTCTCTGTGTAAAATGGGGATGATAATAGCACCTATCTCCCAGGGTGGTTGTGAGGATAAAATGAGATAACATTTGTAAAGCATTTTGTAAACCTTAAAGCAGGGCATAAATGCTAACCATTAATGAACAGGCTAAAATTTATAGATTGTACAAGACATTCAGATGTATGCAACATAAATATTTTCTTCAAGAAGAGAATAAGAAGGTGGAGGGCTTGGCAACCACCATGCAAAAATCACAAAATATGAAATTGTATCTTAACTGGCAGGAAACTGCTCTTTACCAATGTATGAGTGATTTTCAAATCAATCCACAAGCATTTATTAATCACTTATAATATGCCAGGCTCCGCATTAAATACTGTGGATACAAAGAAAAAGCAAAAACAATCTCTTCCCTCAAAGAACTCTTCTTCTAATGAGGAAGATGAGGATACGTGAAGAATAGATCCAAGGTACCTGAGGTAAGGCACTGGCAGCTGGGGAGACCAGGAAAGACCTCCTGAGGAAGGCGGTATTTGAGCTAAGTCTTGAAGGCAGCCAGGGAATCCAAATCATATGGCTATGTGCAGACAGACCATCAGCTTTTCAGAACAAAAATAAAAATCAACATCAAAGTAGAAGGATAAAAATGGGATGATCAGAGTACAATCGCAACAACTCTAATCTAGCATCTTCAAACAGGATACTAACACCAAAAAATCTGAAATGGCACAAAGGAAAAACACTGGCATCATAAATTCCTACAGAAGATTAACCAAGATAAAATAATAAATTCTATGAGGAGTCCAAATAAGCTCAGAAACTGCCTCACCCAGCACATCCTTGGTCTCCTTGCCAAGTAGAGACCTGGAAGCCAAGGAAAACACCTGTTTAGAATATAAGTACTATGGAGGATGGTGAAAGTTATAAACGGCATCGATTCACAGAACCATGAGGAGGAGTAGAGGAACAAAAAAACAACCACCAAGTTTTCAGAAATTTTAGCATGAGAATCAATTAGACTAGCTGATCCCTAGACCATTTAAAGATGAAAATGGAATAAGGGCAACAGACAGAAGTGGAACAGATCTGTTAGCATTTCTAAACAACTTTTTTTCATCAGTGGAATCACTGGACTCTTAACTCCTTGCTCCCCAAAGTGCTCAGAGAAAAAGTGGAGATACAACTAAAAAGACAAAGAGCAAAAAGTCAGCAGGAGTAGCTCAGGAACGTGAAGAAAGCCATGCTGGCAGCTCCAAAATTTTTAGAGCATTGAAGGGGTCGATTCTCAGCATATATGAAAGAAAAGAAAATATCAAATGATTAGGAAAAAAATCCCCTGCAGCATTATTACCTGCCCAAAAAGCAATTAAGAGGACATCAATAATTACCAGCCCTTATGCTTACTTTCTCATCTCCATGAAATTTTTATGAGAATTCTCTACAATCCTGTCAAGGCTATCCTCGAGGAAAATATGAGAAGCTGTTCACAGCAGAGGATCTAAGCTCAGGGATCATGGGGAACATCAAGGCAATGAGAGTTACACCATAGCAGCAAAAAACACTTTCTTAAATCGGTAGATTTAATGCAAAGCTCTTGCACTTCAAAAAACAGGGAAGGGTCCTTATCAAATCCATGCAGAGTATGCCAACTGCATGGGGAACTTCCCGCATCATGAGTCTGATCTGGGCAGAGGCCTCATGGAGCTACCTCAGCGCGTTACTTTTTATATGAAATTGAGTTCTTTGTCTGGGAACTGGCTCGGTGACTGTATCTTGCGACACAGGGGCCATCAAATTGTTCGGTACACTTCAGGGTTGCACAACACATAAGAACGAATTAGGGAATTCCACAGGCCAGGTTCAAGCAGAAGTCAGTATATGTCTAAAATTCAGAGAGACCTTTTGTTCAACCTGTCTTTATGTAAATCCTTTGCCATTTGCCTGTTTGCTACAGAAGGGACAAGTAAGGCTCTTGCATAAAACATTATATATCCAAACACATCTTCCCAGTCATAAAATTGGCCAAAAGATAAAGAAAACACAAAACCTCACTGTGCTTGTTGTGTTGATTATAACAAACAAAACCATTTGTTAGAGCAAGATGTAAACTTAAAGGTTTTCCTCCAACAGAGTGTAACCATGCACTTCCTCCCCACATTGGGACATATATGATTCCTTGAAAGATACAACAACAGAGGTAACTTTGTTCAATGACCCTCTGATTACCTATTCCAAGAGACACTAGCTCATCAAAGGTGTTTGCTGCTGTCATGGAGGCTGTCCAGCACAAAATCCAGATGAAATGGATTCTCTGTGGATTAGGGAGGTGTTCCAGATTCTCCTGCTTATGAATGGCATTATGCCGATCGTATCAAATCATGGAATACCAGAAAGCCTCCTAAATGAGAACCACAACTACCCTGAGGTCAACCTAGCAACCTACATGGCAAAAACTGCTCCAACTATGATATGTAATTCAGTGGGCCGCATTTTGAGGTGGTACATTAGTGCATAAAGGCAGCTAGGTGGCACAGTGGATAGAGCACTGTGTCAGTCAGGAAGATTCATCTTTTTAAGTTCAAATGAGGCTTCAGATACTCACTGTGTGACCCTGGGCAAGTCACTTAACCCTGTTTGACTTAGTTCCTCCTCTGTACAATCAGCTGGAGAAAGAAAAGGCAAACCACTCCAGCATCTTTGCCAAAAAAGCAAAGCAAAACAAAAAAACCCAAATGGGGTCGCAGAGTCAGACACAACTGAAAAACAACTAAAAAACATTAGTATATATCTTAGGCAGGCATTGCATATGGACAGCAAGAGGGGTTCAGAAATGAGCAGGAGGAAGAGAGCAAGCTGGATTGTCTTTGGGAAACCATGCAGTATTCTCTATGATCCCAAGCTGCCCTCTGAAACAAAGACCCATCTTTTTAATACCAATGTTTCCTGAAGTTAAACAATTTTTTTCATTGAACAAAAATCCACTTTCTCTCCTGTCCACCTTTCCACTCCCCTGCACTACTGAAAAAGAAAGAACAAAATCACTTGTAATAAATATGCATAGTCGAGCAGAAACAAATTCCCACAGTGGCCATGTCAAAAACAAAAAACAACTCAGTCATAAGTTAAGGAAGATGAATCTCTGAGCAATCAAGATTGTAGATTACCTAAAACACAATGTAAAATCATGTGGTAAATATAAGTAATCCACGGTAATGTAATATGTGCAAAAAATTGGATTAAAGAAATCATCTGAAAGATGCATGATCAAAAACTGAGGTTGGCTAGTCATGTGGTGAGAGATAATAGCCAACAGTTGTATATCCCTTTAAAGTTCTCAAAATTCTTGATCTAAATGTTATATTATTCTCATGACAACCTTGCGAGGTAAGTGCTGCCAGAATTATTATTCCTATTTTACAGATGAAGAGACTAAGGCTCAGAATGATTAAGTGATTTACCCATGGTCACACAGCTAGCAAATGTCAAAAGTGGAATTTGAACTCAAGGCTCTTCTGATTCTCTACTATACCACACTCCTACTCCAATGGACAGTATAAATGGTGCGTTAATACAGTTAGACAGTGGCCTCCAACACATTATGTGGGTGCTCTATGGAAGATATACAGATGGACATGCCAAGAGTCACACAAGAGAAGGGTTCTGAGATGGCTTGTCATCTATGCCATTGGAGGGAGTGATGAAATTGATGGAATCATTGGTCCACGGAAGTAACCCAATATGTAGCACAGTGCTTTATTCAAAAAAAATTGCTTATAAATGTTTAAGTTGATTTTGTTGAGGATAAATGTCTTTGAGTATCTTCCAAATTAAGGAGCTAATACTCAAAAAACATTAGTTTGGTCACCTACATATAGCCAGGTCTGGCTGTGCCTAACAAATACTGCTTGCCAGTAATAATTGCTTAGCTTAAAGATAAGCTCCCTCCAACTCGACTGACTACAGAAAACATTTATTAAACATTTTTTCTTCTCTGAAAGCCAGTATGGAAGTGTAGACAGAAAGCAATTGTTGGCATCAGAAAGACCTAGAAGCCTCTGACACATACTGTTTGTGTAGGCATGAACAAATCTTTTCTGCCAGTGCTTGGCAACTCTCTAAAACTCTAAGGGGCAGAGGCGTTATCTATCTGCATCAGGACAGGGATTTTCCACACTAGAATGATGAAATCATAGGTCTGGACCAGAAAAATGTTCCAGATGCCATATAACATTCTGGGGATATAAAGACAAAAACAAAATAGTCTTCTTTCAAGGAACTTGTATTGTATCAGATATATATTGTATATATCGGGTATAGATAACACAAAGTAATAAAAAATAATTTAAAGAGAGAGCAAGCACTAACACTAAGGATTACAAGTCTTCTTCCTCAAATTCCTCATAGCCCTATACCTAGGCCTCTCCTTTGCATTTATCTGACTCTTTCTTGCATTTTAGTTACTTGTATACATCTTTTCAGGGCAGCTCGGTGGCACAACAAACAGAGTGCTGGACCTGGAGTCAGGAAGACTCATCTTCCTGAGTCCAAATCTGGCCTCAGACTCTAGCTGTGTGACCCTGGGCAAGTCACTTAACCCTGCTTGTCTCAGTTTCCACATTTGTAAAATGAGCTGGAGAAGGAAATGGCAAACCACTCCAGTATTTTTGCCAAGAAAACCCCAAATGGGGTCACAAAGAGTCAGACATAACTGAACAAGTACATCTTTTTCCCCACTTTTTGTCTTGAAAGTCTTAGAGCAGTTTAAAGAGATTAAGTTTAAAGCTTAAAACTATAATGAGACTTTTGAGATACTTCATATTTTATACCTATCTAGCACAGGTCCTCACATATACTAAATATTTAATAGACATTTGTTGAATGTTTAAAGGAAATTTGAGTTTTACTATCAGGTCCTGGTACACTAGAATAAAAACTACATTTGAATTCAGAAAATCCAGGTTTCAATCATTGCTGACACTTCAAAGGGAAGGATTGTCAAGGATGTAGCTATTGCTAATGGTGTCAAGCAAATATATCACTGTCCAACCCTTCCGTGTAGCCTCTAAGACTTGGAGTATCTTACAGCACAGCCTAATACATGATCCTTTCCCCAGGGATGTGCACATGACAAAGAGGAACATAAACCCCAGCTCACAAGGAAAGCCACCTGGGGAGCCAGACTTCCCAGAGACTCACCTGACTTCTTTGCTACCCTGCCTTCAAAAATGCACAACCCAATAACATAATGAGCAACTGTAACACCGTCCCAGAAGGTCATCCTCTCCTTGCTTTTAAAAGCCACCTACAGGCAATAGTGAATGGAGCCTGGAGTCAGGAGAACCTGAGTTCAAATCCAGCCTCAGACACTAGCTATGTGACCCTGGGCAGGTCACTTAACCCCTGTTTGCCTCAGTTTCCTCACCCATAAAATGGGAACCCTGGAGAAGGAAATGGCAACAAACTAAACAATTTAACAACAACAGCAACAACAACAATACAGAAAACCTCAGAGAGAAACTAGTGCCCTCATTTGGACAATTTGTAGCAGCTGCTGCCTTCTTAACCTGCTTCCCAGTTGTGATGATTTCATTATGATTATTAGTCAATTCCCTTTTTCATACGGTGATAGAGGCTTCAGGAAATGTTTTACATCTAGGCCACCAAAAAAGGCAGCCAAGTGTATTTCCAGGGCATTGCTGGAGAAGATGCCCCAAGGTTTAGTGGCTCGCTAGAAGGAAGGGGGAGGCTGTCTCTGATTGACTCTATGTCTTCCATGGCAAACATGGCTTGAATTTGCAGCTCCTTAAAACCAAGCCACTGAAGATGATGCAGTGTTATTGCAATTTGCATTCTTCTGCAAGATGATCCAAAGGGAAACATTATTCCAGATAAAAAAGAGAGTGAAGGCGCCACGCCATCAGTCACCTTCTCTGAAACATAATAATATCACAGGACACTTACCCACTGCATTAACCTCTTAAGTCTCTATATCCTCCCCAATAAATACTCGCTGCTGACACCTTACACTTGCCACCTGAGTTAAAACTGAGGAGCTGATGAGGCTTTTAAGTTATGCACTGCAGGAGAGTTTATGCTAGCCTCTGATAGATTACAAGAACGGGTTACTCAACTTCAAGACAGAGGTGTTTTGCTATAAAAATCCACAATACTGCTAATCACTCTGTCTACAATGTAAACTGAAACACTTGGAAGGGAGAGTCTAGAGGATTGGATTTGAGATTAGTCCATGAGGTTTGCTATATTTAGATTTCTGGTACTAATCCCACTCTCCCAATTCTCCAGCAAGACAGGACAAGATTGAAAATGATCTCTGCTTTTCAGGGAGTCTGGGTTCCAAAAAAGAACAGGGAAAATAGTAATTTAAAAGAATAATTAACACTAACAATTCATAATACTTTAAGGTTTACAGTGTGTTTTCCTCAAAGAGGCCCTGTGAAGTAGAGTGAATGGATAATTAGACCCATTTTACAGATGAGGAAATTGAGGCTCAGAAAGCTTAAGTCTTTTGTCCAGAGTATAGAGCTAGTAAGTGGTAGAACTGGGACATGAACTCAGGTCACCATAGAATAGGAGATTGTGAAAAATCTAATTCCAAAGGATGGAAGAATTGAATGTCTCACGAATGGGCATTGAACAATGCAGTCTACAGGTCAAATGCAGCCTGCCTGCGCCCAGGTTGTCACCAGGCTGTAATTTTCAGAATTACGGTGTTTATTTTAAGATCCATGTTAGGTGTTTACTGGTTGCAGAATAGTACCAATGATGACTTCTTTGAGGGGAGTTTTATCAAAGATGTGAAGGACACAGAGAAGGACAGAAAGGAAGTGAACCAGTCACATGGGAAGAATGAAGGATGACAGACGGACAATGCAAATACCACACTGCTGTGTAAGTCAGTCATGTCAATGACCCTTGAGCAGACCATAACCTGTCTACAATATCATTCCTAGCGAGCCCGCTCGGGTACATCTGGTCCACTAAGGAGGTAACTGTGGGAGTAGAGAGAAACAGTTGGAAGTAAGAGATATGGAGTTAAAATGGCAAAATTCAGAAACTTATTGTATATGTGGGGTGAGGGAGGGTGAGGAGTCCAGGATGATAGCAAGGTTCTGAACCTAGGATGGATAATAGTGCCTAGTTTAGAAGAGGGAAGAGTTTAAGGGGAAAAACAGAGTTCAGTTTTAGACAGTTTGATAAATCTCTGGGATGCAGTTTGAAATCCTCCTTAGTGATGCAGTACTTAAGTTCAGGGCAAAGACTGGACTTCCGAATTATCTGCATAGACATAAGTGAACTCTTGGGAGCTGAGATCACCAAATGAGAGAGTACAGGAAGAAAAGAGAAAAACATCCAGGACAAAACCTCTGGAGACACCCATAGTTAGCAGACTTGACACAGTACCAAGAGAGAGTTGTGTTATGAAGACATAAAGAGATTATCCAGGAGGAGAAGATGGCTAAACTATCAAATGCTATAAAGGAGTGCCCTCAGGCTCAAATGGAAAGATTACTGTAGGTTACATATGAATTTCGAAAACCACAAATGAACATTATCAATGCTGTATTTTATTTTTATTTATTTTGTTAAACAGTTACAAATTACATTTTCATCTGGTTCCAGCAAAGAGTTTAGCAGGCCACTTGGGGCCTGCTGGTGGTACATTTGACACTTCTGCTGGAAAGAGGTCAAGAAGAATGAAGATCGATAAAAGGCCATTAGACTTGGCATTTAAGAGATCACTGGCAACTCTGGAGAGAGCAGTTTCAGTTCTGTGATGAGGTCAGAAGCCAGATTGCTGAGGGTTTATCAGTAAGTAAGAGGAGAAAAAGTGGAGGCACTGAATGTTGACAGATATTTTCAAGTTTACTGGAGAACTAGAAAAGAGGTACAGGATGACAGCTTATAGGTATCATAGGATTTAGTGAAGGTTTTGGTTTTGTTTTGGTTTTTAAACCTGAGGAGTCTACATGCAAAGTTCTGTGCTAGACGCTGGAGGGGATACATTTGTTTGTTTGTTTGTTTGTTTGTTTGTTTGTTTGTTTTAAAGCACAGCCTCCGAATCTAGGAGCTAGTAAGGGAGAAAAGTCACTTGGTGGATTGCAAGATAAGGTAACGGGATTACAGAATCTTAGAGTTCAAAGAGTCCTCAGCAGCCATTCCAACATATAACCGAACAAGAACAACTATAACATATATGACAAGTGGTCTTGCAACCTCAGCTTGGAAACATCCAATAATGGGGACCTCACTACCTCCTGAGGCAGATTGTTCTACCTTTAGATAATTCTGTATTTATCAATACTGTGATAGGACAGTCCAAAAAGTTAATGAAATTTTAGGCTACATTTAGAGAGGAATAGTGTCCAGAAGCAAGGAGATGACTACCACTGTACTTTGCCATGGTCAGAACCCATTTGGGGTATTGTGCTCAATTCTGGGTCCAAAGAAGAACAACTGAATGGTCAAGGACCTGGAGTTCACACCATATGACTGGTTGAAGGAACCAGAGATTATCACAAAGAAGAGAAAGCAGTGGGGGTGGGAAGTGGATGATATCTGACTTCCCAGTATTTGAAGTGTTGTAATGTAGAAAACAGATAATTAGACTTATTTCATTCGGTTCTAAAGAGCAAAACTAAGAGCAATGGGTAGATGATGCAGACACACAGATTTAGGCTTGATGTTGGGAAGAATTTCTTAATGATTGAGCTACCCCAAAGCAGAAAGGACTGCCTCAGGAGGTAGTGGGGTCCCTTAACTAGAAGCTTTCTTGCAAAAACCAGATGATCAATCTTGTTGGACCTATTGAAAAGAGGATTTAGGTACAGATTGGACTATGTGGCTTCTGAAGTCCCTTTCAGTTCAGGAATTGTATGATTTCGTGAATAAATATGATAAAAAAAACAGAACATGGCAGAAGAAAACAATTTCTATCTAGGAGAATCGGGGAAGTCTTCATGGAGGAAATGGCATTGGAGTTTTGTCTTGAAAGACTGGCAGAATTTTAACAAGTAGAGATTCCTGTGGGTTGGTGGGGCGGGGTAAGGGAGTGAAGGAATGAAGGAGAAAGGGCATTGCGAGTCTATAATACCATAAGCAAAGTCAGAAAGGCGGGAAAGCATGAGAGGTATTCATCTATCAGAGATTAGCCCACTCAAAGCTTCTAATCTATGGGGAACTGATTGGAGATCCAGGTAAGACCACGCTGGGCAGACACACCTTAAGGATTTGGTGGTGTGTTTTACTAACACTCATTTTGCTTCCTTCCAAAGAACCCTCCAGGGAGGGAAGGAGGAATCTTACTAGGAGACTCAAAAGCCACAGAGTGAGAAGGAATATGGAGCCAGCTGATCCTAGACCAGGTAAATGCTGGGCTTAGTAGACAAAATACTTTGGGGAAATCCAGATTGGCGGCAGTGAGGGGTGATAAACACACAGCACATCACATTTTCAGGCAGAGAGATTTACCTGAGGTAACTAATAGGTCTCCAGAAGCCGTGGGGCAAAGCCCTTGCCATTTAATTTAAATGAGAGGACATAAAGGAGAGAGATTTCTGAACTGGGGAGGAGATCCCCAAAATGCTATTTTTAACTACATATCTTAGTCTGGTACTTTGAATAAATTCATCTTTATAGGATTCTCAGCCTTGTCATCTTTCTTCCTTTTCCCTTTCTTCCTCTTTCTGTTATCACTGTTTCCTTATCCCTATTTTCTTTTTCCCTCTATCTTCCTCATCTCTCTCTCACTAATCTCTCTTCTCTCTCTCTCTCCCCCCAGTCTCTTTCCTCTCTCACTTCTCTCTCTCTCTCTCAATAATAATGATCATAACAACTAACATTCATATATACTTCTTCTGTGCCTGGCACTGTGCCTTAAAATTATGATTATACTTAATCCCCATAACAATCCTGAGAAGGAGATGTTGTTCTCATCCCCATTTTACAGATGAGGAAACTGAGACAAACAGAGATTAAATGACAAGTGACTTGCCCCAGATCACAGAGCTAGTAAGCAGTTGAGGGTATATTTGAACCCAAGTCTTCCCAACTCCAGGCCTTGCACTCCATCCATTGCACCTCCTAACTGCCCCGTTTTCCTTTCTCTCACTATTCTCTCTGTTTCTGTCCAGGGCTCTGTCACTCTCTCTGATTCTCTAGCTCCCTCCTCCTTCTCTGTCTAGTTCTTTTTTCTTGATCTTGCTCTCATTTTCTCCCTCAAATCTGAAAAAATAATTTGGTCTATGATACAGATCTTGAATGTCAGGCTCTAGCCCTCCGAGAATATTTTCACAGCAGCCATTTCTAACCCTTGAAAATTAGAATCTACAAAGAAAATGCTGACACAAACCTTAACTACAGTAGTGTAGTTTGGTTCAAGTCTATGAGGCAGATTTATAAAACAGGGCCTATATTCTTAGTAATTATACGCTTAGAAGGGCAGTTATGAAATAGCTCATGCTTGGTGCCCTCCCCCCCTTTCCCCCTTGGAGAACATACCTCTTAACAATTGACTGGGGATGGAGATCCCAGTCTTGGACAGGGAAGCGTCCCTCTCTCCTGTGTGGCTCCCATTGCCACAAACAAAGGGACCCCAGGCAACATAAGAGCAGAGTAGTCCATAGGTGTTTATGAAAAAGAATATTAAATCCGGCAAATGTACTCTTAAACAGGATAAATTTAAGAAAAATGCAAATAGAAGATGGAACAGGGGAAAGCTGGCCTGTCTGCTCTCAGAGGGCTAGTTTCTCTCTAAACGCCTGCTAATGGTCTGAGCACCTGAGACAAAACATGCACAATCACACACACCTGGCAAACCACTCCAGTATCTTCAGGAAGATCCCAAATGAGGTCACACAAAGTTTGGACATGACTTAACAACAGCAACAAACCTGCCACTTACTTCCCCATGTTCTCACAACTGTCCAAGTTTCTGCCTACCAACTTTGAGGGGTGTTTGACAGAATTTTTTTTAAATGTGAATTCCTGTAAGGAGGTAAGTTTAGCACAACCCGGGAGTAGGAGTTGTGGAGGCAGGAAGAAATACATGCTGTCAATAGCCCTAAGAATGGTATCAGCCTCACCTCCACTCTGAAGCTGCCTGTAGGCAACATATAAATGTACAGGAAATCTAGTTCTCTGAGCTGGTGTTCCTAAACTAGTCACTGAACTGTGGTTTTGAACCTAATTGTGTTGGAAAGAGGAAAGACAAGTGAGCCAGGGAATCCTCTTCAAGAAATAGCATTGTGGTCCTAAGGGTTCTGGTGTTCTTGGTGTGGTACAATAGAGCATAAGATTCCTTACTGGGATATTGAGATGAGTCCAGGCCCTGATACTCTTAGCTGTGTGGTAATGAACAAATCACTTATCCTCTCTGAGTCTCAGTTTCTCCATCTATTATATGTGGATAAAAATACTCACATTAGTAATAATATTTGAAAGAGAATCATGGAAGGACTTATATGATCTAATGCAGAGTAAAGTAAATGGAACCAGGAAAATAATATAAACCATGATTACAGCCATATATTTGGAAACAACAACAACAATACAATTAAACACTATGTAAATTATAATGACCAAGCTTGACCTGGGAGAAAAGCTGAGAAAGAAAACCTCTACCGCTTCTTTACCTGGGTGTGTAATGATGTACTATACTATAGGCTTGATTACCATTTGTTTAGTTTTGCTGAATGATTTTTTTTTCCTTTTGTATTTCAAGTAATGGGTGAGTGTCAGAATTAGGATTAGATTGTCTTTAGGACAACTCTCCTAGCAAACAGGATGATGGGAATTATATTTACCTGATCCTATTAATTTTGATATTTTCTGCTAGGTCTCTATATTTTGGAAGCTTTTCATTCCCACATAGCTTGGGAATTGTTAATAATAATTGTATATTTATATTTAATTTAATAATATTAATATCAAGTAAAACTTTATTCTTATGTGTTTACGGAACAATGTTATGTCTATATGACTATGGGCAATAGTTCCATCTGAGATAGTGGTCTAGTTTCAGAATAGTTTGTGCTGAATTCTCAAAAATACTTTGAGGCCTGTATTTGTAGGATGGTTTTATGTTAGTTTATGGAAGATAAAATGAGGTTCTAGTGTATAATTCTAGCCACTCGGGTCATGTCTTATTAGGTATTCAGCAGGTGTTAAATTTTTGCAGCCTGTAATGAATTATTGCTCTTTCTATCTAATTATTAAGTTTCTATCATTTTCTTGTATAATATGCAAGGACCAATATGTCTCCACTCCTTAACAATAATTCTTCTGTGCTTTCAGGTGGCAATTACCTTATCCTGAATTATCATCATAAACATCCTCTGTTTCTAAAAACAAGACTGCAGGACTCAATCATTTGTATAGCCCTCCTTTGTTGGTATATTGCTGGTTGAGTTCATGTGAATGTCTGTCACAGGACAACTTTTTATTCCTCTCTTGGATATCAGCCATTTCACAGGCTCCATCCACTTTTGGTAAACCACTTTTTGGCAATATTTAAAAAATTCAATGATCAATATTTGCTACTACTTTGTGACATGACATCTGCTTGTTCCAAAAGTATCATATCTTTGATTTGTTTATCGTGTGCTCTGAGAAAATTTATCCACCATCATCCTCATTTTGATGGGAAAATATTCATCCTTCCCTGCCTTAGGGTGATGGGCCTTGTTTCAATAATATTCCAGCAGATTTTATTAAGATACTTTCCAAATCTATTATTAGCTCATTTTACAGTGGCCAAAGGGTATGTTAAGACTGGTAATGTTTAGTTATTAATTTCTTTAAATATGTTCTCATTGAGCTTTAACTTCAGAATGCCGGTAAACCTCTTGACATACAGCAATGGCCTTCTCTTTGGTAGCTTCATGCTTGATGTGCTTTGCCTAAAGCAAATCAAAATATTTGTACGTATTGCCTTTATCCATTGGTTAAGTTTGACCTCTAGGTTCAAGTTTGAGGCCTTACAATATCTATTTTTTCTTTGGCATACATTAAGAATTTTATATGTTGTGTCTTCCTGAGAAAGCCTTATGTGCTGAATTTTATTGTGTTCTGCCTGAGGTTTTGGGAACAGAATGGCTATGTCACAAGGTTAGCAATAGGCCTTAAGAAGAATTTCTGAACCCTTCCCATTCTCAATTCTCTGGTCTGAGTCAGAGGACAGATTAATAGTTCCCTCTGAGATAAAAATGAACCTTCCTGCCTCCTTGGTACAAACTGACAATCCACCATTAGTACTGAGTCTTGATTCTACTTTGGGGAACTGAAGAGTACACTGGGGTGAGGTGCTCAGAGGAGGAAAAAAATTCATGCCTGAGACTGAGAGATTGGGAAAAGAGAATGACTCCCAAGATGTCTTTGAAGACTGACTCAAGACCAGAAGTTGAGAAAACTCAATCCTCACTCATTCAAAAACCAAAAAGGCTCACCAATATTTGCTGCTGGGAATGAACCTAGGTATAATTTAGTTACACCTCCTCATTTGACAGAAAAGGTAACTGAATCTCAGAGAAAAAAAAATGCTTTTTCTAGATCAGATTAGCTAACAAGAGGAGAGGCCATAACTTTAATTCAGGTCTTCTCAATCCTTTGTCTCCAAGGTTTGTGGTCTTTCCACAACACTAAGCTTTTAAGACTTCCACACATAGTTACTTTCAACTCTCTCTTTTTTATTTTTGTTTTTTTTTTATCTCTTTTCTGCTTTCCTGTTAAAAAAATACACACTCAATAAAAACACTTAGAAAACCTAAAGAAGGGTTGCATGCTTGTTTCAAAAGGAAATGAAAAGGTAAAGTTGAGAAATAGTTTGTCATTCTACAGAGGGCCTGAGAAAGAAGAACCCAGGTAACAAAGAACATGGTAGCAAGGAGGGTAGGAGGAAAGTAGGTGAGCCAAATCCCTCATGAAAGAAGAAAACAAGGGTGAATTGGGAGCAGCCCTGGTTAGTGTGTTCACAGTGTATTTACAAATACAAGTAAAATGAACATTTATCATATATATTATACATACATAATATGTATATTGTATATATGTATATTACATATAATATATTTTATATATATATATATATATGTATGTACTTACTGTATACAGAGCGTTGTACTAGGTACTTGGGGAGATAAAAAACTCATCATATTGTCCTTGCCTGCTCTTGGGAGGTTTGCAGTCTAAAAGATGTAAAAACACACAGAGATAACCTTGGTGTGCAACCTGACATGACAAATGCATTAGAAATTTGCAAACAAAATGCTATATGAGCTCTGAAGTCATTATGGACAGGTGGAATAGCAGTTGTTCATTAGTTTAGTCATGTCCAACTCTTTGTGACCCCATGGACCACAGCACTCCAGGCCTTTCTATCCTCCACTATTTCCTGACGTCTATACAAGCTTATGTTCATTGCTTCCATGACACTATCTATCCATGCCATCCTTCTCCTTTTACCTTTAATCTTCCCCAACATCAGGATCTTTTCCTATGAGTCCTGTCTTCTCATTATGTAGCCAAAGGATTTAAGCTTCAGCTTCAGTATTTGTCCTTCCAATGAGCAGTCTGAATTAACTTCTTTTGAGTATTGACTGATTTGATCTACTTGCTGCCTAGGGACTCTCAAAAGCCTCTAGCACCACAATTCAGAAGCTCAATTCTTTGGTGCTCAGCTTTACTTATGGTCCAACTCTCACAATTCAATGTTTAAGCTCCCCCACCAGAGACAGTAAGGCTTAGTCATCTAGGATGATTGTATTCCATCTTGTGTCATGAGCTGCTTCTCACAAATCTGTGTCTTATTACTGGAGGGAGAGGCCCGAGAATCTCTGTTACTTTTGGCACCAAGTCCGAAGGCTGCTGTGTAGGGAAGTGTTTGGGTAAAATTAGCAGTACTCATACAGTATTAATTACTTTCTTTGAGCCTGTTTTACTGTGCTTTTTTTTTCTTCTGTATTTATTTTTTTAAAGGCAAAAGTAGTTTACGCAAAGCAGGGTGTGTGTGTGGAGAGGTTCATAGTAGAACTGGAGTAGAGAGGGGAAGACTGTTAGTGAGCTCCCTGGCACAATTAACAAATGGGTTATAATGACATGAGCCTGCCTTGGGGAAACCTGTCTCTCCATTTATATTTCTCAGTGCTGGAGTCCTGTCCTTCAGGGCAAATGTTGTGCCTAGTGCCAAACTAGCAGATGGCTGCAGCTAGTCTCAAAATAATGGTGATGATGATTATATTAATAATAATGATGATAAGAATAATAATAATAGTTGACATTTTAAAAGTGATTTAAGGTCTACAAAGCACTTTACACACATTATTTCATTTATTCTATGTATTGGCCAAACTGGCCTACTTCCTGTTGCCACATCTCAGGGGCATCTTCCATCATCTCCTACCTCCATGCTTTTGCCTAGGTTGTCCTCACATGCCTGGAATGCGTTTTTTTCCTCCTCCAAATATCATGTACATGCATATATAGGTTCAGTTCCAGATCACTGCAATAAAGCAGAGTGTGTCATAGTAGGGCTGGAGTAGAGACGGGGAGACTGTTAGTGGATATCCAATAAAGTGAATCACAAGAATTTTTTGGTTTCCCAATGCATGTAAAGTTATGTTTAAACTGTACTGTAGTCTGTTAAGTGTGCAATAGCATTATGTCTAAAAAAAAGTCATTGTACATACCTAACTTAAAAAATACTTTATTGCTAAAAAAAAATGTAACCATCATCTGAGCCTTCAGGGAGTTGTAATCTTTTTGCTGGTAGAGGGTCTTGCCTTGATATTGATGGCTGCTGACTGATCAGGGTGGTGGCTGCTGAAGTTTGGGGTAGCTGTGGCAATTTATAAAAATAAGACAGTGAAATTTGCCACATTGATTGACTCTTCCTTTTGCTTGAATGCTCAGAGGCCATTGTAGAGTTATTATTGGCCTAATTTCAATGTTGTTGTGTATCAGGAAACAGGAAGGCCCAAGAAAAGGGAGAAAGACATGAAAAGCAGTAGGTGGAACAGTCAGAACACACATAACATTTATAGATTAAGTTTGCTGTCTTATATGGGCATGATTTGTGGTGCCCCAAAACAATTACAAGAGTAACATCAAAGATCACTGATCAGAGTTCACCGTTAACAGATAAATTATTTGTGAAAAAAGTTTGAGGGGCAGCTAGGTGGCTCAGTGGATAGAGTACCAGCCCTGAAGTCAGGAGGACCTGAGTTCAAATCTGGCCTCAGACCAAGTACTTGACACTAGCTGTGTGACCCTGGGCAAGTTGATTAACCCCAATTGCCAAAAAAAAAAAAAAAAAAAGTTTGAAATATTGCAAGAATTACCAAAACATGACCCAGAGACATGATATAAGCAAATGCTGCTGGAAAAAATGGCACTAATAAGCTTGTTCAATGCAGGGTTGCCACAAACTTTCAATTTGTAAAAAACACAATCTCTTCAAAGTGCAATAAAACAAGGTATGCCTATACATACTTATCTCTTTACATGTTGAATTCTTCTACCTCACCCCCCAAACTCCCAGAATCTAAACTCCTTGAAGGGTGTAACTTTGTCTTTGTATTCCCAAGTTATAGCTCAATAGTTTGCATGTAATAAATGCTTATTGGATTGAATTATTGCAACCTCAAAGAAGTTGGTACAATAGGCATTTTTATTCTTCTACAGATGAAGCAACTGAATTTCAGAGAACTTAAGTAACTTGCCTATGGTTACAAAGTTGTCAGAGGGCCAGGTTTGAACCTAGATCATTTTTTTTTTACACTTTCAAGTTTAATCTTCATTACTAAGGTTTTCTCAGTCACTTTTTAAAGTCTAGACAGTTAACAAAACAATAAATCAAATCCTGATTTGTAGCATTTGCTGATTTCCAAGACGTAAGCACTCATGATGAAAGTTTAACAGTTGGCTCTTGTGAACCAGCGTGAGCTGACTTCCACACACTTACCTCCCAAATAATTTATGTTCTCAAGTTTATTGAAAATTGGGTCATTAAGTTGAGTTTTGAACCCAGAATTTAACAACCTCCAAGTCCAGTATGCAGAAATAGACTGGATTGTGAGAGCCATTTACTAAAAAATGGATGAAACAACTGGCAAGCTTGAATAGCACTTTCTTCATGCCCTTCCACTTGGCTTGGAGCCAGAACATGCTCACACTCTGGGGACTTTTAAGCCAATCATCTCCCTATCTCTATTCACCCTCATTAAGAGTGGCACAGAATGTATTTTCCTCCTTAGAGAGGCAGTGTGTTGTAATGGAAAGAGAATCGGATTCGGAGACAGAAGGTCCAAGGTTTGAATTCTGCCTCTGATATGTGACCTGACATGTAGCTATGTGACCATGAGCAAGTTTCAAAGGTAATTTTCCTAATCTGTAAAATAGTGATAAAAATACATGCAATACCTGTTTCAGAAGATTGTTTAGAGATTCAAATGAGAGAGTGTATGTAAAATACCTTGGAAACTTCAAAGAGCTACATATGTGTTAGCTGTTTTTATTTGTAAAACAGGGATAAAATTGGCTCACTGGATTGTTATAAGACTCACTTGAGGAATTGTATGGGAAAGTATATATTTTTAAAAATCTTTTTCAAATATAATATATCATGATTTTATCCATCAATACTAAGCATAGAAAAAGTGGTCCTTGAGCTGGGTTTTGAAGAATGGCCAGGATTCTAATGGGGACAGGGTCAAGGAAAGGGGAACATAAACAAAAGAATGAAGTTAAGGATGAGTATGGCATATTTATGAAAGAGAGAAGGCAACAGATACTTCTAAGAAAATAGCAAGGGGGAGGAAATAAGCATTTATTAAGTACATATTATATGCCAGCCACAGCACTGAGTGCTTTACAAATAATATCCCTTGATCCTCACAACGACCCTGAGAAGTAGATGCTATTACCATCTCCATTTTATAGTTAAAGAAGTGGAGATAAATAAAGCCTAAGTGATTTGCCCAGGGTCACACAATTGGAAAGTATCTGAGTCAAGATTTGAACTCAGGTCTTCCTGACTATAGGTCCAGAACCCTATTAACTGTGCCTCCTAATTGGGAAATAGTGGGAAACAAGCTTGGACAGGTAGAGAGGGATCACGTTGTGGAGGGCCTTGAAAACCAAGTAGAGGCATAATGACTTCATGTGCTAAAACACAAGGGATAATTGATGGAGACATCGGAGACACATTACGTTTTCAATTCTATTCAGAAAACATCTATTAAGTACCTACCATATGTACAGCCTTGTGCTAGCACTGATGAGCCAAAGAGACAGGCACAATATAAACTCTGTTGATGAAGAGCTTACTGTCTATGGAGGCAAAGGACAACTGCACAAATAACTACAGTATACGTGCAAAGGAGATATCAAGGCAACAAGGCCTCTCAGAAATGGAAGGAAGAGAAGCAATCAAACATAGTGCTATATCTGATAAAACCAAGAAGACAAACTACTGAGGCCAGGTTTCTCTATTAGACAAGAACTTTTGTCTAATAGAAAATTAGAAAGTAACTTGGCAGTAATTAAATTTAGACCAGCAATTTACACTGTATGTCAAAATGAGTTTCAAATATGAAAAGATGTATTATTAATATTATTTTTTGCTTTTTGTTGAGGTGATTGGGGTTAAGTGACTTGCCCAGGGTCACCCAGCTAGTAAGTTGTTAAGCATCTGAAGCTGGATTTGAACTCAGGTCCTCCTGACTCTAAGGCCAGAGTTCTGTTCCCTGCACCTCCTAGCTGCCCCAAGATGCATTATTTTTAAAAATTAGAGGAGATACTTTTCATATGTATGGCTAAAAGGAGATTTCTTAAGCAAAAGATACTGTTGTTCAGTTGCTTAGTTGTGTCTGACTCTTCATGACCCCATGGACTATGGTCCTTCTAGAAGGGCATGCCAGACCTTTCTCTCCTTCACTATGTCCCAAAGTCTGTCCAAGCTCATGTTCATTGTTTCCATGGCACTACCTATTCAGTTCATCCTCTGCCTTCTCCTCCTTTGGCCTTCAATCTTTTTAAACATCAGGGTCTTTTCCAATGAGTTCTGTCTTCTTATTATGTAGTCAAAGTATTTAAGCTTCAGTTTCAGTATTTGACCTTCCAGGGAAGAGCCTGAGTTAATTTCTTTAACTTGGCTGATTTGATCTCCTTGCTGTCCAGGGGACTCTCAAGAGTCTTCACCAGCACCACAATTTGAAAGCATTGATTGTTTCGAATAGCACTCAGCTTTCCCTATAGTTGAACTCTCACAACTGTACATTGCTACTGGAAAAACCATAGCTGTGACTATATGAACCTTCGTCAGCAAGGTGTTATCTCTGCTTTTAAGTATGCCATCCAGATTTGCCATAACTTTCCTTCCAAAGAGCAGGTGTCTTTTCATTGCATGGCTGCAGTCACCATCTGTAGTGATCTTTGAGCCCAAGAATACAAACTCTGACACTGCTTCCATTTCTTCTCCCTCCGTGTGCCAGGAAGTGATGGGACCAGTTGGCAAGAACTTGGCTTTTTTTTATGTTAAGCTTCAAGTCAGCTTTGACACTCTCTTTCACCCTCATCAAGAGGCTTCTTAATTCTTCTTCACTTTCTTCCATCAAAAAGCAAAGGATAAAGATCATTATAAAAATTAAATAGATAATTTCATCTTGCAAAATTAATAAGCTTTTGCACTAACAAAATCAACTTTAGCTAGGTTAAGAGAAAATTTCACAACAAATATCCCTTATAAGCTCAGATATTTAAGATATAATGATCTAATAGATCTAGAATTAAAAGACACCTTAGATGTCATCTAATCCAACGTTCTCATTTTATAGATCAGGAAACTAAAGTCCATGGAGATTTAGTGTTTTGCCTAAAGTCATATATAGGTAGTAAGAGGCAGAAATGGAATTCAATATCAGACTCTATGACTTTAAATTCAACACTTTTCCCACTGCACAGTGCTCCATGAGGAATACAAATACATAAGAAGAGCCATCCACCAAAACATGAGTAAGTAAAGGATTCAGACAGGTATTTTTTCACAAGGAGAAAGGCAAATCATCAACAATACTATGGGAAAATGCTCCAAATCTACTAAGAGGAATGAAAATTTAAACAACTCTGAGGTTTCATCTCCTATTCATCAGATTGGAAAAGATGACAAACGAAAATGCTTAATGTTGGAGGGTTTGTGGGAAGACAGCATACTAATGTGCTGTTGATGGATATGTGAGCTATATAAATAAAACAACTTCAAACTATTTTTAAAAAATCAGTAAACATAGGAGAAAAATCACTAAACCAACCATACATAGGCCTGACAATACAATTTCCAGGCATATACTACAAGGAGGCCAAAGACAGAGGGAAAAGTCTCGTAGGTCAAAAAATAGTTAAAGCAGTGGTCTCAAAAAATTAGAAAAAGAGTGGGTGCCTAGCTACTGGAGAAGAGTCAAATTCACTATAATATATGAATATAATGGAATATTATTTTGCCATAAGAAGTGATAAAAATGAGGAATTGAGAGAAACTTTTGACCCAAAAGAAGCAGAACCAAGAGAACAGTTTACACAAAGATTGCAATAATAGAGAGGAAAATAACACTGAAATATACTGTTGGCATTGTGAATTGGTCAAGCCAGTCTGGAAAAACAAAACTGAAACTATAAACAAACAACACTAAATTGTACATATTCTTTGATACAGCAGTACTACTATTAGTTACATACTGGAAATCAGTCTAAGGTTGAGGGAAAGGATTCATTTGTATAAAAAAAATTTGTGTGGGCAGCTAGGTGGCATAGTGGATAGAGCACTGGGTTTGGAGTTAAGAAGACCTAAGCTCAAATCTGGCATCAAACACTTACTAGCTGTGGGACCCTAGGCAAGTCATTTAAACCTTGTTTGCTTCAGTTTTCCCCATCTGTAAGGATTCAGAGAAACTAAGAAAGACTTGTATAAATAAACGTAGAGGGGAAAGAGCAGACATAGAAGTACAATTTACATGATGATGACAATAATATAGAAGAAAACAACTTTGAAAGGCCAGACCTCTGATCAAGATATTATGTTTTGAGAAGACTGATAATGATATATGAGAAATGGAGGCAGACAAAGGTTAAGTGACTTGTCCAGGGTCACACAGTTATTAAGTATCCAAGGCCAAGTTTGAACTCAGGGCTGCCTGATGCCAGGACCAGAGCTCTATCGACTGCATCACCTAATTACCTAGGAATATAAATAGAGATATAAACAAAAGAGCACTATTAAATCTTTTTTGGAGGGGAAAAAAGAAAAATAAATTTTCTGAGGAGTGTTTCCAGGGAAAGTCTTATGGAGCAAATGGGATCTGAGTTGTGCCTTAAAAGGAGGGACTTCAATAGATACAATTGGTGAGGATGATGGCAGGTGGAAGGCCATTCCAAATATGGGAGATGCCATAAGCAAAGTTGTGGAGATGGGAGAAGGCCTGATGAGAATGGAGTGAGAGAGAAGTTTAGTTTGGCTAAAACACAAAATATACGAAGAAGAATAAAACAAAATAAAGTTGACAGATTACCTACCAACAAACTTGAGTACCAGAGTCAGTTTCATTTCTGGTAGCAATAGGGACCCACTGAAGATTTCTGTGCTAGGTATAAAATAATCATATCAATACATTAGGAAGATTACTCAGGCAGTACTGTGAAGGATGACTTGGAGGAGAAGACACCACAGGCAAAATGATTAGATAGGAGGCTATTATGATTGTATTGAGGGAAAGCTGCAGGGCCTAAATTAGGGTGGCTGTGATGGGTATTGGAGACAAGAGGTTGGATGCAAGAGATGTTGCAAAACATTTCAAAGAAGCAGCATGTTCTTCCCTCAGGATGAGAGAATATACTCTCCACATTGATTCCAATGTCAAATACTTTATGGAATAGGAGAGACAAAAAGCACTGAGTAGAATTCCATAAGATCAAAGAGGTCTTTTGGTGGAAGTTCAGTTGAAGTCCAGAAGCTGAAACAGGACCAGTGTGTGGCTATTGAATACACTGATTTGTCTTACATGTTATCATTAGGGGAAGCCCAGGTTAAATGGCTTTGTGGTCACCTGTTTCCTTGTAAACCTAGCATTCAGATTTCTTGGGAAAAATCATCACCTTGTCAAGAGGGAAGGGCCATCTTTATTAGACCAATAATTTAAAAAACAGAAGAAATTCTCAGTTAGGTCCCCAGAGGCAAGACCCTGAAGACCACTTAGGGCAAATGAAACTCCTACTATATTTATTAATAGACTTGAAATTGTACTTTTCTAACTGGATATTCTCTGAAATAATTTGTTTGCATATGAGTGTGTTCATTGCCTCATTTCCTACCCCAAGAACTAATGAATGCTTTGCTAGTTATGGATTGTTGTTGTTTGGTTATCAGTCTTGTCTGACTCTTCATGACCCATTTTTGAGGTTTTCTTGGCAAAGACATTGGAGTGGTTTCCCATTTCTTTCTCCAGCTCATTTTACAGATGAGAAAACTGAGGCAAACAGGGTTAAGTGACTTGCCCAGGATCACACAGCTAGTAAGTGCCTGAGGCCAGATTTGAACTCAGGAAGATGAGTCTTCCTGACTCCAGGTGTAGCACTCTACCCACTGTGCCACCTAGCAGTCTAGTTATAGATTATCAATCCATAACTATCCTGTAGACAGTAGAATCTCAGCATTTAGAGCTAGAAGGAACCTTAGAGATCTGGTCTAATATTTTCAAAACATTTATAGGAATGCACGTGAAATGCTGCTAAAGGAAACATAGCTTCTAGCAGAGATCGGCTGTCATCCCTATAACGGCCCCTGCCTTGCCCCCTGTAACCAGGAGTTCTTAATGCAAATATGTAACAGATCCATAGAGATTATTTTACTATATGATAAAGTTATGATAGCTGCAATGTATTCTTTATTTTAGAGTTATGTTCTTCTCCTTTGTTTTTATACCATCATCATTTTCTTTAAGTCCCCTCCCCCACTGAAGCTTCCTGTATAACACAGAAAAACATTTAAGGAAAACCAACAAACACAGAAACCCCAGCTGACAACTCACATTCACATCTGTAATCCACACCTTTCTACAGAGAGGACAGAGGTATATTTCATCCCCAGTTCTCTGAGACCAAGGTTATTATAATTAATCAGATTTTGACTGTTTTTTATTGTTAATTTTCAATTAGATTCTTATTTTAATTGTGCATACATATTGTTCTCCTGCTTCTGCTTATTTTGTTTTGCATCGGTTCATATATTTCTTCCAGTGTTTCTCTCAATTCTTCATCATTTCTCACAGTGCATTACATTCATATACCAAAGACTGTTCACAAATCCCCCAATCAATAAATACCCATTTTGCTACCAGTTCTTTGCTACCACAAAAAGTGCCCCTATGAATATCTTGGTATCTATAGGGCCTTTCCTTATGTGACTTCCTTATGGTAGTGAGATCATTGATTTTAGGATAGAAATTCTGTAAAGCATCAGGAAAATGAAGGGAACTTAGGCCCATCTGAGAAAGCCTTGCTTGAATTTTAAAATCAAAAACCTTTTCTCTCCCTTTCCATATTACAACAAAAACAATCTTTAGAATACCTTAGGAATACCATCTGTTTGTTACTGGTCTTTCATTATAGACTTAGGGAATTTTGGAGCTAGAGAAAGAACCTTAGCAGCCAGCTCCTAACCTGTGCAGTATCCCACTTCTGTAGCTTCTCTAATAGCAGGTTATCTTCTCTTCAAGAATATGTAATGATTGGGAACTTTCAAAAAAACCTTTTTTAATTTTTTTTTTTTTGGTGAGGCGATTGGGGTTAAGTGATTTGCCCACAGTCACACAGGTAGGAAATATTATATGCCTGAGGCTACATTTGAACTCAGGTCCTCCTGACTCCAGGGCAGGTGCTCTATCCACTGTGCCACCTAGATGCCCCAACCTTTTCTATTTTTCAACAACTTTTGTTGTTTAAAAAAAACTCCTCCTCTAATGAGCTAATCTCTATATCTCCCTGTAGCTTCCTCCCTTTGATTCTAGCTTATCCTCTCCCTGGATTTTGTCTGGTTCATATTCATACTTCTTAGAAACGTAATTTCTCAGGCAGGTAGGTAGTGTAGTGGATAGTGCCCCAACCCTGGAGTCAGGAGAATCTGAGTTCAAATCTGTCCTCAAGTGTGTGACCCTGGGCAAGTTACTTAACCCCATTGCCTCAACAACAACAAAAAAAAGCTGTAATCAAAAGTAATTTCTTATGTCATTCATTCAATAAATAGTTAACCAGCACCTACACTAAGCCCTGAGATAGGTGTTATTCAAGATAAAAGGAGTTTAATCCATAGCTTCTGCCCTCAAAAATAATTTGAAAGGGAAATCATAAGGCATATACTCATGACAAAAATTAAATAACAAATCTCATATATGATTAAATGACAAACCAATGGGACAAACAGCAAGTATTATAGCAACTTAGGGAGCAAGGTTTTTCTCAGCTGAAGTGGTCACCAAATCTGTCATATGGTAAGACTTCAGGGGGCTTAAAAGAGGAGAGTAATTTGAATACGCTAAGAAGAAGAGGGAAAGCACTCCAGTTATAGGCAGGAAACTGCCTGGAAAGAGGGACAAAGGAGGAATGCGCAGTGGGAGCTGGAAAGACAAGTAAGCCTATTTGCCTGGAGTAGAGAGTCCTTTTCCAGGAATAATGAGAGGTAAGCTTAGAAAGGTAGCTTGGTTTCAGGATCTTTCAGGTATGGGGAGTTCTTAAACCATAGTAGTCTGCTATCTTGAGCATCCAGCCTCAGGGTGGCTGATGCATAATTATTGGCTCTTGCTACAGGAGGAAGAACCTAAGAGAATTCCATTGTTGAGACAGGCTTTACCTTAGTTTCAAGCTCCTCTGATCTCCAGCAAATTATATCTGTTCTCTTGACTTTGTCCCACTGTATCTTCCACGTTCAATTCAATTCAATTCAATTCACAAATATTTTTTAAGCTGTCTCGGTGAAAGACAATTTCCTAGGCATTGAGGACACACACACACACATACATACATACATACATACATACACACACACATGAAATAAAACAGTCCCCTCAAACAGCTTGCATTCTGTTGGAAAGAGGGTAGGCAAAACATACACAAATAAACACTCTCAATTCAATTTCGTAAGCATTTATTTAAATGTCTACAATGCTACCAGACTGTGCTAGACACAGAAAGACAGAAACAAAACAGTTCCTGCCTTCAAGGAGCCTATATTTTACACAGGGAGTGGAATGATATATGCACATAGGTAAGTAAATTTTAAAATGTATACAAAATCATTTCAGGATGAGAGAGAGCCCTATCTGGGGGTTGGCCAGAACATGAAGAAAGGCCTGTATAGGAGGGAAATTTGAGCTGAGTCTTAAAAAGGGTGAGGGATTCTAAGTGGCAGAGATGAGGAAAGAGTGATCCAGGAAAAGAGGACTGCCTGTACAAAGACATGGAGGCAGGAGATGAGTTCAGCACAGTGGCTGGCATGTAGTGGGCACTTAATAAAGGTCTATTGATTGATTGAAATGCCTTGAACAAGGAACTGCAAATAGATCAGTTTGCCTGCAATGAGAGATAGAATGAGAGAGTGTGAGAGATGGAAAATCAATCTCAAAAGAGGAGATGGACCTAGACTGTGAAGGGCATTAAATGCTGAACAAAGGAGTTTGCATTTTATTGTAGAACCAATGAGGAGCAACTGAAGCTTCTTTGTCCAGGAAATGTCATGGTCAGACCTGTGCTTTAGAAATATTAATTTGGCAGTTGTGTGAAGGATGGTTTGGAGAGGGAGAGAGATTAAAGACAAGGACACTAATTAGGAGGCTGTTGGAATAGTCCAGGTGAGATGTGATGAGGGCCTGAACGAGTCAGTGTAAAATGTATTAGGAGCAGAGAAGAGAAAAGAGTGCTGTGGATCTTATCCTCTGAGAATCACCAGGACTCAGCTACTGATTAGACATGGGGAGTAAGAAGAAGGGAAGACAAGCTTGTGATTCTGATATAGCAAGCCTGGGTTCACAAAGAAACTGTAGGAGGGAGAAAGTATTATCACCTAGGAAAACTGCCTAGAGGAGATCCTATCTGAGCTGAGCCTGGATGAAAGATAAGGATTTTAAGAGAGTTCGATCCAGGTGCAGGTGGTGATGTGCAGATGCAGGAAGGCCAATGTCTGATGTTAAATTCAGTCAACTGCTTGTGGTCTCGACAGGCGTCACATTTAACCGGAAATCAGAGTGTACTAGAGGGAGTAACTGTCAAATAAGACTGTGAAAAGGTATATGGAGCCAATCTGTGGAAGGCCTTACACGTTCCAGAGCAAGGAGCTTGTGTTTTATCCTTGAGGAATAGGAAGACACCGAAGGCCCACCTGGAAGCCCCCCCCCCAACCCCCAAGCTGTGGCCTTGCACCCTGGCTTTCATCCCTAGACTCCGAGTCTTGCTTTGGAGGGTGCCCGGCTGCTTGGCTTGACCCAAGCTGCGAGGCAAGGCAGGCGGGGCAGAGGCAGATGCTAAGGCTGGAGAAAAGCTATAATTAGATGAGCAACCATCCAGGAGAGCCTGAGGGGGATGAAGCAGCAACTGACCGACCAAGCGGCTCCCCAGCAGTTCAAGAGCAGGGTGAGATGGCAGAGATCAGGCGCAGCCCAGGACGAGGGAGCCCAAGCAGAAGGGGGAGGGCTCGGCTTCTCCAAATCGCCTTTTAAAGGCATTTTTAAAATCCCTCTTTTCTTTTCAGGCCTTGCTCCGGATGGACCTTCCCTTCCCCATACAGCCCAAGGGACTTTCCCCTTCCCTGGCATCCTCCTCTGGCTCCTTTGCCTTCCTGCCCTGTGACTCCGCCTCCTCATTATTTATTGGCATTAATTAATGTTTATTTGTGGACTGGGTCCATGGGTCGTGTTTCACCTGTGAGTAAAGCACCCCCCCCACTTTGGTGCAGCTCCACATTCCCACAATGCTTTGGGGCCCAGAGAGACCTGTTCATTGGGAGACAGATTCCCAGAGGGCTTTGGGCCATCTGTCCCAGAATGCTTTGCTGGGGCTTGGCAGTATGCAAGACTTTGAGAGGTCCAGAAAAAAACAAAACAAGCCAAAACAAACAAACAAAAACCCAACAAGAACAAATAATAGTCATGGATCTAAATGATTTAGACCTGAAAGGGTGATCTTAGAGATCACAGAATACAGCCCCTTTCACTTTACAGATGAGGAAACTGAGGCCCAGAGAGGCCAGTGACTGGCCCAGGGTCACCTAGCAGTAAAGCATCTGAGGTGGAATTTGAAGACAGGACCTCCTGACTCCAAGGCCAGGGGCTCTAACCATTATACCACACCACCTTCAAGTCTTGCCAGTGAGCAGAAGCTGAAGAGGTCCAAGAAGATTTGAGCTGGGGAGACAGAAGAGGGGACTGGAGAGAGGAATGGAAGTGGGGAGGGGACATGTTGGTGTGTGCGGTGGTGGGGAAGAATGGACATAGAGTCTGGCCTAAGGAACCCTAAGGTTCCTCCTCACCCCAGGCTGGTGTTAAACTTCCAGGCATCTGTGCAGGCCAGGCTGTGCACACCAGCGGCCAAAAAAAAAAAGCAGCACTTTTCAGACACTGAGACTTCTCTTATTGCTCAGTGCTGAGGAATAATCCCTTCCTCCAGACCCTGACATCATCCCTCCACCCCTGACCCTTGGGGAGAGGAGATCAGGGACTCCTGGGGCTGCAAGCCAAGGAAGAGGTAGGTAGTAGTGGATGGCACGATTTCCTCTTGATTGAACCCTGGGTTGTTTATTTTGTATTCTCTTTTAAGTAAATGGCTTTTTGCCTTACTCTGATATTATGTGACTAAATTCTGGCCCTTGGTGGGGAGGCTCAGAGAGAAAGAAAGAAAATTCATGGGCAGTGGTTTGGAATTGATGATGAATTCAAACAGGTCATAAGGAACCTGAATGTGGTTTGGAGCACATTTCTATCCCCACTGGGGACCCAGAGGAAGCACATAATAAGCATTTGTTAAATTGAAATAAACTAAGAAGGAGCATGCAGGGAGTGCCTTGTACATATACTCTTTCAACTATTGTTAACCTTACCTAGTATTTCTGAAATTTTCCCTTAGGAGGCAATGTAATAAAACAGAAAGAACATAGGGTTTGGATTCAGATGACTGGTTTTAGTTCAAGCTCTGTTATGAATGACTTCTGTAACTTGGCCAAGTCACTTAATCTCTCTGAGGCTCAGTTTCCTCATCTGTCAAAAGAGGGGATTGATCCAAATGATCTCTAAGGTCCTTTCTGGTGCTGAAATATATGATCTGATATTTCTTTATGTAGCAATAAATGGTAGTTTTTCTCTGTTAGCTGGTCTATGGAAGTCATCATCAGGCAACTGATACTCTAGAAAACAGTAAGTACAATGAACACCTTCTCTTTCAGGTTTTCTATTACTATATTTTAGCATGATTATGCTTGGCAATAGAATGGCTTGAAGGTACCCCAAGTGATAAGAGTGGTGACTGGCCTGGGGTAGGGGGGTCAGGAGAAATGGCAGATAATTAACTAATAGCTAGAGTGTTTTCTATGCTTCCTTCCAATTAACCAGATTAAAAGTTTGAATTAAATTAAATTTGTCCCTCACCACTTAACTTTCTTCAAGGTTTGAGCCAAGGCTAAAAGCTTCCTGCCTTTCCAACAATTGCCTTCTTTCCTCGGCTATGAAGTCAACAGTACTTAAACAGAGGAGATTCATTCATCATTAGAGATGGAAGGGGATTTCTAAAATCTTCTAGTTTCTACAGAAGTAGAAACTGAGTCCCAGAAAGGTAAAATTATTTTCCTAAGATCACAAGCATAATAAAATATCATAGTCAAGATAAGGCATTAGGGAGAGATAAATCGGAAATTTTCAGCATAGCTCAATGGTGAAAGGTCTAGATCTTTAGCCCTGGGTGGTCCTGAAGAGTGCCAAAATGACCTAGGAACCTAGACCCCAAAGCTTCAGGTTTAATTAGGCATAGGAACTAATACCAAAGGGAAGGGATCTTTTACTTTTGTTTGGGGAAGACTATCAAACTGAGATACTTTTTAAGGAACATCAAGGCTAAAGTGAATTGAGTTCAAGGGTTCCCACATCAATGAGTGAGCAGGAAGGAATATTCTGTAACATTTTCATGTTTGGAGACCAAGAGAAATGAAGACTGTGGTTCTTTTCTGTCCTCTCCTTGCATCTGATCCACTGTTAGAGAAGTCCTTTTCATAGATGGGTCCTGTCCTCAGAGGCCTATAAGCATAAAGCTGAGAAGACTGCAACGAAGATGGGGAGAAGACTGGCAACTATAAGAGAGGATCAGTTCAAGGAACTGGAGATACTCGGTATAGAGAAGAAAGACTTAAGGTAGAAGGGAACGCATAATTGCCATAGTGAAGCATTTGAAAAGCTGTCTTGTGGAAGAGAATTCCATTTGTATTTGGCCCAGAGAGAAGAACTAGGAATCATGGGTAGAATTTGTAGAGAGGCAGATTTTTGATTTGATGTAAAGAGAAAAAATTTCCAAACAGTTAAAGCTGTCCAAAAGAAGAGTGGGCTGCTTTGGGAGGTAAAGGGTTCCCTATTGTTGAGGTCTTCAGGTGGAAGATAAATGTCAGGTACGCTGTAGAAGTCCTTCCTGTTCCATTACAGATACGGATGCATATGGATACAGATAGGATTGACAGATTTAAAGTGGAAAGTAGATTTGGTATCAAGACCTGGGTTCAAATCCCACCTCATTCTATGTAATCTTTGGCAAGTCGCTTAATCTCTCTAGGCCTCAGTTTTCTCATTTGTAAGATAAGGGGGCTAGATCAGAGCTTCTTAAACTTTTTTCCATTCACAACACTTCAGTGCTTCTTAAACTGTAGGTCAAGACCCCTGGTGGAGACCCACAGTTTAAGAAGCACTGGACGAGTGCTTAAGTTCCTTTCCTGCTCTAAATCTATAATCCTCTCATCATCTGGTTCAGAGGTGTCAAACACACATGGCCAGCAACACTCTCAAGTACAGTCCGAATCAGATTAAAATTTAATTGAGAAATATTTAACAAAATGAAAAAATGCAATAAAACAACTAATGTTGATGTGTAGTTTCCTAAGTCAATATGTAACCCATAGGGATCCTTTTATATTTGGTTTAGTGGCCCATGTTTTAATTTGAGTTTGACACCACTGATCTGGTTCAAACTCTTCATTTTATAGAGTACCAAAGACCCAGAGTGGCTGAAGAACTTATTAAAGGTGATATATGTCCCTTCCAATTGATATCCCACAATTCCTTGCTTCTCATATTCAAATGAGACAAGAGGAATAGGAAGGGGGATCTTCAATGAAAACCATGATAAATTAAACAGTATAGATGGGAGAAAAACATTTTCTCTGGACAAGGAGCTGGCCAGAGAGCAGGTAGCCCATTTCATAGAAGCTCAATCTTCTCATTTAGTTTGCTTCAGGAATTTCTAAGTCATTTTGCCAAAAATAGATTCACAGTTATTAAAGGGAAAGGAAAAAGGGGTGGACAGGACCCTGATACGGGCTCTTCAAAGTACTGACCATTATACTTTAATATATTTCTCTAAAGAAAGAAACTAATTAAGTGTGTCCATGCTAAAATGATTATATGGCTTTTATCAGCCCACTCGGGGAATGTGAGACCCACAAAGTCTAAGAAACAAAAAATGGCCAGTAGTAGCGTGCTTAATTGTTGTCTCTAATGAATGTCTTTTGTTTTGCTCTATCCTCCATCAGAAGCATTAAGTGTTAATGTACACTGTATAATCTATCTGGTGGCTAACTAGTTTAATCCATCACACACTATGGGAAAAAATAAAAGCAGGCTGTAGTAACAAGTTAATGGTAGATGCAAGAAATAAAGTGAGGAAATGCACTTTGATGAATGATACCGAACTCTTTGGTGCAAGTATGGATGGCTGCTGTCTCTCTTTATAGAGTGGCCAATCTAAGCAATACAGATCCAGTCATTTAAAACTTGAAGCATAATCCCTCAATTAAAAATTTAAAACTCAAGTCAACAAGCATTTATTAAGTACTTACCATGTGTCAAGCACCGTGCTAAGGACCAGGAATATAAATTCAAGCAGGAACAAAATTGGTCCCTGCCCTCAAAGAGCTTACCTTCTAATGGCAGGAGACAATATATAAAAGGAAGCTGGAAATCAGAGTGGGAGGAAGGAGAGAAGGTTCTGGAGCATAATGGAGGAGGTCTGAAAAGTCAAGAGTGGAGCCCAGAGAGCACTGTAGACATGACTGGTATAGGCACTCTTTTTTTTTTTTCTTTTTGGTGAGACAATCAGGATTAAGTGACTTGGCCAGGGTCACACAGTTAATAAGTGTCAAGTGTCTGAGGCCAGATTTGAACTCAGGTCCTCCTGACTCCAAGGCCAGAACTATATCCATTGTGCCACCTAGCTGCCCCTTGGGCACACTTCTTAAAATGGAGGTTCGGGGAGGAAATAGCCCATCAGAGAAAGGGACTGCAGGCTATAGAATGTGTTACATTTGGATCCTATGACAAAAAAAAAAATCAATTACATCCAACTCTTACTTTTCTGTAAGTAGTTCAGCCCAGCTGGGCTTTTAACTTCTTGATGACATTCCTCACTCTGCCGGGTTCCTTTGTTTTCATCAACACCTTTGTTTGCCCTTACTTTCTTATGAAGTCTCTTTGAAAACTCAAGCTAAAAGACTTAAAAAAAACCTTTTTTATTGATGATACTATAATCATTTCTCAATATGCCCACCCCCATTAAGTTTTCCTTGGTAAAAAAAAAAAAAAAAGAAAAGAAAAGAAAAACAGTCATAACCAATTAACATAGCTATTGTCTGTTGGACCATGAAACATTTGGTGTTCCTAGCTTTCTGCAAAAAGGTAGGAACTGTGATTTATCAATTGTTCTCCTGGACTGATTTGGTATCAGTATTAATTACAGTTCATCTATTTTTCAGTGTTTCTGTTTACATTATGGTCCCTGATAAGAAAGCACTCTCTGATAATGCAAATCAGCAACTACTCTGAGCTTAAACTCTTAGAGAATTGCCTTGTACACTCAGAAGTTAAGTGACTTGCCCAGGGTCACACAGTTTATATGTATCAGAGGTAACACTTGAACCCTGGTCTTCCCAAATCCAAGACAGTTCTCTGTCTCCATGTTACATCTGAGATAATAGAGACCTAGAGAGATAAAGTGACTTACTTACAGTTATACAACTGATAAGTGTCAGACCTGACCCTTAAAGGTCTTCTGACTCTTAAGATCTGCATGCTTACTACTACACCACACTACCAGAAACGAAATGAAGAGTACACAACAAGTTATGTCATGACAGAGTTGGTAGCTGGCGAGGTTGTCCACATTCTCACAAAAATTTCCCTAAGTCCCTGGTGAACATTAGATAAACCTTCTATTTCATGGTTGAATTATGGTCCAGGGGGTAGCTAGGTGGCATAGTGGATAGAGCATTGACTCTGGAGTCAGGAGGGCCCAAGTTCAAATTCAGCCTCAGACACTTGACGCTTACTAGCTATGTGACCCTGGGCAAGTCACTTAACCCTGATTGCCTCGAAAAAAAAAAGTTATGGTCCAAAGGACTCATATTTGGCAAGAATTTTCTGTTCTCCATGAAGGCCTTCCTCCAAAGACTTCTCATTATGTGGAAGCTGTCTGTACCAGTAGAGCATAAACTTTAGGAGAGCCTACCAAGCTAGAAACAATTTGGATTCTGGGACATACCATGTATCTATTGTCTGGAGTCCAGCTTAGCTAAGAGAGGAAATTCATCACCAACAGGCTGGTCACCAAGGGATTTTTTTTTTGTCACAGCACCCCATGAAGACTATCTATGGAAGCTTATAAGGGTTGTGGTCTGTGATGGGGGAAAGGAGGACCTACACTCATTAAATCATAACTTCTTAAAGTATTGAAGCAATGATTTCCATTTTGGCATGCATAGTAAGCTGTTTCAAAGGTCAAATCCACTCTCCTCCAGATACTTATGGGGGTGCTAGCTCTATTACAAAATGTACTTGGTACTTTATGCTAGAGTCAGCATCCTCAAATATAAATTCATTCTTACATTTGCTCAGCTATTCAGTCTCTACAAATGCAAGACATATTGCCTGGAAAATATCCATCCATTTTGCATACCCAACTTTTCACATACGAGAAAAACGTGAAAAGAAGGGATTTAGAAGTGCCTCCGACAATGCCCAGGTTTGTAAATAGGAAAGTACCAAATTCCGATTTCCACATTCACTGCACAGACAAATGCTGGATTGGCTATTTTCCCAAACATTTCATTGTTAAACATGGCACATATCTGACAGGGTTTCACATTAGCCTAATACTACAGATGGAGCCAATCCTGCACAAATCAAGAAGGTGCCGATAGCTCAGCTTATTGCAGGCTTGGTGATTTCCCTTGCCTGTTACGTCACATTTGACATAAGGAGAAAGTTTATTAAGGAGAGCATGTTTTGCATATGGCATACCTGCAAAGAGCTAATGGTGTTTTGCAATTCTATTTTGTAATATGTGTGCTGCTCAGCTAACAGGTAAAATATTGGCACATCCTCTCAGATGTTCTACTGTATAAGTCTTAGGACAATAGAAACCCCTAGTCTTCCTTGTTAATATGCATCCCTTCAGTGTGGGTCCCAATCAAAGCATTGGCTGGAAAGAGAGGCACCCGGGTGTTAGCCTGACTCTACCACTGATGCTGGATAATCTTGGCACAGTCGTTTAGGTGTGTGAGTGGTGTCTGTGAGGCACCACTTCACCTACATGTGTAATCAGCAGCATACCTGCACTGTACTTGGTCTTACCCAGAAGGCTCTTCTCCCTATATTTCACAAGATAATTCAGAATAGAGGAAAGAGCACTAGTCTTCCAATCAGAAGACTTGAGTCCTAAATCTGGTCCTACTTACCATCAAGGCAAGTTACTAAGCTACTTTGGGCCTATTTCCTCATTTATGACACAGGGATAAATAATACTATTATTTCCTACCTCATAGAATAATTGTGAAGGCCTTAAAGCACTATATATGAAAGTCATTATCATTTTTTCTAAAGAAAGACATGTAATAATAACTAATACTTCTATAGCACTCAAAGGTTTATAAAGTGCTTTATATTCATTATCTCATTGATCCCCCACAATAATTCTGCAAGATCATAGTTCCACTGGTATTCCTCTGCCTGTTCACAGATGAGGACACCAAGACTCAGGGATTATATGACTTGCCCAGGATCACACAACTAGTAACAGTCAGGGGTGGGATTCAAACCCATTCTTTGTAAAACTAAGTCTGACACTCCATCCGCTACCCTAGTCTGCCTCCCATAGTAGGAGATATGCAGTTTACTTCTTTTTTGCTGCTCACGGGAAGAGAAGAGTACCTCATTAAAGGAACAGTTGACTTGGTCCTCAAATTTAGCCACTAGAAAACAACTCTTTAATGTGGCTGGTCTCAAGCAAAACTGAAGGAGTGGGGTTGTTTTCCTTCCCAGTTCCTTTGATCCCTAGTCCTAATTCCCTCCCCCTATAACATCAATCCCTGCTGTCTCCCATCTCCCATTTCTTCAGGGCCTTGATTTTTCAGGATTTCCTAAATTCATTTAAACACAATCATCAAAATATAATGGTTTCAGGCAGGGCTTGGTAAACTATGGACCCACCTGTTTTTATATACCCTGTGAGTTAAGAATAGCTTTTACATTTTAAAATGTAAAATGTATATTTTTAAAATGTACATTTCAAAATATAAAATGTAAAACCCATCTTAGCTCACAGGGCATACAAAAACAGATGTGTGTGCTTTGCCAGCCCCTGGTTTAAGGTATTATGTCTCTTAGGGCTATTAGCATTTTAATCAAGGATTTTTTGAACACTGAGAAAGATTCAAAGGAATGACAGCAATGGTGGAATTTGAAAAATGGATGAAGGAGAGATTTTGTTGCTGAGATGTACTCCTGTATTGGTCAAACCATACCATGTGAATGGCGACCAATTCCACTTAAACACAATGAAGTCCTCTGCTTGAATGTGGCCTAACTGGTCTCCCTTGATTCTGAAATAAGACCAGTATATTATAGTGAGCTAGCCAAATCCTCTGAGTCACCTGACTTAATGATGGTAGGCCAGACCTTCATGGTTTTACAAAAGGTAAGAAGTGAGAATAACATAGATTCTGGTGCTCTATCCTATCTGCTAAATTTTTAAGAAATACATCAATATTAAGGAAATAAATGGAGAATATGAACCACCTTGTTTAGATTCAATCCTGGCAGCTAAGGATTATTTTTCCATTGATCAGTTCTAATAACCTCAAACCCTTATCCCTTCTCAAAAATGTCCCAAATCCAGTTCAGATCTTGGATATCTAGCATACTTGCCATCTAGAAGTTATTAATGTTACATCTATTAAACTATAACTGACTACTTTTTTTCTTTTATTTTTATTTATTTTTAGTTTTCAACATTCACTTTTATAAGATTTTGAGTTCCAAATTTTTCCCCTTCCTCCCCTTCCCCCCTCCCCAAGACAGCATGCAATCTGATATAGGTTATACATGTACAATCATATTGAACACATTTCCACATTAGTCGTATTGTGAAAGAAGGATCAGAGTAAAAGGGAAAAATCATGAGACAGAAAAAACAAAAAAAGAACAAATAGTATGCTTCAATCTGCATTCAGACTCCATAATTCTTTCTCTGGATGTGGATAGCATTTTCTATCATGGGTCTTTTGGAATTGTCTTGGATCATTGTATTGCTGAGAAGTGCTAAGCCTATCAAAGCTGGTCATCGCACAATGTTGCTGTTACTGTGTACAATGTTCTCCTGGTTCTGCTTACTTTACTCAGCATCAGTTCATGTAAGTCTTTCCAGGTTTTTCTGAAATCTTCCTGCTCACCATTTCTTATAGAACAATAGTATTCCATTACATTCACATACTGCAACTTGTTCGACCACTTCCCAATTGATGGGCATCCCCTGAATTTCCAGTTCTTTGCCACCACAAAAAGAACTGACTACTCTTAAAGGAACCATTCTAAGGAGGCCTTTTCAGCCTCCCATCATCATTGAAAAAGGAAGGGGAGGGAACAAGCATTTATTAAGCACCTAGTAGGTACCAGATGCAGTGCTAAGTGCTTTATAATATTATCTTATTTGATCAACAATCCTGTGAAATAGGTGCTATCATTAACTCCATTTTACAATTAATTAAGCAGGCTAAGTGATTTGCCCAGGGTCACAAAGCTATTAAGTATCTAAGGCCATATTTGACTCCAGATCTAGCACACTATCCCCTCCACCACCTAGCTGCACCTTGGCAATATAGTTGGTCAAAGCTGACAATTTTAGCTACTAGCATGGGAGATGAGATGATAAAATAAACCACTCTCTCCACTTCACTGCAAATAGTAAATGGGAGGCGGGCAGTGTCAAAATCGAGTGGATAACTTCTTTCTATCATGACAAAAGGATCCTCTTGTTCCAATGATAATGAGTCATGCATACTGGATAAATGGAGGCAACCTTCCATTCATGATAGAGTTCACCTCCCTTCATTATAAAGTAATGCCTTTGCTGTCAGAATTGGGCATTGTCTCAGACTTGGGTCCTAGCGTGAAGGTACTTGATTAGGACCATGTAAACTGATTTTACCAGAAATGGTAGTTCTGGTTACAGATAGGCCTTCAGGAGACTTGTCTTTCATTTCACTATCTCCCTTTAGGTTGTGACAGAAACAGCAGTCTCTTGGCCACTGCTCCAATACTATCTTTTCCTTTGCAGGGACCTAGGAAAGTTGGCAGCTTCTTAGATGCTCTCCAGGTTTCTTTTTTTGGGCAGCCACAGAGGGGCAATGCATTTTAACTTTCTCCTCTACCCCATCTGCTCTAAACTGGAGATGAACCAAAGAGTGGAACCTGGCCTTCTAACCCTTTGCTCTCTTTTTTCTCTCTGCCAGTAATCAGGAATTTCACAAGGTCTCATGTCTAGTAAGGCCCACCTGGGTCTAGAAATGGTAATTGTATTCCATCCTCTTTATAGGAAGAATTTCATCCCTTATACAGGGTGTCCCAAAAGTCTTAGGGCAGTTTTACTCTATTAAAGCTTAACAATGATCCTAAATTTTTAAGCTATTGAAGCTTAAAACTGCCCTAAGACTTTTGGGACACCCCATTATTTTAGGATAATTTTAAAGGATTCTGTTTTTATTATGTAGAGATCATTTTTGATAGAATTTCATGTTCATTGTTTAATCATCAAGTTAGTAATTTGAACCAATAGCTCATTTGTTTGGTAATTCCCCTTATACTAAATTTATGTATTTGTTAATGGAATTAAACATTCCCCTGTTATGGCCTCATTAAGTAATTCTCTCTCCAAAGAGCTAAATCATGTCTTTGTTTTGTAGGGGTCAGCTTATAAGTGCTCTATGTCCAATGCCTAGAGATCAAAGAAGTCCTGGCTTCCAAAAATTTGGGGTTCAGCACACTCAGCAGCTAGAAATTAGTAGTTACTCCTCATTCAGTATGCTTGTTAGTCCTACCTTGTAATGAAAGCACAGGACATGGGCAGTGTCTTTAACTTACAAATACAGTGAAACATAACCTGTTGTCCTTCCTGGTGTCAGAAACCCAATATTTGACCTCTAACCCTCTATCAGCATTTCATTTCTCTGAAACTCAGTTTCTTCACCTTTGAAATTGGCATCATGGTTTTACCACCTTCCTCATGTGGCCATTGTAAAAAAAAAAAAAAAAGTACTTTGTGATCCATAAAATGCTTACTCTAGAAATGTCAGTTATTAAAATGTCTTCTTTTTATGGGAATGTAGTATTAGTATACAAACTTCATTGCAAGTAATTTTCTTATGCTGTTATATCATCTGATGAGACAGTAAAGGGGGGGGGAAAGATACACAACTGCTGACAGCGATTGTAGGTTAGAACTAATGCCATTAGACTCTATGAAGGGGGAGAAAAATTATGGATTTCAGTAAAATTCCTCATTCCTACCTTCAGTTGATGACTCTCTAGTCTTATTTCATACTACTCTTCTTCGTACACACTACATTCCATTCAAACTGGATTATTGTCTATTCCTGAATTTTATCCTGCCATCTCCCAAATCTCTATGTTTGAATAGGCTCTCCACCACTGGAATACAATTCCTCTTCATCTTCACCTGATAAAATCTTCTCCTTCCAGGATCAGCTCAGATGCTGGCATTTCCATGAAGCCTTCTCTTAACCCTCTGCCCCTAAATGAAATTTTCCCAGAGTATTGGTGTCAAACTTAAATAGGAAGGAGGGTAGAAGAGGAAACTAAACTGTACAAAAGAGTCCCCGCAGACTGCACATTAACATAGTTTTGAAGTGTGATTTTATCTTTTTTGTGTGTTTTCTTTCTTTTTTCTTTTTTCTTTTTTCTTTTTTTTTTTTTTTTTTGCTAAATGTTTCTCAATTACATTTCAATCTGGTTCAAGTCACACTGGAAAGAGTTGTGTACCGCAGGTGGTCTGCGAGTTAGGTACCTCCATTCTATAGCCTTTGTCTGGACCTCTCCCCATACTTATCTGTGTACATTCCAAACCATCCTTCCATCTTACCCCAAAGCAGATGGTAAGCTTCTTGAGAGGGAGGAGCTGTACTGTTCTTCATGTTCTTTGTCTTTGTAGTTGTTGTTGCTGTTCAGTGGTTTCAGTCATGTCTGATTCTGTGACCCTTGTGGGATTTTCTTGGCAAAGACACTGGAGTGGTTTGCCATTTCCTTCTCCAGCTCACTTTACAAATGAGAAAACTGAGGCAAATAGGGTTAAATGATTTACCCAAGGTCACACAACTAGTGTGGAAGGTCAAATTTGAACTCGCAAAGATGAATCTTCCTAATTCAAGGCCCATACTCTATCCACTGTGCCAGTAGTACCTAGCAAAATGCTCACATGTAATAATGATAATAGCTTACATTTCCCTAGTGTTTTAAAATTTGCAGTGTTCATAGTAGGTGCTTAATGTTTATTGAACTGAGTTGAATATTTTTAAGAGTTCACCTGCTTTGTATTACAGTTATCACCCAAAAAGAAAATAAACTTCAGCACTAATTATTATAAGCCCCAAAACATCAGAGAACACATCACAGGTATAGATTGCTTTTTCCTCAAGTCAGAAGTAGATAACATTCTTTTCCCCACTCCTAGCCTGGGAGATTAGAAGCAGATTGGAAGGACAAATGATCACATCCTGACAATGGAAAAGAAGCTGATGGATAGGTAGAGCTACAGTGGCTTTGCTCCAGGGTAGAAAATCAAGAGGGTATGAAATGTACCTTTTTGTACTTCTCACTTCCTACATCAAGCTCTTCCTTTAACCCACTTTGCTTTCAGAGGCAGCAGATTTTTTTTTGTCAGGGTGTACTGCCTTCTTTCAAAAGTTATACCTCCACTTTTACCCCTTCCCTAGCAAGGGCCAGCTTTCAGCAGTTTAGAAGCCTCAAGATTTACTTCCTCCTCTGGTAGCCACAATCCAAGTGGCCCTTCTCTTCCCACTTCACTCCAACCCCCTGTGCACCAGGCATTAAAAAGTGCTAGTTACAGCTGGGTTGATTGATCAGTTCAATTCAACAAACATTTTATTAGGCACCTTCCTACTAATTACGGTGCCCTGTGTTCAGAGCTGGGTCTATAAAGAGGAAAAACTACCCGATCCTGGCCCTAAAAAAGCTCCTTGTCTAACAGGAAATGTGACAAGTTGCTATATTATAAGGCATGATGGAGAGATCTGGACATGGTGTTCTAGTCAAATTTTGGGATGGAAAGAGGTTACTTTTAGCTAGGAGGATCAGGAACTCTTTATGAAGGAAGTACAGCATGACCTGGGCCTTGAAGAGAATTTCGACAAGTAGAAATGAAAAGGAAACATCTTTGTAGGTAGACAAGGGCCGGACAATAATACAAAACAGCTAGTAGTCCAGTTTGGTTGGAAAATGGAATTCATGTAGAGGGAGTAATATGAAATAAAACTGAAAAGGTAGTCTCTGGCTAAGTTTAAGGCACATCACATATCTCCCACAAGATTAAAGCAGATCTGTACTATAAGCTGAGGTGGAGTTACTAGCTCCTGGCTGCAATACTCAGGAGACTTGTAGCTGGGCATGACAGGCCTATTTCTGGTAGTAAAAAAGATGCCAAGTGCTAACTTTTGAGGAGCATCAGAACTTGCCCATGCTGCCAACCCCTTTCATCGTTTCCAATACTTGGGTCTTGGCTATAGACCATCTACATTTAGAAGAAAAATTGAGATTCCCCTACTTATCAGGTTCCAAAGTGCTGAAGAGACAGCTTTAAAAATACCTGCTTCTCCTGGAAAAGGGGCATGGCAAGAACGTCCTCCAGCTACTCTAGTAACTGCTTACAATAACTGGCAGGAGTTCAGCAAAATCAATCAGATGTCCTATTGAAAATGCTGGTGGTGTACTTATATTTAGCTTTCAACCATTATTTATAACCCATGTGGAAATCTGAGCCTGAGCCAAGTGATTTTTTAAAAATGCAGGTATCACCTTTCCTCTCAAAAAAAAGATCAGAATAGGCAAAATCATTTCACCGAGAAGCTTTTCCCACCCTTCATGAGAAACCTCTGAAAGGACCTCTGAAAGCATGACCCCCAAATGCCACTCAAGCTGTTCCTTTAGAGAATCTTAGAAAAGGGAAAGGTACACCAGGAACATCTTTCCTCTCTTTTTGGCTCCAATCCAAGCACAGGGAGCAAATGGGAATTATAAGCAAGTAACCACTAATGATCAGGCCAACATAGCATTTGTGGAGAAGTGTTTATATGTTATGGCTTTAAAGCAGAAGTTCTTAACCTGGGGTCCACAGACCCCAAAGAAATTTGTGGATAGATTTTGGGGAGTCTTTGAACTTGAAGGAGGGGGAAATTGTGTTTTTATTTTCATTATAATTGGGTTACTTTGTAATTCTATGTATTTTCTTCTGTGCTTTTTATTTTGAGAAGTGGTCCACAGGCTTTGGACTGCCAGGTGGCACAGTGGATAGAGTCTGAGGCCTGAGTCAGGAAAATTCATCTTCCCAAGTTTAAATCCAGCTTCAGACACTTACTAGTTGTGTGACCCTGGGCAAGTCACTTAACCCTGTTTGCCTCAGTTCCCTCATCTGTAAAATGACCTGGAGAAGGAAATGGCAAACCGTTCTGATATCTTTGCCAAGAAAACTCCAAATGGAGTCACAAAGAGCTGGACACAACTAAAATGACTGAACAACAACAGCAATAGGCTTCACCAGACTGCCAGCGGGTCCATGACATAAAGAAGGTTTAGAATCCCTGCTCTGAATAAACAGGTATTTCTATCCCCAGAAACCCCAAAGTCTATACTTGGAATAATTCCCAAGAGAGGTGTGAAATAGTCATAAAATGTGGAAGTTGGTCATATAATATTATAGGTAGTAGGAATCTAAGACATTAACTTGGCCAGCCCCCTCCTTTTACAGAGGAGAAAACTGAGGCCCACAGAGGTTACATGTCTTACCTGAGGTCACAAAGCTGATTGGTAAGAAAATCAAATCTAGGTCTTTTCACTTCAGTTTCAGAAAATATGAGAGGACAGTACACCATGCCATGTGAGTTCTGGGTTTGGAATTTGCCTGCAGACAATGGAAAAGTTTGAATCTGAGCATCCATACTGAATTTCTAAGAAATCATGGGCTTTGGGATTCTCTGAGGAGGGTTGAATCTGACCGTCTAGATTGTATATCTTTTGGCTCCTGGGTTTTTGGTTTACCTGTAAAAGAAGAGTTTGGGTGGCCTGGTCTTGGTGGAGTTAACAGTGTCTGATTCATACTAAGTGTTTAATATATTTGCTTTTATTCATTTTTCTAGCATTTATACAGCACTTTAAGGTTTAAAAAGAACTTTACAAATATTATCTCATTTGATCCTCCTGACAACTCAGGTAAGTAGGTGCTATTATTCCCATTTTACAGATGAAAAAACTGAGGCAGACAGAGGTTAAGTGACTTGCTCAGGGCCCCAGCTAGCAGATGTCTGAGGCTAGGCTTGAAGTCAAATCTTGTACTCCATCTACCATGAAATCTAAGCGCCTCTATCGTGATTAAAGAGCTTTACACAGATATAACATATTTGTGTGATTAAGTTCTATTAAAATTTAGTAAAGATGGTAGAAGTATGAAGTTTTTTCCTAACAGGTAAGGACTGAGATAGAATCAGTTGGATCACTCCATGCTCCTTAAGCCTTTACTCTAACGAAATTAGCATTACCACTCACAAAAGAGATTGAACAGGTCAAAAGAGCCAGCTAGCTCTCTGAGAGCTATAAATGTTTTCTGATGTTGGGTGATGGGCATAACGCCTGGAGTGAGGATATTGACAGCACTTGACCCCTTTCACTGAAAACGGTCAGGCACTGGTCAACAGCACTACTTGGTGATCTTTTAGACTTGCTGTGGATTTTTTCTCTCTCCACAATGAGTCTTCCCATACCGTTTTGGTGACTATTCTGGTAATATTTGTGTTCCTGGTTATTAGTCATGATGACCCTTCTACACATGCTCACAAGAGTCAGAGATCCAGAACTTCTCCCAGATCCCTTCCCCAATAACCCTAGCTCACTGCGACCTTTCATCTGAACTCCTGTGGCACATTATTAGTACCACTCATTTGGCACTTAGCAAACGTCCCCTTTTATTGTTAGATACTTTTTTTAAAAAGCTTATTCCCCTATCTCATCTGGCAAGCTCTTTAAGGGCACTGTTAGACCTCAAAGCTTTTGGTTGTCAAATCCTCATGGGTCATTGATCAAGTGCCAGTAAGTGGGGGACTTAACAGACCCCAATGGAAATAACTATTCTAATCATCTAATCTTTCTTTTGCATTCTTATGTCGGGCAGTCAGAAAAGACACATGGA
This sequence comes from Vombatus ursinus, assembly GCF_900497805.2. Taxonomy (NCBI): domain Eukaryota; kingdom Metazoa; phylum Chordata; class Mammalia; order Diprotodontia; family Vombatidae; genus Vombatus; species Vombatus ursinus. Next base: position 23,487,812 of record NW_020954548.1, read on the forward strand.
AGCAGGAACAGGTGGGTGATAGCTTCAAATATACGTGGCTTTGCCTCAGGGCCCTGACATACTTCTCTCCTGTGATGGCTGCACTGTGGCACATGGGGCTGATAGAGGTCTTAGAGAATGCTGAGGGGAAGAAGTATAACTTTTCTCAGAGGTCAACACCCTACAAGAAAGAATCAAGTCAGATAAATGTTGGCGGCCTGTGGGAAAGGTATGCTTTCCTCCCATCACTTACCTGGCTTAGGGCATTCCTAGATTCCCATAACTGTTACATCTTTGTCCTGAGCCCCACCTTCCTCAGTACTATACTGATATGATTATACCAGTGGTGGACTGGCCACAGACTACTTGACCTGGGAACCCTTGTACATAGGGAACCTGGAATCAATAGTGGGATTAATAATTACGGTAATGCATACAAGCCTCAGGACATTCTGGGGTCTATGTTATCTTCCTACTCTGAATTGAATTTGCCCCAGTTACCAGAATTCCCAATTACAATTCTGAAAAGATATTCCAACTTCACCATCCTAGGCAGTCTTGTTTTGTGGCAGTGGCATGGTAACAATGCCCCTTCCCTCTTTGTTTCACCAAAGGATCACAGATTTAGAGCTGACAGGACTCTTTGAGTGCAATCCCTTCATTTTACCAATAAAGAAACTGAGGCCCAGAAAGGTTAGGTGACTTGCTATAGTCATTTATCCAACAGCTTTTTCTTTATTTCTAATAAGTGTCTGAGGGAAGATTCAAACTCAGGTTTTGTTGATTCCAAGTCACTGCTCTCCAATGTACCACCTAGCTGCCTGATGCTGGAATTAGAGTCAGGAAGACATGTCTGAGTCTGCACTGATAACGCTTGGCTGTGTGACCTTAGGTATATCACTTTACTTCTGAACTTTAGTTTCCTCATCTATAAGACAGGGATAATAACAGTCTAGCTACTGACTTCACTGTGAGGAAAGCACTTTGTAAATCAGAAAGCACTAAACAAATATGAGCAATTTGTTGATATTGATTGATTATCAGCTCCAATGTTTCTGGAGATATCTGAATAAGACGCACTATCAGGGGTGGAGAACCTCCAGCCTCAAGGCCACATGTGGCCCTCTTGTGCAGTCCTTTGACTGACTCCAAGCTTCATAGAACAAATCCCCTTAATAAAAGGATTTGTTCTGTAAAACTTGGACTCAGTCAAAATTCCACACCCAAGGACCTAGAAGGCCACATGTGGCCTCGAGGCTGCAGGTTCCCCACCCCTGCATTAGGTTACCTAATCATTGGGCCTCAGCATGACCCAGGTGGGTTGGTTTCACAAGGGCCCATGGGTCTCTTTTCTAGTAGTGCCCTAGCACCATGTTATGAAGGGACCCAATACATGTTATTTCATGTTGATAAATTCTGTAGTTTGTGACCAAGAGAGATTAAATGTCACTCTTTCACCCTTTGCACCTGGTTTATTCAATCTCTCTGCTACATTTACTGCCACAGCTTCTAATGACAGGAAGGTAGCACTGGGTATTTGAGAAGATGATTTCTGTCAGTCCTTGGTCTCCCAACATCGCTGTGTACCCTTAACTGCTTTTCAAATGAGCAAGACGACCTAGCCATGGTAGCACATGAAAGCAATTGATACACTTATTAAGTGTCCAGGCGAAGCCCCAACTCAGGTCTTCTGATCCTAAGAGGGTAAAGGAAGAAGGAAATAAGCATTTCTATAAAGCTTACTATGTGCCAGGTACTGGCTAAGTGCTTTACAAATATTTCATTTGATCCTCACAACAGCACTATTACTATCTCCTTTTTATAGTTGAGGAAACTGAGGCAAAGAGAAGTTAAATGACTTGCCCGGGTCACACAGCTATTCAGTATCTGAGGCTGGATTTGAATTCAGATCTTCCTGACTCCAGGTCTAATACTCCATCCACTCAGCCACCCAGCCACCTCAAGATCATGAAAGAATCTTGCAAACGTACATGGTTTACTCATCTAAGAGACCCTAGACAGATAAGTGTTTTTTAAAGTATTTATTGATGTCTTTTTTTTTCCATATTCATAATTTCCCCCAGTATCATTCCCCTTTTCCTTCCCAGAAAGTCATCTCATATAACAAATCATATTTTTAAGACAAAAAAAGAAGAAGAAAGCAGTATAATTGATCAGTACATTAAGAAAGCCTAAAAAGATGTGCAAAGCAGAACACATGTTGACCTCAACCTCCACAAAGAGATAAAGTGAGAGTGTTTTTTCTTGTCTCTTCTTTTAAGCCAAATCTATTCTTTAAAAAAAAAATTGTTTTAATACATTTTATTGATGTCCTTTTTTGTTTTGTTTTGTTTTGTTTTTTGCCTCCCCCACCATAGTTTCCCCAGTATTCTTCCACTTCCACTCTCAGAAAACCATCCTATACAACCACTGGTATTTTTTAAGGCAAAAAAAAAAGTGGGAAAAAAATCAGAATTACTGATTAATATATGAAAAAAGTGAGAATATGTACAATGTGTAACACTTGTGGACCTCAAACCTATGCAAAGGAGAGGTGTGGGAATGTTTTCTCATATCTCTTCTTTTAAGCTATTCTTATCCTTTATAATTCTACAACATTCAGTTTTGATTTTTTTAATGACCGTTTTTTCCATTTATATTATTGTAGTAATGTGTATATTGTTTTCTTGGTTCTGCTGTCATCACTCTTAATCAGTTCATGTGGTTTTTTCAATGCTTTTGTATAATTATCAAAAATCTTTATTTCTTAAAGGACAGTACTATGCCATTGCACTCATGTACTACAGTTTGCTTAACCTATAATCCTTAAATTGTATCTTGTCTTCAAGATCAATATACTTAGCTTATATGGAGAGTTTGCTTTACTTTAATATTATTGCTTCTTCCAGATTGTCTTTCATTTCCATGTATTTACATTCCCAATCGATTGTCCTCTCATTTGTTTCTTTGGTGAAACTTGCCACTGTGGATTCAATTTTTCTATTCTGTTAATTATTTCTGCTTTGCTAGCTATAAATTCTTCTCTCACAATTATTATTTCTCTTTTAAGCCATTCTGGATCATCTGTTGTGGTTCTATGCTTTTCGCAGAATCCCCAGGGTGCTCTGCATCATCAGGTGTTGATTCATCTTCTTTTGTCTTGCAATATTTATTCATAGATGTCTGGACTCATTTAGTTGTTTTGTCATTAATAACTTCCTGATTGGTTTATCTGCTTATGCTCAGGGTCTTTAAATGAGTTTTCTTCCTCTTGAAATCTTTGGTAATTTCATCTCCCCCCCCAATATCCCTTTATCATTCCCTTTCTTATTCCTTCCCCTTTGGTAGTTTTCTAAAGGGCTAGGTTTCAAAGTCTCCTCAGTCTCTTCCTATGATGGATAAATTCACATTTCACAGGTCTCTGTCCCGAAGTGACAAAACTGGACCATTTGGATGCTGAGCTCTTTCCCTCAGTCTTAGTGGAACGTCATACAGTCATATATGGCTGATATCATACCCCAGCTCCCTGTTTCTTTAGTTTTTTGGTTGAGCTCCTGTTGTAGCACAGATCATTGCTCAAATGCTATCCCAACTCAGAAAACATCTGCCTTTTGTTTTTTTGTGACACTGGGAGGAGGCTAAGGTGGGTAGAGTTGAGTTCTGTTGCAAGCCCATGGTTGCAGTCATTAGTAAATGAAAATATATTTGCATTTCCACAAGCATGATTAAATTTCCTAAGGGTCACAATTCACAGCAGGAGCCAACCTGAGAGTGGGTATCTATGTGCTAACAATTTTAATTAAAGGAGGCCTACATTTTGCTCCACAAGCCATAACTCAAAGGCAATTTAATATATTTCAAGTCATTCTCACTCAAATTTTCAAAATATTCTTTTTCTCAGAGATTTACTGTCAAAAATGTTTTGCAAGTCAGCTTTTCAACAATACCTCTTCCTGATTTAAAAAAAAAGTTATCCATCCCCCTTATAAGTGAATTCTAATAACAAAGTGTTGAGTCCAACTGTAATCACAGAAATGTCTGATTGGCAAAACAAATCCAGTCTGTTCTCCACAGGATAGCAACCATAACAACAGGACAGAAAGAAAGGAAAAACAAAAACAAAAATCTTTCTGAAAGTTATCCAATCTAATTGAGACACAACACCTCCCTAGATTTTCTGATATGACAAATTCCCTCTGGCCCGGCTGATCTTCCTTTTGAATTCCAGAGCTGGGCCTGAACTGTTTGTAGATGCTTCAGAATCTAATCTCCTACCAACAGAGGAGGAAACGTCCAGGGAAATGGGTTGGTCAGGTTCCATCTCCTCAGGGAATAGTAACCCTTTGCTTACTGTAGTCCACAAGTAGATCACTGGATTTGGGGACCTTTTTTTTAAAAAATTCTTCTACCAGCAACTGGTACAATAAAAAAATAATAATAATAATGCTCCGAAAGAGTACACATTACATGCAGAGAACCACTGAGCATAAGGATAAGAGCAGCAGCGGTTTCTGAATTCAAGCACTCCATTTTGTTCTTCTCAACTCTGGCGATGCCAGGGTGATGACTGGCAACACTGGAAGCACTCAGCCTGGTACTGAGTGCTGCTAGTTTGCCAAAGGGTTAGCTCTTCCAGCACACCTGCAAAATTCCCCCTGGGGCCACCTAGGAGCCTGAGGAAGGAGAAAAATGCTCCATCTTTTTCAATTAACCTGACTGCATGAAATTTGAAATTTTGGTCCTTATATCTTTTGAGATCTCTTCCCTTTCTCATGGTTTTTTTCTTATCCCTAACCCTTCCCTGCCACAAAAATAAGTGGAAAAGAGGGACATGGGTCTGAAAACCATTCTGACTTGACCTCAGAAAATTTCCCCCTTTCTTTAGGACTTCGCCCCACCCATGCTCCTTTTACTGATAGCGAGAGGGCATTGGATTGTAGAGCTAGATTATGAATAATCTTGCCACCATCATTGTCATTTTTGAGATGTCGAGTCTCTGTTGTATTAATGTAATGTACAGGGAAAAGAGTTTGTACATTTGAGACAAAGAGGCTGAAGAAGAATTTATTAATAACAACACACATTTCTATAGGCTTTAAGGCTTGCAAAGATCAGTTTTTACTTACAACAATCCTAAAAAAGAGTGCATGTGTTCAAACCCGACCTTGGAGCCAATGTATTTTCCACTACAATATGCTGCCCCTCAGTGGTCTGTTAGAGTTACACAACAGTCTGTAAATTCCTTGAGGGCAATGGCCACAGCTTCTATTTTTCCTGTGTTCTTCACCCACCCTAGCATATCATTTGGTAAACTCTTGAGGGGCTGTTTGCTTTTTTTTTTAATCCCTAAAGACTAGCACAGTGCCTGACACATAATAAGCAACTAATAAGTAATGATTGGTTGGTAGTGGGGAATTCAAGTAAACAAACATTTTTTAACCCCTGTTCTAGGCAGTAAGGATGCATAGATATGTAGGATATACAGGTGCTGCTCTCAAGGATCTTACAATCTAATAGGAGGGGAAGGAGGGACAAGTTACAAATTACTGTGACACAAGGGAAAAGTAAGTGAAAGACAAAGATTGCTACAAAATAGCTATGAGAGATTTAGGGGGGAATATTTGTAAAATGCCTAGTGTAGTGCCTGGCACAGAGAAAGCAATTAATAAATGTTTGCTACCTTCTTCTCCCCACCCTTCCCTTCCCTTTTCAACCAGGAAGCTTCTAAGAGAAGGAGGCACTTGAATTCAATCTTGAAGGAAAGGGAGAGACTTCAGCAGATCTGGGGAAGGGGGAGGTGGTTGGAGAGGGACAAGGGAAAAGAGTGTACTCCAAGCATAGAGGCCAGTGTGAGCAAAGAAGGGAGGAAGATGAAAATAAGGAATGGAGAGTACTCAATCTGACTGAAACATAGAGTGCTGTAAAGATGAGTAATAGATGATAGAGGTGGGCAAATCAGATGGAGCTAGATCATAGATGACAATTACAAAAATTTATAAATTACCCACATGAGTTGTCCAAAGACCAAAAATTTATAGGGCCAGTGTCTTGTGGTATGGTACAGTGTAAAGCCGAAGAAGTGAAAGGTAGTAATTTCTAGAATGTATTTATACTTCATATCTATTTCCTTATGATGTAAAACCTCTTTATTGATCCTGTTTAGAAAAAAAAATCACATGCATAGCATGTAGTAATGTTGGTCCATAGACAATCCCTTCAGAGTAAAGGACACAACGTAAGGCAGAGCTGGAACAAGGGTGGGGTGACCGGAGCTTTTCTCCAGGGGAACACAATTTAGGGGGCACTGACAACAGTTATACTGCAGTGATATCAAACCAATGGAGCTTAGCCCCTAGTTAGCAAAGATAATTAGTTAAAATTGGAAGCCTGAAGATAACCACGTTCTGTGTTCAAGCCCCAGATTAGTGCTTCCCCCATGGCAGCATCAGAGTGCCCTAGGATCTATCAATATCCCCTTCACAGGTCAGTGTACTGGTGTCTCCTCCCGCTCTCAGTTGATTTTGTCTTACAAAGTTGATTTGTGGGTACATTCTGTGCTGACTTCCCTGGGAATCCATATGGCTAGTACATAGTTCTGGTTTAAGGTAGAATTTTTTATTGTATGATCTTGCCTGTAACACAGATGTGGAAATCTCAGACAGTCAACAAGTATTTGTCTGTGTCAATATGTCAATTACTACGTTTTCAATGTTTTCAAGGTGTTTCAATATGCGTGATTCTGGAAATCTAATATTTACTTAGTGGTGTTACCCTGGTCAAGTCACTACTCTGGGACTCAGTTTTCCCATTTATGAAACAAATTAATAATACCTTCACAGCCTACTGACAGTGTTATTGTAAAGAAAAGGCTATGTAAACCTTAAAGAACTTGAGGACATGAGTTATTTTTGCTGTTTATAGAGGCCTTAAAGACACAGGTTTATTCTTCAAACTGGCATTAGACTACAGAGGTAGGAATAGTAAGAGGCTTCTTTACTTTTCTTGGTGTGAAGCCTGGGATGGCATGGGGAAAAGGTGACAACCGGGAATCTGAATGTACCCAACTCTGAACCAACACAGACCCTGAAAGATTCATTTTAAGACTCCATCCCACAGTCCTTTCACACTCTCTGGGTCTTTATAGTACGTGTGTGTGTGTGTGTGTGTGTGTGTGTGTGTGTGTGTGTGTGTGTG
>NW_020954548.1:23494994-23713942 GCF_900497805.2 Vombatus ursinus
TGTGTGTGTGTGTGTGTGTGTGTGTGTGTGTGTGTGTGTGTGTGTGTTTATGGTGCAGCCATCTGTGAATATCTTCTTGAAACTAGTTAAAGCCTTTTATGAGACCCTAAACTTCTAGTTAAACTAATTTCCCCACTTTCTCCTCCTCCCCCAATGAATTAGAATTTGAGTAAACAAAAGTCAGGCCTGAGGATGGAGAGGGATTCAGTGAGTGTTAAATGATCAGTTTAATAGGAATTGCTGCTTGTCTCTTGGCTTGCAGACATAGCTCTGAAGCCCATATAACACAGTCTTTATGTGGTAGTTAGTTAGAAAAGCATATTGACAAAGAGTAGCAGTCAAATCATAGCAATGACCTTTCCTTCTAGAAGAAGATTTTTTCTGGAGTGATTTGATTACACATGCAGCACATCACCTGCCCACGTTGCCAGCATGCACAAAGCTTTTCCTGATGCCATCGCCCAGGCTGGACCCAAGTTGTCTTTCCTCTAATATACGGTTGGATGCCTCTCTTGTTTTCATACTCTGTTGTCTAATAAAAAGGATAAATGTCCAGCTGGGTTGAGCACACAGAGGGGATTGCTTCCTGAGTACTTGCTGCCCAAGGCTACTTTGGAGGATAAATCTGCCCTGGACCTGGCTGACACCATAATTGGCAATTTTTGCCCCCAAGACAAATAGTATAAAACACCACCTCAATTGGGAATGGGATGGAGAATGAAAGTGCGGCAAGGGCTTACTCCAGCCTGTCATCAGGTAGCTTCCCATTTTAAGTCTTCTTACTAACTCCTGCTAAACTCTGATGTTTCAGCACTACTGAAGGACTGCCAATTTTGATCAAGTTTGACATTCTCTTCTTTTGACACCCTGAGGTAAAGTCCTGTTCATCCCAAATTGATTATGGATCTTTGGGGCTCAACCTGGTACTGATGAGGCGTTGGTATGGGCTTTGAAGCTGAGCCACCAGAAAATGTATTTTTGTGAATAATAGCTTTTAAAATTATAATTATTACACATTGTTCCATAATATAAATATTATTATTAGCTCATCATTATGTGGACTGATGGAAGCTGTAGTGGACATTGAACTACATAGTGTGGTGTAATGGAAAGAGTGCTGGGTTTGTAATTCGAGAACCTGAGTTCCAATGCTGCCCCTGCTTTCCATTACGTAGTTAACTATGGGCAAATCATTTGATCTCTGTGGGCTTTAGTTTCCTTATCTCTTAATCAAGAGGCTAGAACTAGATGGTCTTTAAGGTCCTTTCCATTCTAAATCTTATGATCCCATAATGGTATAGATTTCTCCACAGGTTCCCCACCCTTGGTAGAAGATCACATTTGGGAAATTATTTATCTCTTTAAATGATCACGTGACTTGCTGCTTTTAAAAAAAACCCACATTTTTTAACACTGATGTGGTAGTGATACATAGCTGCAAATCATGAAACACAGTAATGACAGAAAAATCTAAAATGTTAGCCCATTTTAATGTGATAATAGAATCATAAAATGGGGGATGTAAAGAGGCTATACCATATCAACAATTGTGATGTATTCCAGAAGATACATATTAAAAGAAGTTATCAGTGACAGGTATGGTCACTTCAAGCAATATATAAATGCTAGCTGTTAAAATTATCATAAACAGATTGGTTCACATTTGAAGAATGAAGGTTGACAGTGAGAGTACTGTATTGGTATCCCTGAATTGTCAAAAGAAACAGAGGAAAGCCTCCAGCCCCCAGGTTGGGTCTTCTGTGGAGGACTTGCAGAAAGACAAGGTCAAAAATCATTCAGTATGAGAAGACTTGGAAGTAGTATGATCTGCACTGAGGGAGAGAAAAATCACATCAATAAAATCACAGGTATGTCAAGGAGAGGTAGATAGCATTCTAAGGATTATGAAGATCATTACAAATACTATGTATTTGATCCTGACAGCATGTACAAATATTTTTGTTCCAATTTTACAGATCAGAAAACTGAGTTTAATAGTTCAGCATCCAGAAGTGAGGTCTTCTGATTTGTGAACCAGGTAGTAAGGTAGGATTGGGCAACTAGGTGGCACAATGGCTAAAGTACTGGACCTGGAGTCAGGAAGTCTCATCTTGCTGAGTTTAAATCTGGCCTGAGACACTAGCTGTGTGACAAGTAACTGGGCAAGTAACTTAACCCCATTTGCCTCAGTTTCCTCATCTGTAAATGAGCTGGAGAAGGAAATGACAATCACTCCAGAATCTTTGCCAACAAAACCCCAAATGGGGTCACAAAGAATTGGACATCATTGAAAAATGACTGAACAACAACAAATTGAGGCAGGACCAGCTTGAGACAAACTTAATTAATAGCTTTTTTTTTTTAAAACACTTTTATCCCTTTGTACCTAGTTGCTCAACTTTGGCCATTGCAGTTAAAGTGCCCAAAGTTTTCATATGTATGGCTCTTTAAGAGGATTGAGAATCACAGTGTTCTCTAGTCTTTACTTGGTTCCACTTACCCTTATCAAATCTTAATTGTCCCATGTCTGTCTAATTTCTTAACTGTCCTTGGTTTTCTAAGGTGGCCAGAGAGGAATAGACTTATTTGAGTGAGCATGTTAGTGACTAATAACGTGTTGGTATGTCAATCTTCCCACTTCTCCCCCTTTACCCAAGCACTGAGAGTTATTTGAACAGTGAGATGGAAATGAGTGATGGAATTTGCAGGCTGTGGGGCAGGGTTAGTGGGGCTGGTATTTTGGAGCAACAGCACCTTTTATCATGTAAAAGCAGTGTAAAAGCAGCACACTACACTAAGCGTGCTGTATTTGGAGTCAGAGAATCTGGATTCAAATCCCTGCTCTGCTACTTACTGTCTGTGTGACTGTGGGCAAACCATCTCTCTAGTTCTCAATTTCCTCATCTGTAAAATGAAGGGATTGGACTAGATGGTCACTAAGGTTCCTTCTAGCTCTGAAACCTTTTGATCCTGTGACATCAAGTATGTAGCTTTCTATCTCACCTACATGGAAGACTAGTCCTAGCATTGGTTAATGGAGAGATCCAGTTGATAAGCCCACTTGTCCCATATTAAGTGCATAATTGCACACAGAGCTAAAATTTTTTTATTCAAGAAAACATTAATAGGAACACTGTTTTCAAAGACTAGACAACTTCTGAGTTACTTTCAAGTTCTAAGTCAATGTTCCTATGATAGAGTTAAAACAGGACACTGATTAATGAATGGACAGTAGGGTATTGCAAAGGCTGTCCTGAGCCACCTTCTTTTTTCTTTATATACCCTTCACCATTAGTGACTTCATCAGTTCAATTCTACTCCTACATCACTAACTGCCTGGTGGACATCTATAAATAGATATAGCAATAACAACAACATTTATGTAGTAATTTAAGGTTTGCAAAGTTCTTTACACATATTATTTCATTTGGCTTCTCAGATTCAGCATGTTCACAAAATGGAACCAGTGAACTTCCCTTCTAAACTCATCTCTCCTCTAAGTGTCCCCCTTCTAAACTCATCTCTCCTCTAAGTGTCCCTCTTTCTTTTGAGGTAACCACCATCTTTCCCATTACCCAAGTTCACAACTTCCAATTTCTCCTTGATGTTTCTTTATCCCTTACCACCATAACCAACCAGTTGCCAAATCTAATCTATTTCAGGTTCATAACATATCTCATAGATGTCCCCTTCTCTCTACTCACATGGTCACCTTTCTAATTCAGGTCCTCATTATCTCTCACCTGATCTGCTATCAGACTCCTAGTACGTAAACCATCATGTAGTTTATGTGATTCAGGAGTTCTGCTGCACACCACTGTCTTGAGTCACCTCTGGTCCAGCATCAGGAGAAAGACAAGCCATGAGCCAGTCAAGCAGCACTTGTCCTCAACTGTCTGGTTGGCTCTGGGGCTGCTCTTAATGCAAAGTTGATTTTCAACCGAGGTGAAAGAGCACAAATGCTTCTCACATAAGGCAGTATCTTTGTGAAGACAGTCTTTTCATGTATTAAGGAATACAACCCATTAGATAGAAGTCCTAATTTTTTTTTGACATGACTACTCCACAGGACCTTTGTGCCAAAACTAGGATGATACTGAATAATAGCAGACAGGAGAAAAATTAGTTCTATCTTGCTGAAAACCACAGATTAAACCAAAAGTATCTGTCATCCAAACTGCCATTATAAAAGAGGCAGTGACTTACGAGAAAAATGTGTCATTGGCCCAAATTGTTTTTGATGGTGCTGATGGTGATGATGTGTGTGTTTAAGGATAATTATATAGTGAGTTTCCTCTTCTCTAATCTGTTTGTTTACAAAAAATATTGAGCATGCATTACACATCAAGCTAAATAATTCCCCCCATATCTTTGTACTCCAAAATTTGCAGTTAATTAAACTAATTTGTCTGTTTTTGTGGATTGGAAACTCTTACTGTCATCCTTTCCAATCACTACTTATTTAAATTTCATCCTTGGCCAGTTTCATGATAATCTTTATCTGCTCCAGAGGATTTGAAATGAGAGTAATACACTACGATCCCATTTAATTTCTTCCTTAAAGCTGGAAAAAGCCAAGCATCAACTGGCCAGTTAGATAACACAATTCCCCTTGTAGGTTATTTGCTTAAGATAGCTAGGGGCTAATTTAATTCCAGAGTTGCTTATTTACTGGTTCTGTTAGGGATTCCCTGCAGTTAAGGGTGAACTGTAGACCATTTCTAGAGAGGAGCTTTTTGTGAAAATTCTCTCAAGCTGACTCCTTAACTAGGTTTTTCAAACCAAAGAAACTTGCTTCTGCTTTCTGTCATCAAAATTCCCTACTCATTCTAGTTCTGACTAGAAAGCAGTTCCTAATTATTCAGTTATTTTTTCACTCTGTGGAGAAATAGCACCTAAAAAAAGATTTAAAAAGGTAAAACAAATCTTTGTTCATACTTCCAGTTGGTCCTATTGTTAATTTCCCATCTGGAAATAAATGGATTCCTTAAATAATATCCTTTCAAACATGTTAACTGTGCCTACCCTTTCTTTACCTGATAACAGGCTAAGTTATTTAACAAATGGAAGCAGCATACCTTCAGTACAGAGAATATCTCTGAAGATTTAGTCTAAATATCTTGATGGACTGGAATGTGGAAGAAGAGTTAGACTTCTCTTGACTGGTCCAAGAGGAGAGATCTAGAAGCAATGAGTGTTAGTTGAAGAGAGGCAGCTATCAGTTTTATGTAAAGAAAAACCTTCTAACATTTAAGGCTCTCCAAAAATGGAGAGAGCTAGTTCAGGAAGTAGGAAGTTACCTCTCTCTAGAATTTTTCAAGCAAATGTTGGATGAATATTTAAGGTGATATTATAGAGGGGAGGGGATTAATGGTTTGAATGATTTTGAAATGCTCAGTGTCCCCACACATACAGATACTACAATATCTTTAACTGTAATTGAAGTGTACTCTTTAAGAACTACAACTTTGGTACATTCCTTGGAGTAATAACCATTCTTAAAAGCACCAGATTAAAAAAAAAAAAAGGACTAGAGCACATGTGTATAGCACAAAATCCATTACTCAACTGACAGAGAACTAACCAAAGCAGAAGACACCAGCTCAATCCAGCTTCACTATGTCAAGTTCTGAGTTCTGAGTCATCCCAGTATCACAAGTATACACACATGACCACTTTATGCCACAAAAATGAAAGATTATTAAAATTATTACTTTCCCCAAGTAATTTACATGCCTCTATAGGAAAAAACACATGCAAAACATGTAGAAAGCTTGGAGGGGAAAACACCATCTGGAAATATGTGATACAAAAGGAGCACTGAAGCTGAGCGCTGAAGGAAGCCAACGATTCTAAGAGGTGAGGAAGGAGAACATTCCAGGCATGAGAGACAGCCTGAACAAAGCACAGAGATAAAAGAGGGAGTATCATTTATGAGAAACAACAAATGAGCCAGTACACCTGGAGCATAGAGGATGTGTAGAGGACTAATGTTTTGGGGGTTTTTTTTGTTTGGTTGTTTTTGCTTAGGCAATTGGGGTTAAGTGACTTGCCCAAGGTCACACAGCTAGTAAGTGCCAATTGTCTGAGGCTAGATTTGACTCCAAGGCAAGAGCTCTATCCACTGCACCACCTACCTGCCCCTAGAGGAGTAATGTTTTAACAAGACTGGAAAGATAGGTTGGGGCCTACACATTCTGGTGTGAAAATGCAAAATAGAGGCATTTATATTTGATCCTCAAGGGAGCCATTAGACGGTCGTCAGGAGTGCAAAATGCTGCAGAGAACTCAAGGAAGTTGAGTACCAAGGAGACCTCATTGGTCTAACAATTAAGAGATCAATGTTCACTTTGGAATTAACAGTTTTAGTTCAGAAGCCAGATTGCAGGAGGTTTGGAAGAGAGAAAGAAGAGAAGAAAAAGAGGGAATTAATATAAATAGCTTTTCCAAGATATTGCTTGAGAAGGGAGCAGAGATATATGGCTCATTGGGATAATAAGATTTAGTGAGAGTTTTTTAAACATTGGAGTCTTGGGCATCATTAGAAATTATTGAGCAGAAGAATGACATGATCAGACCTGTACTTTAGTCTGTTGTTGCAAAGAACTGTAAATAAAATAGGTATTCATTGATTGGGGAATGGCTATCTAAATTATGGTATTAAGAATATTGTTGGGAGGGAAAGCAGTGACTCTCTTGAGCTCTCTCCCCAAACCCCTCCAAATACCTATAAAAAATGGCTCTAAATAAATTCTAAAGCAGCAGAACCCACAAAAAGACAGAGTGAAAAAAATTTCCAGCCAAAGACAGCCTGGATGGTTGATCAGAAAGGTATATTGCACCGGGTGGGGAGAGGAGCCCAGTGTGGTATGGGTGCGCAGGCCGCAGTGACCCTGGAGCAGGCCTCAGAAGAGGAAACCAGCTGTGGTGGTTTCCAGACTTCTCAACCCCTGAACACCAAAGACAACTTACAAGATCAGTGGGAAAAGTCTGTGAATGCGGTGGGGGAAGGAGCTAGGTCTCAGCTGCAAGCCTTGAGCGCAACCTGGGGCGGAGGCTTTTTCCTGAGCTTCCTGCCCACAGACTGAGGAGGAATCGAGTGGCTGATCAGAGGGGGATTGCAGGGATCTCTTTGCCAGTGCTGAGGCAGGAATCTCTTGCTTTGCCCGTGCTTGGATCTGGGTCACAGTTCTGAGGGGTGATCCTGGGGCGAGGAGAAGCGCTGGTGCAGTGGAGCTTGTTGTGGTGGTGGAGAGGAAGCATCTCGTCCCTTATCATACCACCTTGGAAGAACTGAAAATTTACAGGTCCCTGGAAGTACCTCTGAAAACAGCTGTACAAACCCCAGAAGCTTGGGACAGTACACTCTTCTCATTGGAAGCAGACTTTTACCTTAACAAAGAGTTTAAAACTCAAAGAATTGGCTAGGATCATGAGTAAGCAGCACAAAAAGAGTCAGACTAGATTATCTTACTTTGATGGCAAAGAAGATCAAAACATACAACCAGAAGAAGACAACAAAGCCAACGCTCCTACATCCAAAGCCTCCAAGAAAAATATGAATCAGTCTCAGGCCTTGGAAGAGCTCAAAAGGGATTTTGAGAAGCAAATAAGAGAAGTAGAGGAAAAACTGAAAGTGATGCAAGAAAATCATGAAAAACAAGTCAACAGTTTGCTAAAGGAGACCCCAAAAAATACTGAAGAAAATAACACCTTAAAAAATAGCCTAAGCCAAATGGCAAAAGAGGTCCAAAAAGCCAATGAGGAGAAGAATGCCCTAAAAAGCAAAATTGGCCAAATGGAAAAGGAAGTCCAAAAGCTTACTGAAGAAAATACTTCCTTACTATGCCCAAGGGGCTATAAAAATGTGCATACCCTTTGACCCAGCAATATCACTGGCTATATCCCAAAGACATCACACAAATGGGAAAAGGACCTACACGTACAAAAATATTCACAGCAGCTCTTTTTGTGGTGGCAAAGAATTGGAAATTGAGAGGATGCCTATCAATTGGGGAATGGCTGAGCAAGTTGTGGTATCTGAATGTGATGGAATACTATTGTGCTATAAGAAATGATGAACAGGCTGACTTCAGAAAAACCTGGAAAGACTTGTATGGTCTGATGCTGAGTGAAGTGAGCAGAACCAAGAGAACATTGTACACAATGACAGCCACATTGTGTGATGACTAATATTGATAAACTTAACCCTTCCTGGCAATACAAGGATCTAAGACATCTCCAGAGGCCTTGTGATGGAAAATGCTATCCACACCCAAAGAAAGAACTATGGAAGCCGAATTGTTATTTTTTTTCTCTTCTGCTGAGTTTTGTTTCTTCTTTCTGATGGTTCCTCCTATTGTTTTTAATTTCTACTTACAACATCACTAATGTGAAAATATGTTTAATATGAATGTAAATGTATAGCCTATATCAGATTGTGCGCCATCTTGGGGAGGGTGGTGGGGTGGAAGGGGGAGAAAAATTTTAAACTCAAAAGCACATGGAAGTGATTATTGATAAATCAAAATAAATTAATAAAGAAAACAAAGAAAAAAGAAAAAAAAGAAAATACTTCCTTAAAAATTAGAATAAAGCAATTGGAAGCTAGTGACTTTATGAGAAATCAAGACACTGTAAAACAAATCCAAAAGAATGAAAAATTAGAAAACAATGTGAAATATCTCATTAGAAAAACAACTGACCTGGAAAATAGATCCAGGGGAGAGAATTTAAAAATTATTGGACTATCTGAAAGCCATGATTAAAAAAAAGAGCCTATACATCATCTTTCAAGAAATTATCAAGCAAAACTGTCCTGATATTTTAGAACCAGAGGGCAAAATAGAAATGGAAAGAATCCACCAATCTCCTCCTGAAAGAGATCCCCAAAGGAAAACTCCTAGGAATATTGTAGCCAAATTCCAGAGTTCCCAGGTCAAGAAGAAAATATTACAAGCAGCCAGAAAGAAACAATTCAAGTATTGTGGAAACACAATCAGGATAACACAAGATTTAGCTGCTTCTACGTTAAGGGACTGCAGGGCATGGAATATAATATTCCGGAGAGCAAAGGAGATAGGATTAGAACCAAGAATCACCTACCCAGCAAAACTGAGTATAATCCTACAGGGGAAAAAAATGGTCATTCAGTGAAATAGAGGACTTTCAAGAATTCCTGATGAAAAGACCAGAGTTGAATAGAAAATCTGATTTTCAAATACAAGACTCAAGTGGAACATAAAGAGGTAAACAGGAAAGAAAAAATCATAAGAGACTTATTAAGGTTGAACTGTTTACATTCCTGCATGGAAAGATGATATTTGTAACTCATGAGACCTTTGTTAGTATTAGGGTAGTTGGAGGGGGAAAAAATTATATGTGCATATATAAATATATAGATAGATAGATAGATAGAGATAGAGGGCACAGGGTGAGTTGAAAATGAAGAGGTCATATCTGGAGAATAAAATTAAGGGGTGAGAGAGGAATATACTAGGAGAAGGAGAAAGGGAGAGGTAGAACAGGGTAAATTATCCCACAAAAAAAAAAACAAAACAGAAAAGAAAAGGCTTTTACAGTGTAGGGGAAACGGAGGAAGGTGAGAGGGAATGAGTGAATCTTATTCTCATAGGATTTGACTTAAGGAGGGAATAACATACACACTCAATTGGTTGTGGAAATCTGTCTTACCCTACAGGAAAATAGGGAGGGAAGAGGACAAGAGAGTAGGGGAATGATAGAGAGGAGAGTAGATTGGGAAAGGGAGTAATCAGAAGCAAATACTTCTGAGGAGGGACAGGGTCAAAAGAAAGAATAGAATAAATGGTTGGGCAGGATAGGACTAAGGAAAATAGAGTTAGTTTTTCACAGCATGTATACTATGGAAGTGTTTTGCATAACTGCACATATACAACCTATATTGAGTTGCTTGCCTTATCAATGAGGGTGGGTGGGGAGGGAGGAAGGGGGAAAATTTGGAACCCAAAATTTTAAAAACACATGTTTAAAAAAATGTTTTCACACGTACCTGGGAAATAAGAAATACAGGAAATGGGGTATAGAAATCCATCCTGCCCTACAGGAAAATTGAAGGGGAAGGGGATAAGAGAAGGTGGAGAGAGATAGAAAGGAAGGCAGACTAGGGGAAGGGGTATTTAGAATGCATGCCATCTTGGGGTGGGGGAGGGGCAAGATGGGGTGAAAATTTGGAAATCAAAATCTTGTGGAAGTAAATGTTGAAAACAAAAAAATAAATAAAAATTACCATAAAAAAAAGAATACTGTTGTGCCATAAGAAATGATGAATGTGCTAGGTGCAGAGAAACATGGGAAGACATACAAACTGATGCAGTAAAACGAACAGTACTCAAATAATTTATGTGAAGACAACAACAATAGGAATAATTTTAAAAAACCTCTGAATTCTGATTAAAGCAATGAATAATAGTGGTTTCCTAAGACTGGTAATGAAATATACCTGCCTATTCTTGACTGATTGGTGACAACCTAGAGATACAGAATGTGACAAGCATTCTCAGACTTAGTGTGTTGATTTGTTTTGCTGGACCATCCATATTATAAGAGAGGGCTGGGTGGTGGGAATGGGGGCTGCAGTGGTGAAGAAGAAGGAAGGTCAGGTGCATAGTGATATCTAAACAAAAAAGAGCATAAATAAAACATTTTTAATGTATGGAAGAAACCAAAAGAGGTGTAGTGGGGAGCACAATGAAATAAAGCAATTTTGTCACTGTTTAAAAAATTAATATGTGCAGAGTGTCCCAAAAGTCTTAGTGAAATTTTAAGCTAGTAAAGCTTAGTTTTAAAGCTAAAGAGATTGATTTCAAGAAGTATCAACACAAGATCTTCCAAAAGCTCAGTGCAGTTTTCAACTTTAATACCTTAAAACTGCACTAAGATTTTTGGGACACCCTGTATTGCTAATTTCTTAAAAATCAAACTGTACATAACAGGTTCACAGTCTCTTATGCAATCCTCCTTCTTGTTCTTTGTGTATTAAAATGTTTGAGTTTGTTGATTAAATTTGCAATAAATTTTTTTTAAGAAAATCACTTTGACAGTTATATGGAGAATAGTTTGGAGAAGGAGGCAAGGAGACCAGTTAGAGGGTGAGAGGTGGTAGGAGCCTGAACTAGTATGGGGGTAGAGAGAATGGGAGAGATACTGGAGAGGCAGTGGAGGTAGAAGTGGCAAAATTTGGCAACTGATTGGATATGAGGAGTGAGTCACTGAGGACTGTAAGTGTGGCCTTACCAGAAATAAGGAATTTTGGGAAACAGTTGGTTTAAGTGCAGAGATAATGAGTTCTGATGTATATACATTGAGTTTGAGATCCTGTGGGAATTAAATAAACAATAATTTGAACATAACAATATTTGAAATAAACAATAGGCAGATGGTGACAAAGGACTGGAGTTCAGGAGAGAGACAAGGGCCAGGTAGATAGTTCAGGGATCTACGTTTTTCTGTGTTTTTATTTTTAAGTTGTGTCTTTGGTATGGAACAAATAGGGGGATTTAATTTTCTTGTTCATTCTGTTTCATTTTATTAGATTGGTTAATCCATTCACATTTAAGTTTATGATAGTTAGGTCTGTGTTTTCCTCCATTTATTTCTTTTGTGCTGATTTTCATCTCTACCTCCTTTAAGTCAGCACTTTGTCAGTGCTATTAGTTTTAGTTTTGCTTACACTAATTTGATGCTAGTCTATTCCCACAGGCTCTCCCTCTGTTGAGTTACCTGCCCTATCTCAAGTTCATTGAATTTCTGGCTTTTTATTTATTCATTTTCTTCCTCTTGATTCTTCCTTTTTCCCACCCAGATAGGTATATGATTCAGTCTTTTCCTGCCCCATCTCCATCCTCTTAGCATAAGTAACTTTTTGTTTGTGGTGCTTTTTCCAAGACATTTTCAATTACTTTATTCTCTTCTCCATTTCTATCCTCTTCTAGTCTATTCTGACTTATTTTCTCCCATACATTTATGTCCCTCATGAGGCATTTGGTACTCCTTCTGGAGTGCCAAAATTGAGGCCCTTCCTCTATCTCATTTCAGTATTAGCCCCTTTGTAGATACCACCCTATGTCCTTCCGTCTGTGTGTGTGTGTGTGTGTACGTGTGTATGCTTAGTTTTGGTTTTGCAGGACCTTCTGTTGGATCTCATTGCTTAGAAATATCAATTCATGAAGGAAACAGTGATGTGTGGCATGAGTCACTCTATGTCTCAAGTCAGAAAGCCCAGTTCTGGGCTTTACCATGACTACTCACTACTCCTATAGCCAGTAATCCTATCTCTAGATCTATATTCCTCCTCTTACCATCCTCAGTACCCTTGGGGAATGTATATTCTCTCCTGAAATGAGGTGCATTCTTGGCAAACACAACTGTTATTCAGAAAAGGTAGTCTTGCATTCAAATGAAACTAATTATAAGGCTCCTGTTTCTCATCTTTGACATACACTTCACCATGCCATGGGAATGTTATTTAATTGCACCCTTCAATTCCCCTTTATAGAGTGAGACCCACTTTCCATTCCTCCATCCCATTTTCTCTCTTCTGAGCTCCCATGCTTGATCAAAAATTGAGGAAATCACTGCCCCTTTTCACCTTTCAGGTGAGTAAAGGTCTATCTCCAGCACCCCACTATACTTTGCCTTCCTTTCTCTTGGTCAAGTGACTTCCCATAGCTATCTGCACTGCCCCACAAAGGTTTTGAGTCACTTATAGGAGAATATGAAATTTAACCCACATAATATTCTGTGGATTATATGATTATATGATATTATATATTAAATAATGTTATAATTCTATATTGTTGTATTATAACATAATTATTATATAATATTATGTGATTATATGATTATCAATTTAAAAGGACAACTAGGTGACTCATTGGATAGAGCACTGGGCTTGGAATCAGGAATACTCATCATCATGAGTTCAAATCCAACCTCAGACACTTACTAGCTATGAGATCCTGGGCAAGTCACTTAACCCTGTTTACCTCATTTCCTCATCTGTAAAATGAGCTGGAGAAGGAAATAGAAAATCATTATCTTTGCCAAGAAAACCCCAAATGAGGTCACAAAGAGTCAGACAGAGCAGAAAAATAACTGCACAACATCGATTTAAAGCAAGAAGGGACCTTGAAAGTCATCTAATCTTCTTTCAGATGAGGAACTTTTGAAGCCTGGGTGGTTAAACAGCTTGCTTCAGAACTGGATTAGAGCCTTGATCCTCAGACTCCAAACCCAGCATTCTTTCCGCTGTTATCACTCTGCCTTGGTTATTTTTTCTTTCTACTAACTTTAAGATTTCCTTAAATCTTTAGCCTCCAAGGTACTTTTTGTCTCTTAATGCTCACTCTTTCTTCATGGCCACTTCAATTCACTTTCTTCAAATTAAAAAAAAAAAAGCCTGGACACATGAGAAAATTGATTTCATTGCTTAATCTTCTCTTGATAACTATACTTATCTGTTTTGTGCCCCTCTTGTTTGGAATTTTGCAAGACTAATGTGCCACTCACTTCTGGGTTGTTTTATAGTTTTTGTTTTTCCTATTTTTGCAGAAATGCCTCAAATACTTCTTTTTTGTTGGCCGTCCACCTTTTTTCATTGATAATAAGGCTCAGCTTTGCAGATTATGTTCTTTTAGGTTGCATCTTGTGCTGCTTTGCTTTTAAGAATATCTCATTATTCTTTTTCTCTCATTTCTCTTGATTGTAGAGAAATCCTCTGTTATTCTAACTGAGATTCTTTCAGAGCTAAAGATCTTTCTGTCACCTCTTCGGCTCTTCCCCATTCTGCTGCGCAGGTGGTCCTTTTCTCCTGCATGAATCCCTACTAAGTGTCCTAAGGCTCCTTGAGTAGAGGGAAATAGGGACAGGTCATGTCGGGTAGAAGCTCTAATTTTCTCTGTCCCAACTAAACTCTGTGGGGATAGCTGAATTTCCAACTTCCAGTCCCTTAGGCACAGAAATCCCTTCCCTTCCAGCTGATTCAATGCTACCATATTCTCCTCCTCCCTTTCTTCCCCCCTTCAAGATGCCCAATTGTTGTACCCTTTTGTCTTCATGTGACTGGGTAGAATCAATATTTTTTTGCCTCTCAGTGTTACCCACTTTCAACCAGTCCCCGACCTTTACCTGCCCTCAAGGTTTGCCCTGAGTCCAGTGCTCTGAGGGTGCCTGTCTTCTCGGTAGCAGATCCAGGCTTTCTCTTCATTTAACTGCACACACCTCAGCTTCTTGAGCAACAATTCTATTCTTAATTCTAATCTAAGGAGTCTTTGTGGAGGAGGCAGTTGAGGAAAGAAAGTAAATAAAGGTACCCAGAATACCAGCAAGAATCATGTATGGAACAGACAATTATTATCCTACACAAAAGGGTACGCTGAGCAATGAAGAATCCTAGAATGATCTTCACAACAGGGCTGCCCTTAGCTGTTCTACATTTACCCCAACACCAAGTCCAGCCCAATCAACGCTAAGTGGGCTCTTTCCTTGTGGTAATTTCTGTCTCTCTGTGAGCTACTCTTTCCCTTTCACCCAGTCTGTCCCTGATCCTATTGCCATCACATCTCTTTGGTAGTCAGTCAACAAACATTAATTATACACCTACAATGTGCCAGGCACTGTGCTTAGTGCAAAGAAAGAAAGAAAGGCAACAAACAGTCCTTGTACTCAATGAACTCACAGTCTAATGGGAGAGATAACATGTACAACCATGTATAGAAAAGCTATATAGAGGATAAATTGGAGGTGATCAAGAGGGAAGGCACTAGCATGAAGGGGATCAGGTAAGGCAGACATGAAGGGGGAGGGAATTTCAGGCCTGGGGGACAGGCTGTGAAAATATCTAGAGTTAGAAGATGTAGTATCTTTGCAAGGGAAATCAAGGAGGCCAGTGTCACTGGATTTCAGAGTATTAGGAGGGAGGAGAGGAGGTTAAGATGTAAGAAGACTGAAAGTAGGAACGAGCCAGATTATGAGAGACTTTGAATGCCAAAGGGCAGCTAGGTGGTGCAGTGGTTAGAGTGCTGTGCCTGGAGTCAGGAAGACTCCTCTTCCTGAGTTTAAATTGGGCCTCAGACACTTACTAGCTGTGTGACCTTGGGCAAGTCATTTAACTGTGTTTGCCTCAGTTTTCTCATCTCTAAAATGAGATACAGAAGGAAATGGCAAACCACTCCAGAATATTTGCCAAGACAACCCCAAATGGAATCACAAAGAGTTGGACACAATTAAAAATGACTGAACAATTGAATGCCAAACAGGATTTTTTATTTGGTCCTGGAGGTGACAGAGAGCCACTGGAGTTTATTGAACAGAGATGTAATGTGGTCAAATCCACACTTCAGGAAGATTAATTTGGCAGCTGAGTGAAAAACAGACAGGAGAGGGAAGAGACCTGAGGCAGGAAGACCAACCATCAGGCTATCGTAACAGTCCTGGCATGAAATGATGGGAGTGTGGTATCATAGTCCACAGCTTTGTTGCTCTTGTGCCTGGGAATAGGGTTAATGCCAGTTGCCTTTTGATCTCTTACAAAATCCTATACTGAAGGAAAGAAGACAAACAGGAGTCACTCCCCCATATACACACAGGCTTGCCAAGGAGGCCATGTGCCCATGGCACAATAAGGGTGTGATGGAGAGAATGGAATCCACACCACTCCTCCTCCTTCTTCCACCTTGAGGCCAGACAAAAGAAGAGACCTTAGTGGTAGGGATGGCTCCTTTAATATAACCTCAGAAGCCTGATACATCAGGGGCTGACTATCATGCATCCTCAAGAAGGGGGCCATATAGAAAACAACTACTCTGCTATCATGCTGATCATGTGGCCTATTCTTTTTTTCTTTCTAAATAGTATTATATTTTTCCAATAACATGTAAAGACAATTTTTAACATTCATTTTTCTTAAATTTCAAGTTCCAAATTTTCTCCCTCCTCCCTAAGCTGGCAAGCAATTTGATATAGATTATATATATATATATATATATATATATATATATATATATATATATATATAAATGTAAGACATACTTCCATCTTAGTCATGTTGTGAAAGAAGAAGCAACAAAAGGAAAAAAAATAAAGTGAAAATAGTATGTTTCTATCTGCATTCAAACTCCATCAGTTCTTTCTCTGAATGTGGATAGCATTTTCTGTCATGAGTCTTTTGGAATTGTCTTGTATCATTGTATTGCTGAGACTAGTTGATCATCATACAATGTTGCTGTGACTGTGTACAATGTTCTCCTGGTTCTGCTGGCTTCGCTTTGTATCAGTTCATGTAAGTCTTTCCAGGTTTTTCTGAAATCCACCTGCTTGCCGTTTCTTATAGCATAATAATATTCCATCACATTCATATACCACAGCTTGTTCAGTCCTTCCTCAATTGATGGTCATCTCCTCAGTTTCCAATTCTTTGCCCATATGGTGGCCTATTCTTAATTTTAGAGTTACGTGATCCATGACAGTCCCCATTCATTACCATGCTGCAATGGTTAGATAATTTTGAGTACTAGGGGGGAAATAGCACTTGAATTGGGAAGAAAAGAAGAGACTAAAGGGGTGGCATGGGGGAATATAACCCAACCTAAGCAACTCCCCCTTATCTCCATGGGGCTTAGAGTTAAGAACACTTGGATTCTAAACCTGCCTCAGATGAGTAGTAGCTTTGTAACCCTGGGCAAATTGCTTAACTTTTGTGATCTTCAGTTTTCTTATTTGTAAAATGAGGGGGTTGAATTTTATAGCTTTTAAGATCCCTTCTATTTCTAAATTATAGGATCTATGAGTGTATCCTAGACATAGGAGACAGCCACTACAAAAACAAAGAGAACTGAGATAGTCACATGAGTAGAACAGTGTCAATATAATTGGGTTGCTAAGTATAAAGATGGGTTGTTGTTCAGTCATGTCCTGCTCTTCCTGACCCCATTTGGGGTTTTCCTGGCAGAGATACTGGAGTGGTTTACCATTTCCTTCTCCAGCTCATTTTACAGATGAGGAAACAGAGACCAACAGGGTTGGTTAAGTGACTTGCCCAGGGTCACACTGCTACTAGGTGTCTGAGGTATCTGAGGCAAGATTTGAACTCAGGAAGATGAGTCTTTCTGACTCTAGACCCAGCAATCTATCCATTGTGCCACCTACCTGTCCAATAAAGAGGGGAGTAAAGTATAAAAAGTCCGTAAAGGGTCAGGTTGTACAGAGCTTTGTAAACTAGATGAGAGTTTATATTTGATCCTAGAGGTAAAAGGAAGTCACTGGAGTTTGTTGAAGGAAGGGGTGGTGGTGAGAAGTGGGATGACTTGATTGGACATGCACTTTAAGAGTATCAGTTTGGCAGCTATGTGGTATATAGTTTGGCATAGGGGAAAGGCTTTAGGCAGGGAGACTGAATAGGAGGTTATTTCAGAGTTCCTAAGGAGAACTGCCCCAGTTTGAAATGTCTCTGTTTGAAATACCCAATAAACAGCTGGTGATGTAGAACCAGAGAGAGGCTAGATGGATCTGGGAATTATCAGCAATAGAAAAACAATCATTGAACCCATGGGAGCTGAGGGGGTCACCAAGAGAAAGTGTAGGGGGAAAAGAGAAAAGGACCTAAGACACAACCTTCAGGTACACCCACAATTAGTGTGCATGAAATGGATGATTAATTATCGAAGGAAACTGAGAAAGAGCAGTGAGATAGGTAGAAGGAGAACCATAAAAAAACAGTGTCCAAAAAGCAATGGAGACAGTATCCAGGAGGAGTGGGTGGTCAATAAAGTCAAGTGCAACAGAGAGGTCAAGGTGAAAGCTGAAAAAAAAGTATCAGACTGGGAGACAGGAGATCGTTGGTACCTTTGAAGAGGGTAATTTCAGTTTAATGAAGAGGTTGGAAGCCAAATTGTTGATGGTGAATTAGAGAGGAAAGGAAGTGGAGACTAAGTATAGATGGCCTTTTTCTAGAAGTATAGTTGCATAAGACAATGAAATATCCCTAATAGGGCAGAATATTTAAAAACATATACGGGGCAGCTAGGTGGTGCACTAGATAGAGCACCAGTCTTGCAGTCAGGAGGACCTGAGTTCAAATTTGGCATCAGACATTTAGTAGCTGTGTAACCGTGGTCAAGTCATTTAACCCCTATCACCTCAAATGAACAAATGAGTAGATAAGTAAGTAAATGAAGCATTTGTCCTCTAATATCTTGCTTGATTGCACTTTGGCAGCGATTAGGAAGGAGACACAGAATGAAATCTCTGGGGTAGGGTGGGCTTCTACAAGTTTGCCCAAGACCAGGCCTACATGGGAGCCTTGAGGCTGAAAGAAAGCCTATTCTGGAAACAAGCAATCGCTGTAGGCTTGTGTGCAGATGAGTGACACTGATGTATGATGTTTAAAGGAATCTTCATTTGGTCTACAGGATAGATTGGAAGAGAGAGAGCTGGCTAGAGAAGCTAGCCAGATGATGATGACAGCCTAGGTTAGGGTCATGGCGGGGGAATTCAGAGAAGAAGCCACCTAGGAGAGAATTTTGTTGGAAAAAAAAAAAACAGAACAGGTCTTGACAATTGATTCAGGTGGAAAGGGAGAGTAGATTAACAATGATGATAAGTTGTGAAATGTTTATAAAATATGACTTGCAAAGTGTTGGAAGCCTGTCCTGTCTTCCCTGTTGTTGAGGAAAATAACTCAGAAAAATGGCTGTCCTTCCTTCTGAGGCTCTCCCAGAGCCTCTGCTGCTTTCCTGTGGACACACAAGTTGTGGCACTGTCAAAGACTCTTTGTGACCTCAGTGAAGGGAGGGAAGGGAGTGAGAAGTACAGGTGAGAACACCTTTACTGTCACAGCAGCCAAGTGGTAATTTACTGCCCCTCAATGCTGTAGCCTCAGCCATAGTGCTTTGTTAGCCACATAAACTTCCTACTGGCATTCCCATACCACATTGAAGGGATTCTAGCTATCCATTCTGGGAAGGCCAATGTATCTTTGCCCAGCTAGCAGGAGGAGTAAAAGCCACGAAAAATCGACTGATGATGATGGAGAAATGAAACTGCATCCTCCTCTGAAATTCAACTTTCACTGCTCTGGGTCACACACGCACAAATAAGAATAGTGTGGCACTTTGTAGTTCAGGTTGATTGACTATCAGGAGGGAGCTCGCCAACATCAAGGGAGGCAGTGGGAATCGTTACAGTGGGTTCTAACCAAGAGAAGGATTTTATAGTAGACATACTTCCTTTTTGGTAACCTGTGTACAATTTTCCCTTCCTTGCTTTTGTGATTGCCTTCTTCCCTTTCTCTTTTCCTCTTTATTTCTTTGTCTATTCCTCCTCTTTCTTCCCCTCTATTTCTCCTTTTTTTCTGCATCCAATCCTCTCTCCTTTCCTTTTTTTATTTCCTTCCTTCTTTTTCTTCCTTTCTTCCTTCCTTCTTCTCCCTCTGTCCTTTTCTTTTTCCCTTTCTCCACCTTTCTTTCTCTTCATTCTTTTCTTCCTCTTTATCTCTTTCTCTCTTTTTTCTTTTTACATGCCTTCTTTCCTTCTGTTCTCACGCCTTCCCCTTTCACTGCCTTCCTTTTTTCTTCCTTCCTCTTCTTCCTCTCTTTCATTCTTGTTTTTGAAAATTATTATTTTTTTATTGCTATTCTATCTTAATGTATCACAGCTCAAAAGCTCCCTTTCTGGAGTACTACACAGGAAACTTGTTCATCTGTAATTTTGGTAAACTATGATCTAATTAAACAATTTAGATTGAATGTGCTAATGCAGAAGATCATTTGAAAAAAGAATAATTGCAAAGGGACTTCTAGAGGATAATTACAAATGGGAAATGTTGAATCTGAATAAAATTCCTATTTCTTTAATTACTGGAAATACCATTTTAGCCAGAGATTGAGAATATCTTTATTTAAGCATTGTGAACCACAAGTGTCTATTCACGCACTGGAGAAAATATGATCTTGATTTAGCTAGCTTGCAAATCCAAGAGACTCTGAACCTCCAAAACAACACCCAAGTCAGTTCCCTTAAACCTGATCTGGGGCAAGTCTAGAACTCAGAATTCTGGGCAAATAGGCTGACTCAGGCTGGGTCCTCCCTGATCACTGGGCTACTTTTACCCAGTAGATTAGCCAAATTCTTAGGATGACGGCACCTAAGCCAGGCTTCTAGAGGCAAGCCTTTTGAGTGCTGAACGTATTTCTTCTAATATTTCTAGAAATATGCTAGAGAAGGTGAGATTAATAGCAGAAAAGGTGTCCTTTCCATCTCTGTTGGAACTTTACCCAAATGGCCTGTAGGGTAGTTTGATTTTAGTCTCACATGCAAAATTAAGGATTAGCTGAAGAAACCGGAGAAGATATTTAGCCTAAAGAAGACAAAGAGAGGGCATGACAACTAAATATTTTAGGATTTTAAATATCATAGTAGTAAAAAAGAATAAATGTGTTCTGCTTAGCTCCAGAAGGCAGTGGGTAGACACCACAGAAGCAGATTTAGGCTCCATACAAGAATAATCTAAAAATTCAAACAGTATAAAATTGGAATCAATTTCCTCAGCAGGTAGTGGGTTGTATAAGGGATTCCTGCTCAGGTATGAGATGGACCAAATAATTTCTAAAGTTCCTTTCAACTCTGATCTTCTGTGATTCTGGGGTGCTATGTAATTAAATGCCTATTCCATACTTTTCCTTTGCCTGATTAAATTTTCTACCACTATTCATAGCCATACTCCAGAGGAGACTGTCCACCCTTGGGACCAGGGATGTAATTCTAGATTGGAGGAAAGGGTCATACGTTGGAGAGTGGCTACCTGTGGTCTTCAAACTAGTAAACTTTCTCCTCATAGAACCTGGTTACAAGTCAATTTATAAAATATCTGTGGTTTTGTCAGCTTATGAACTCCTAGTACTGAAAATATTTCCACTGAAGTATGTTGCAGCTCATCTATAACTTGGTAAATGTCATAGGATCCTAGTTTCAGAGCTGGACAGAAATTTAGTAGTCTCCTATTCTAGGTCTCTTATTTTACATGAGGAAACTGAGGCTAGAGAGATTAAGTGGCTTGTCTGGGGTCACACAGTTATCATCAGAGGCAAAATATGAATACAGGTCTTCCTGACTCAAAACCCATAACTGTGTCCATTATGCACTCTGCTTTATACCACAGAAACAGGAGGGGGCAACAGTGAGTCAGAGGGAAACACTGGATTCATAATTAGGAGACTGGATTTTGGCCGCAGCCCTGCCGCTTATTGGATTTCTGGCCTTGGATAACTCATTTCTCTCTGGCCTTTAATTTCTCTGTCTGCAAAATGGGGCTAACATGCTTTTTAGTCCTTTTCCAGCAAAATCACAAGAAAGAAGGGAATTAAAACTTAGGTAATTTCAAGATAGAACATAAACTCTACATTGAAGAAATTGCTTCACTTTTGTCTTTATATCTTCAGTGCAAAACACAGTGACTGACACATAATAGGTACTTATATATGTTTGTTTATTGATGGATGGATGGGTGGGTAGATGGATGAATGACCATGAGAAGAGCTGAAAAAATACAGCTCCCTTTGTGGAGGTGGGAGACTATGGGTATGGAATATTACATATACGGTCAGACTTGGTTGCCATGTTAGTTCTGTGGGGTTTTTTTGCTTGTTTGGAGGCAATAGAGGTTAAATGACTTGCTCAGGGTCACACAGTTAGTAAGTTTCTCAGGCTGTATTTGAACTTAGGTCCTCCTGACTCCAAGGCTGGTGCTCTATCCAGTGTGCCAACTAGCTGCCCCATATGTTAGTTTTGATGATCTCCCTTCCACACACACCCCCTTTAAAACCCTTCTTACATGGGCTGGCTCACTTGAGGGACAGGGAAAACATAAGAGCAGAAATAACAGTGATATATAAACAAAATATATCCATAAAAATAAAATATGTAAAAGATAAACAGTCTAGTTTTAGAGTTTAAATTTCTCCTTTTCAGTCTCCAGATAGGTTTTCATGAAGGCCCTGAAAATGGTGGCTTTGGCTTCATGGGGATTTTGATCAAAGTGTCCATCTATTTCAGTTCAAGGCACCTCATCATCCGGGCTTTCGGTTCACATTTGGTGTCACTTATACTACTTACTGAAACTAACACTACAGGAGGGAAAAGGCCCAACTTAGCAGCTTCCTTCAGTTTCATTTCATCAGGTGACCCAAAGGGACTTAGTTTGGAAAAAAACTACCTGCGGAGACAGAGCTCTCCATTATTGTTTAAGGCACACACAGGATTTGTGCAGGAAGACTATTCTATAGACCCAGGGATCCATAAATGGAAGTTAGAGATGAGCTGGTGATCTATACTGAGGCAATATAGTTCAGGGAGCTTGCTCTGGCCCTGGACTAAGGAGATCTGGGATTGAACCCAGCTCTGCTGCCATGGACAAGTTGCTCAATGTCAGTTTCCCTGTAAGTGAGGATAGAAAAATGTACTTCATAGGGTTGATATGAGGAAAACACTTTGTAAACTTTTTAAACTCCAGGGAAGGAAGTGATTATTATACAAATTGGGTTTATAAAATTGATTTTTTAAAACAAAAGTACAGAACTTAAGTATGTGCTAAATGAGCAGAGGCATAACTAGGAATTCTTTCACTTGGGGAAAAACAGTAGAAAGGATGGAGCCACTGAGTATTTACTGTTCTTCCCCCATTCCCCACTCCCCCAGATTTGGGATGGGAAGAGGAAGGCAATACCAAGAGAGGAGAACCACAAGGATGAAGGTCTTGAGGTGGTTTCTCTCAGGGCACTTTTGCCAGCAGTGGGATGGCAGAAGACTGGCAAGGGATAGGGAGAGTGGCCATTTCAGTGAGAAAGAGCACCCTCCTTGAGTGAAAACATCCCCACGGGAGAAAGAGGGGGAAAGCCCCCTGCATTCAGTGCCCTAGGGTAAATTCCCATTTACTTCACTACTTAACAGTTGTAGCTCCTCAAAAGAGTGCTGTCCCCTCTAAAGTCATTGCCTTGCCAGGTTCCATACTTATTCTAAAGGTGATAGCCTCAAACTAACTGTGTGAACTTGGCCTTCTTTTTGGGCCTCTATTTCCTTATCTGTAGTATGAGGAGACAGGATGAGATGATCCCTAAGAGTCATCCAGGTTGGTGATTTTCTATCTGCTTTTCCCTCTTTTGGAACTGTCGTATTCTCTTCCCCTTTTCTTAGTTCAAATAAAAAATAACTCATAATTAGCTTCTACTTAGTATACATATTATAAGATATTATATATACAGAGTATTCATATCCTTCAAAAGAGTTGTTGTTCAGTCGTGTCTGACTCTTAGTGACCCCATATGAGTTTCCCTTGGCAAAGATACTGGAGTAGTTTTCCATTTCCTTCTCTAGCTCATTTTACACA
This sequence comes from Vombatus ursinus, assembly GCF_900497805.2. Lineage (NCBI taxonomy): Eukaryota > Metazoa > Chordata > Mammalia > Diprotodontia > Vombatidae > Vombatus > Vombatus ursinus. Next base: position 23,518,411 of record NW_020954548.1, read on the forward strand.
TGAGAAACTGAGGCAAACAGGGTTAGGTGACTTACCTAGGGTCATGCAGCTAGTAAGTGTCTGAAGCCAGATTGAACTCAGAAGATGAATTTTCCTGACTTCAGGCCCAGAACTCTAACCACTGCACCACCTAGCTGCCCGTCAAATGAGTTACCAAGGTTGTTTCTCAGCCTTGGAGTCAGTAGATCTCAATTCAAGTCCTTGCTCTGACAGTGAGAAGTTATAAAACTGGGCAAATCACCATGTCACTATCCCCCATGAGTCTCAATTTTATCATTTGTAAAATGGGGATATTAATAGTTGTGCTACCTACCTTATTAGATTGTTATGAGGAAAGCTCTCTATCATTTAGAAAAAAGCTACCGAGGTGTGAGTTATTATTTATTCCATTTCAAACCCCTGCAATGCCAGGCTTAACTCCCATTTTCCAACACAATAAAAAAAAACTGTGTTTTGTGTAAAATCTTTTCTCCATCCATTCATTGGAATTTTTAGCCAGTCTAATCTTACATGGATTATGGGATCATGGGATTTAAGAAGGCACCTCAGACATGTTCTTTTGTAGATGAAGAAACTGAGGCCCAGAGAGGTGAAATCACTTCCCCTAAGTCACACAAATAGTACAAAGTGAAGCTGGTATTTGAAACTAGATCCAATAAGTACAAATCTAAGGCTCTTATCATTGTACCATGCTGCCTTCTCTCAGTTCTTTTTAAGACTTTCAAAAGATTCAAAAGACCATTGCTAGTCTGATACATTAACTATGGCGTAGTTATACTGCCTTAGTGGCTAACAGAAGAGCCAAATATTTAGCTGTGCCCTGGCAACACTTTTCTAGGTTTGGATCATCTCTATTTCATGTCATGTGAGAGGCCTAAAAATGAGAGGTGAACAGGCTCTTACACTAAGCTTGAACTTCTCTAAGCGATTGCAACTGCTTGACCCTTAAAATGCTGGATGGTAGTAGAGTCATTTCCCACATGAGAATTGCAGTATTTCATAGTTCTCCTTTCCCTTTACAACTTCTTAAGGCCATGCCATAGTCATCCTCTCTTCTTAAAGTACTCCAGTGATGAAAAACATATTACGTCCCAAGACAGGCCATTCTATTCTTGGACAGCTCTAATTATGGGAAAGCTTTTCCTTACACTGGGTCAAACTCTGCCTCTTTGCATTCTTTGCCCACTGCTAATAGTTCCATGCTCTTCCATGTGACAGACCATACTTGAAGTTAGCTATTATATCTTCATAAATAATCAACCAAGCATTCATTAAGTATCTACTATGGGTCAGGTATTGCGCTAGGTAGTAGGAGTACAAGTACAAGGAATGAAACAAGCACTACTCTGAAAGAGCTTCCATTCTTAGGGAGGGAAGACAACAAATATATATAAGTAAATAAAAGCATGAAAAAAATGAATACAAATAAATGCACAATAGTTAAATATAGAGTAGTTAGGCAGGAAGGAAAACATCAGCTAGCTCAGGAATGGCTCATCTCTAGGGTTTTTTTTTTTCTTCCATGGTCCATCTGTAGATACTTATATAGCATAGTTTCCAGTTCTTTTACCATTACCCTCTTAAATTTCATCTTTTAAATATATATACATATGTATATATTTATTAACACACTTGAAAATCATCAGTAAACATGAACATTTCCACATTCAAAGGATAGAAAGTGAAGATTATGTATTAAGTCAGCACAGATTTTGTTTAAAAGTTTATGTATTAAACTCAACATAGTTGTATTAGCACTGCCCTGATTGTCAGAGTCTCCTGAATTTCCTTCAGCTCTCTTTTAAATTTTTAGATTTTTAGAATTTTAAAAATTTCACCAATGTTCTTTCTGGTTTTTTTTTTCTGTATCACTACTTTTCACTTATCCCATAATTTCACCCCCAAGTAATTGTTCTTTAAATGTTTGAATATTTAGTAGAATTCATTTGTAAATCTATATGATACTGGGATTTTTTGGTTTGTTTTTCTTTTTTTGCTTTGGGAGTTGATACGTGATTTGTTCAATTTCTTTTTCCCAAGAATAGGTTATTCAAACTCTCTATTTCTTAATCTGTTACTTTGGACTTTTAGTGTTTTTATAAATAGCTACATTTTATGTGAGTCATCTGTTTTGTTGGCATATACTTGGGCAAAATAGTTTCAAATAATTTCCTTTATTTCTTCGTATGTTGTGTTCTTTTTCATTTTTCATTTTTGTATTTGACTTTTGCTGTCTCTCCTTTAAATCAAATTAGCTGACTTGTATACTTTAGTTGTTTCTCTCCCCCTTCAAAAAACCTCCTAGTATTATCAATTCAATGGCTTTTTAATTTATCTCTGCCTTGATTTTTTTTAAGAGACAATCAGGGTTAAGGGACTTACCAAGGGTCACATAGCTAGTAAGTGTCTGAGGTCAGATTTCTACTCAGGTCCTCCTGACTCCAGAGCTGTTGCTGTTGCACAGCACCACCTAACTGTACTATCTCTGTTTTCATTTTAAGAATTTCTATGATAGACAAGAAAAGGCTTTTACAATGGAGGGGAAGCGGGGGAAGGTGAGAGGGAATGAGTGAATCTTGTTGTCATCGGATTTGGCTTAAGGAGGGAATAATATACACACTCCATTGGGTATGGAAATCTATCTCACCCTACAGGAAAACAAGGGGGAAGTGGATGGGGGGGAGGAAATAATAGAGGGGAGGGCAGACTGGGGGGGATGGTAATGAGAAGCAAACACTTCTGAGGAGGGAGAAGGTCAAAAGAGAGAATAGAATAAATGGCGGGGTGGAATAGGATGAAGGGAAATACAGTTAGTTTTTCACAACATAACTACTATGGAAGTGTTTTGCAGGACTACACATGTATAACCTGTATCGAGTTGCTTGCCTTCTCAATAAGGGTGGGTGGGAAGAGAGGAAGGGAAAAAATTCGGAACCCAAAGTTTTAAAAACAAGTGTTAAAAATTGTTTTCACATGCAACTGGGAAATAAGATATATAGGCAACGGGGTATAGAAATCTATCTTACCCTACAGGAAAATAGAAGGGGAAGGGAATAAGAGAAGGGAGGGCAGATTTGGGGAAGGGGTATTCAGAATACACTCCATTTTGGGATGGAGAGAGGAATGAGATGGGGAGAAAATTGGGAACTCAAAATCTTATGGAAGTGAATGTTGAAAACTAGAAATAAATAAATGAAAAAGAAGAAAGCATTTCTGTTTGTTTTAGTTAGGAATTTTTAACTTGTTGCTTTTCTTCTTCCTTTAGTTGCATATCTAGTCCTCTCTTTTACTCATGGTAGTATTTAGAGATATACATTTTTTTTCTCCCAAAGACTGCCTTGGTTGCATCCTAAAATTTTTTATATATTTTCTTATTATTGTTATTGTCTTTAATAAAATATATCTATTTTGATTTGTTTTCACCCACATATCTATCTTTCAAGATTCATTCTTCAAATGTCCTTTATTAAAATTTTTATGGTACTGTTTTCAGTAAAGGATGTGTTTAGTATTTCTACTTTTCTGCATTTGTTTATGGGGTTTTTGTGCCCTGGCAAAGTCGTGTCAAACTCACATAGAAATAGAAGTCACTAAATCTTATGTAAGGATACCTGTAGGCTGCATATTTACTTAGAAAACCACACATTACATTACTATGTTCTATTGTATTTTTATTTCTTTTGTTAAGTATTTACCAATTACATTTTAATCTGGTTCAGGTTGACTAGGAATTGTTGCAGGCTACATGTTTGATACCTCTGCCCAGTACATATCAATTTTTGTAAATGTGCTGAGCATAGCAAAGAAATATATACATACATGCACATATACATATATATGTATATATGTATTCCTTTTGGTTCCCATTCAGTAATTGCCAGAGATCTGTCCTATCTAGCTTTTCTAAAATTCTCTTCAAGTTCTTGTTTATTTTTTTGTTACATCTGTCTAGGTCTGAAAGGCGCACTTTTTGGTCTCACATTTATTTATAAATGCACACATATATACCCATGTGTGTATGTATGTATACATATACATACGTATATGTCAATTTATTAAGGTAATGAATTGTTGGTTATTATTTTATTGAATTTATTATCTTCTGCTATTCCATTCCATGCATATATTAAGTATTTATATCATTTCATTATCCATGGTGCTTTTAAGCATAATATAGTTTTCTTGCTTTTCTCTTTTAACGGTGTCTGATTTTCCCTACTTCCTTGCCTGAGATCATAGATAAGACAACAATAAATGTTTGTAGCTTGCTTGCTTGCTTGGTATTCATCAGTATCTACATTTCTTCTCATTTTGTCTTTTTTTACCTCTCTATGTGTGTATACATACATATATGTGTGTGTTATATATAATTACATGTGTGAGAGTAATTATAACAGAAAGTCAGAAAGACTTGTGTTCAAGTCCTTCCTCAGAAGCATAGTAGCTGTATGACAATGAGCAAGGTAATTAATTTCTCCCCTCTTCCTTCCCAACCACATCCAGAAAACCCCTTAAGAACTTAAGTTATAGATTAAAGGAGTTGGCAGTTTATTTGGATGGAAGGAGTTTCTCCCGAAGGAGTACTTTACAGGAATGAAAAAATATAACCAGACTCTTCCTTTTTCCCCAAATGTTAGTCATGTATGGTTTTGTGTTTTTTAATTTTTGTTTTTTGTTTTTTTGCCTTTTTTTGGTGAGGCAATCAGGGTTAAGTGACTTGCCCAGGGTCACACAGCTAGTAAGTGTCATGTGTCTGAGGCTAGTGTATGTTTCTTAATTCACTACTAAACTATAAACTCCATGAGTATAGAGACTGTGACTAAACTTCCTTTCTTAGTCAATAGCTATTAATGTTCTATACATAGTAGGTACTTGACAAATTTATTGAATTAAATTCTTTATTGTGTTCTAATATTATCTGTTTTTGTGTGTCATTCCCACAAAGTATTATATAAATATGAGAAATCATAGTGTGATTTGAGAATTTTTTGCATATGAACTTAGGCAGTCCAATGTCCTCTGTGTCTGCCCATGTGAGAGGTAGCATGGTGCAGTGGATAGAGTTGAGGATTTGAAGTCAAAAAACCCTAGGTTCAAATCCTGATTTTGTCATTTATTATCTCGGGCAATACGACCTTAGTCAAGTCACTTAACTTCTCCATGCCTCAGTCTTCTCAACTGTAAAATAAAGGGGTTAGATGATATATATCTATTTTCCCTCATACACTCCAGCATTTGTCATTTCTGATCAGTATAAGGTGACACCTCAGAGTTGTTTTAATTTGCATTTCTCTAATCATTAGTGATTTTGAGCATTTTTAATATGACTATAAATGTCTTTTGACTTCTTTTTCTGAAAACTGCCTGTTCATATCCTTTGACCATTTATCAATCATGGAATGGCTTTAGTTTTTGTTTTGTTTTTATAAATTTTATAAATTTATAAATTTGTTTTTATAAATTTCTCAGTATTTGAGAAATTAGACCCTTATTAGAGAAATTAGATATAAAAAATTTTGATACTACTTCATTTTCCATGGTACATTTTAGCAAAATATAGTTTTCCTGATTATCTCTTTAATTATGTCTGTTTTTTTGCTTTTGCTTTGTCTGAGATCATGATTGCTACTCCTGCCTTTTTTACTTCAGCTGAAGCATAATAGATTCTGCTGTAGCACCTTAGCTCTGTGTGTGTCTTTCTGTTTCAACTGTGTCCCTGTAAACAACATATTGTTGGATTCTAGTTTCTAATCCATTCTACTGTCTACTTTCATTTTATTGGGAAACTCATTCTATTCACAATTTACAGTTATGATTACTCTGTATTTCCCTTGATCACATTCTCTTCTGTTTATCCTTCTCTCTCTATTTTTATCCTGTCTCTCCTCAAAAGTCTGTTTTGCTTCTGACCACTGCCTCCTTTAATGTGCCCTCCATTTTATTATCTCCCACCCCAACCCTGCTTTCTCTTATTCACCATCCCCTACTATTGCCCCGTTGGGTAAGATAGATTTTTATACCCAACTAAGTGTGTGTGTGTATACATACATACACATACATACATGTATATATATGTATATATATATATATATTATTCCTTCTTTGAACCAATTCTAATAAGAGTGAAGTTCAAGCATTGTTTGCAACCCCCCAATACTTCCTCCATTGTAAAAGATCTTCCTTGTGTACCTCTTTTATGTGAGAAAATTTTCCTCATCCTATGTCTGCCTTCCTCCTTCCTCCCAATGCATCACTCTCGCCTCTTCTTTTTTTTTTTGCAATCATTCCAACATAATCTATATATACCTGTGCCCCTTGTCTATGTAGACTCTTTCTAACTACCTTAATAATGATAAAATTCTTAGGAGTTACATGTATCATCTTCCCATATAGGAATGTAAATAATTTAACTTTATTAAGTCCCTTATGATTTCTCTTTCATGTTTATCTTTTTATGCTTCTCTTGAGTGTTGTTTGTATGTCAAAATTTCTATTTATCTCTGGTCTTTTCATCAGGAATGTTTAAAAATCCTCTATTTCATTAAATATCCATTTTTCCCCCTGCAGGATTATACTCAGTTTTGCTGGGTAATTTATTCTTCGTTGTAATCCTAGTTCATTTGTCTTCTGGAATATCATATTCCAAGGCCTCTTCTCCTTTAATGTGGAAGATGTGAAATCTTGTATGATCCTCACTGTGGCTCCATGATATTTGAATTGTTTCTTTCTGGCTGCTTGCAGTATTTTCTCCTTGACCTAGAAGCTCTGGAATTTGGCTATAATATTCCTGAGAGTTTTCATTTTAGGATCTCTTTCAGGAGGTGATTGGTGAATTCTTTCAATTTCCATTTTACCTCTGGATCTAAGATATCAGCCCAATTTTTCTTTATAATATCTTGAAATATGAGGTCTAGGCTCTATTTCTGATCAAGGCTTTTGGGTAGTCCAATACTAAATTATATCTCTTTGATCTATATTCAAGTTGTTTTTCCAATGAGATATTTCACATTTTTTCTGTTTTTTCATTCTTTTGACTTTTTTATTGTTTCTTAATGTCTCAAGGAGTCATTAGCTTCCACTTGTCCAACTCTAATTTTTAAGGAATTATTTTCTTCAGTGAGCTTTTGTACATCTTTTTCCGTTTGGCCAATTCTGCTTTTTAAGTAGTTCTTTTCTTCAATTAATTCTTCTGCCTCTCTTACTGTTAATTCTCTTTTCATAATTTTCTTTTTATTTACTCTCATTTTTTTTCAAAATTTTTCCTTTACCACTTTCCTTAACTCTTTCAGCAATTCTTGCTGGTGTTGGGTTCAATTAGCATTTTTATTTGAGGCTTTGCTTATAATTATCTCACATTGTTTTCTTCTTCTGAGTTTATGTCTTGGTCTTCCCTGTCACTGTAGTAGCTTTTTATGGTCAAGTTCTTTTTTGTTGTTTGCTCATTTTTCCATTTTATTTTTTTTACTTTGAATTTTATGTTAAAGTTGGGCTCTCCTGACCTTGGGGTGGTACCTCAAGTTTCAGGCTTTTTTTTTTTTCATTTCTGTTTGCAGAGCTAGTTCTTGGGATCTGCAAAGTTTTGGTGCTTCCAAGGTAGTGTGATATGGGAAGATCTGCCCTCTTGATCTTGTGTTTACCCAGGAAGGGCCCCTGCTCCCCTGCAGCTGAAAGTGATAATGCTCCTCTTGGCCCTGGAACTGTGACCAGGTCCCTTGCTGTCCTTTAATCACAAGCATTAGTGCTCCTGTCTTGGAACTTTGACCACGTCCCCTACTCTCCTGTAGCCTCACGCACTAATGCTCCTCTTTGCCTTGAAACTGTGACTAGAGTCTCTTCCCTCCATACTTCCCCCCTCGTGACCAATCCCAAGTGCTCCTCTCCACCCTGGAACTATGTCCCAGAACTGCTTATGGGCAATAGATTTACTAGTCAGCACTAGTTGTACCCAGTGCCAACAAAGAGTCCCCTGTAATCTTTTTCTGATCAGTTGTCCAATCCCTTAGTGTCTCTGGACTGAGAGCTCCCAAAGTTGCTGATACTGATGCTCTCACAGCTGCCTCCAAGGCCTGCAGCTGGTGCTGCTGCCTCCTATGCTCCCACCCCATTGTCATAGACCTCTCCTTCTGACATTCTAAGTTGTCTTAGGCTGGAAAAATGTCTCTCCTTGACCTTTTGTTGGCTCTGCAGCTTTAAAATTTGATTTGAAGAATTAAAGTTGTTTGAAAAGGAATGTTGGGAGAGTTCAGATGGATTGCTGCCTCTCCTCCACCATCTTGGCTCTGCCCCTCCCTCGTCTCCTGATAGATAGCTTCTTGAGAAGAGGGATTGTTTAACTTTCTGTCTTTGTATCCCTAGCACTTAACACAATATCTTACACATAGTAAGTACTTAATAAATTCTTGTTGAATGATTCATCACTGGATGAGTAGTGTACATTTTACTATCCCCCTTTTACAAATAAGAAAAAAGGGGCTCAGAGAGGTTAAATGACTTGTTTGTACTCATACAACTAGGAAGTGGCAAAGTCTTAGGACTTGAGCTGATGTCTCCTAATACCAATCAGTTGACAAATCTTTCTATTATCACAATATCCTTTCATTCCAGAGGAGCTCTGATTCTAAAGCCAGTACAGAGAACACCTCCGTCTTAGGCTTAATGGATACTCAGTGATCCCATTCACTAGTCACTGAGTACCCATAAACTTTAGTTTCATTATACTCCTGATAAGAAGGTCATTTGGGGCAGCTAGGTGGCATAGTAGATAGAGCACTGGACCTGGAGTCAGGAAACCTGTGTTCAAATGTAGCCTCAGACACTTACTACCTGTGCAACCCCAGGCAAGTCACTTAACCCTGTTTGCCTCATCTTCTCACATGTAAAACGAACTGGAGAAGGAAATGGCAAATTACTCCAGTACCTTTGCCAAGAAACCCCCAAATGGAACCATGAAGAGTTGGACATGACTGAACAATAATTAAAGGAGGTCATTGATCCCTGGTGCAGAACTTACTTGCAAAAGGATAGGATTTCCCAACCTCACGTGTCTTCTTAGAGCAATTTCTCTCATTCCTCCCTCTCTCCCTCCCTCTCCTCCTCAGCAATAACCTGGCAGCATGATTGAAACCTTGCTGTATTCAGGTTGGCATTCCAATTAGCAGGATTTTAGTTATGCCCCTCACCCCAACATCTTCCTAGAGGCAGGCATTTAGGGGCCATAAGAGTGCCCACATAGAATGTATGTTCCACCAGTATAAAAAATCACAGCTGAAAAGTACAGAAAGCTTTGGAAGGCTTCAGGTTGAGGTTAAGGTTGGTGTTGGTGTTGAGGTTGGTCTGCTGTTGGGGCTGGGTAGTGCCAGAGCAGTTCATGGAATCAGGGCCATAGCTCATGTTCCAGGAGCAGGATTCCACAGCTTGCTTTGCCTTAGATCAGCTGTTGTTTTCCAAATGCTTTCGGCCCACCTGCTGTCTGCACTAATTTAATAGCTACCACAGCACTGGGGAGCCAAATAGTTAGTAAGAGTGGGGAGGAGTCTGAGACAAACAGAGTCAGGGGAGAGGATGCTGAAATAGCAACACATCTCAGGCATTAAGAAAAATAAGCACATAGATTACAAACCCTGGAGGTTCCTCCACTAACAACCAATTAGCAAACATGCCCCTCTAGGGAAAAATTTTCTCCCATCCCATCCATTCCTATAAAGTAATACATAACATTAGTGAGGAGACTGCAGTTTCTGTTCTGGGTTTTCACTCCTACTACTCTGCATTCTTGACTCTCAGTGTTTGGGGCAGGGAGGGAGTAGGAGAAAGGAGGGGAAAACTATCAACAAACTTATCCTCCTTTCACTCTTGTGAACCCTCACCCTTTGAGTCCATATGCAGTGCTCTGGCTCTAATATGGCTATCCCATATCAGGACTGTCTGATTGTCTTAGGTTTTTGTCGCTGTTTGGTTGTTGATTTTTTTTAAGTTTTTACATTTTTTTCCCTGTGGGATTTTGCCTCTTCGATAGTCATCCAAGGCTTACATTGTTGTCATTTGTCTTTTCGTAGTTTTTTAGACACATAGGTATATGCGGAAGCAGCATGGCTTGTTGACAAGAGCTCTGTGGTGGCCAGCAAGTCAAAGATCCAAGAATGTCAAGGATTGTCATTAGGATTGGAAGGGACCTTGATGATCATCTGGTCCTACCTCCTCATTATCACACATGATGAAACTGAGGCTTAGAGGAGTGAAGTTGCTTACCCAAAGTCACATAGATAATTAGTTATAGATCTAGGACTTGAGCCCAGGTCTTCTGAGCTCCTAGTATAGAAGATCCTCCCTCATCCACTTACCTCATGGGCTCCTCCCTCATTTTCCCTCTCTGAGTCTGTTTCCTTTTCTATAAAAATGAGGATAATACTATTTGAGCTGGGCCCAGAATTGAATAGTGTGAGGAGAACAGGTTGAATTGCCTTTGGAGAATTGCAAAATTCTATTAACATCTTGAAGATTCACCTTAAAGCAAAGGCCCATTAAAAAAAGATTATTTATTTTTAAAAATACTTCTCAATTACATGTAAAATTTTTTAACATTCATTTTTTCAATTTTGTGCTCCAAATTCTCTTCCTCCCTCCTGCCTCTTCCCCATTTCTTTAGAAGACAAGCGATATGATAGCAATTATACATGTAAAGTCATGTAAAACATATTTCCATATTAGCCATGCTGCAAAAGAAAACGCACACAATTTTACATACATTATACACACACACAAACACACACACACACATGCAAGAAAAATAAAGAAAGTTTAAAAAAGTATGCTTCAATCATTAATCAGAGTTCATCAGTTCTCTCTCTGGAAGTGGATAGAATTTTTCATCCCAGAGTCTTTTGGAACTGTCTTAGATCATTGTTTTGATCAGAGTAGCTATATTTTTAATACCCAGATTCTTCTGATGATATTGTATATCTCCATCATGGAATTCAATAGTCTCTGAAGAATTGAAGCATACAAAGGTCAATGTGGAAACTCTTAATGGAAGCAAGTAGTCTATGACTTATTATAAATAAGGATTTATGCAGGAAGAGTTGCATATTGCAATACATCATCAGAGAAGTGTATGACCAGGGCAAAAATGATGGACTGGTCATATGACAACAGTGAGGGTCAACTGATGGCTAGACCATGAGCTCCACTGGTACCCATCCATTGTCAATAGAATAAGAGGAAAACCTTCAGCTTGTTGGGTAGACACTTTGTAGTGAATTTATGGGAAGATATAGATAAGTTTCACAGGATAAGCAGGGATAGATGGATTGGGCTCAGCATCAGAGAGGGAACGTCTGCATCAATGAGATTATAGATACATCAGAGAATTAAAGTAGTACCTTCCTCACAGAACTAGTATGAGGAAATGCTTTGTAAACTTTACACTTTCTATATGGATAGAACAAGATCTGCACAAAGCTATCCTTTCTGACTCTAACCTACCATATGGGACTAGCTCAGTGCTTGGACATGGATAATGAAGCCTGCTGCTTCCAGCCATGGAAGCATCTTGCTGCATTTAACACTGAAAGACTCCTGCTCTTTGACTTGACAAAACAATCACTTTATTGACTACTGAAGTAGAAGAACTGATAATTCAGTAGACCTTAAAAGAAGGGACTATTCTTGTTTCCTTTTCGCTTCCCTTCCTTTTCCATGTAGTATGATCATATTAAGACTGTTTTGAGCTGTTCATTTTAAGGAGTATGGGGAGGGACACCTCAACTTATCCTCTATACTGGCCACCATGTGACCATGAGCACATGATAGGTAAAGCTCATGTCCTGAGCCTGATACTAGATTTCTGGCTGCCTCTTCTGCAGCAGCAGCATCATTATCAACATCATCATCATCATCATCATCATCAACAACCTTAACAACAGTTGGCATTTATATAGTGTTTTAAGGTTTGCAAAACACTGTACAAATATTATCATATTTTATCCTCATAACACCCATAGGAGGTAGGTATATTATTATTCCCCAAAATTCCAGATGCCTTTCTTGATCTTAGGTCAACAAGTATCAATCCCAACATGTCCATGTCCAGGCTAAGAGGTTGCCTTATGAGAGTTTTGGTGGTACTAGATCCTTCGGTCAGAGATGACCAGCAGCAAGCAGAGGAGTCTTCAGTAACTACACTTTTATCATTGGAGTAAATAACCACACAAAAAAAGATAACACCAAGTTCTTGTGTGACTTGAAAGAAAACTTCTACCTTGAGAGGGACAGTGCAAAGTCAAGCTGAAATGTAAAATGCCTACACGTCAGTGCCACATATTTCCTTATGTTCAGATGAAATTTAAGTATCAACATCTTAGAAGAGTATAGTAGAAATTATTATTATCACCTTTAATACCTAAATTCTTTTGGTGATACTGTGTGATTCCATCATGGAATTCCATAGTCACTGAAGAATTGAAGAGCATGTTTCTGTTAGAAGTGTGCTTGTGAATTTGGACGCTCTGTGTTTGACATTTCTTTGCATGTAGGAAATGAGTACCTGTCCCATATCTGTTTAATATTGTACAGTGAGTAACTTCTTTCTCCTCTTTTTGAAGAGATCCTAGACATGAGCCAAAATCTTTACGTAAATTATTCCCAAAACGCTGGGGTAGGGTTTTAACAAGATAAAGAATATGAGAAAAGGGAGCCTGACACCTCTCATTAGAGGCTAGGCTCCTCCAGGACTGACCCCAGAAAGACCATTACTTGGATCCAGAATAGATTCCTAAGATGACTTAGGAAAAGGGAAACTGCCTCAGTCCCATTACCACAGAATTAATTTTTTCTCTCTATGTCCAGCAACAGTTATTGTTAGAAATAGAATGAGTTATTATTGCTATTATTATGAATATGCTAAGCTAAAAAGAGATTAGATACATAACTGACATTTATAATAAACTCAAAAGTTTACAAAATTTTTTATAAACATTATTTTCTCCTTTGAACCTCACAAACCAACCTGTAAGGCAGGTACTATAAGAATTATTACCATATTACAGATGAGGAATTTCAGGCTCCAAAAGATGAAGTAACTTGTATGTAACATCGTACAGCTGATAAGGGGTGGAATTTGATCCCAGTTCTTCCAGATTCTCAGTCCTGCATTTGATTCAAAATGCCAGGCTACCTCTGGTACATGTGTAAGTGATTGGCTCTCATCTGAAGACCACTATAGCTGAGATGGGAGAGGCTCATCAACAAAAAGGTGGCCTCCAGGTGATGGATATTTTTTTTGCCTCAGCTGCTCATGAAAGAATAAATTTAAGTGGAGAGGGCTTGTGACCTATAGCAGTGGAATCAGTGTTCAATATAGATGAAATCACAGATCTTTTAAAATATGGACACTACATTGTTTTCCCCTTTCCTTGTTCTCTCCCAACCCTTCCTTATTAATACCATTCTATTTAGAGCCCCAACCTTAAAAACTTCACCACAAACTCTTCCCTTCTTGATTTCATAGAGTTGTTTTATTTCTGATTTGGAAGAGCCCTAGAGATCATTCATTTTAAACCTCTTGTTTTACAGAGGGTAAACTGAGACCTAAAGAGGTGAAATGACTTTTCTAAGATCATACAGATATCCCCAGATATTCTTGAAAAATGTAGTTCCCAGCATCTCTATTTTTTATGATTACCCATGATTCCTATTGGCATTAAATCACATACTCTTCTATGGCTACTTCTTTGTTTCTGCCCAACTAGATCGTAAAGTTCTAGAAGACAGAAGCCAGCCAAGTTTTATATTCCTTTTGTATCCAACAGGAAAGGCAGTGGAAAGAATGATGTATTTGAGAGTTTGGAAATTTGGATTCAAATGCTAACTTGTATACTTAGTTACTATATGGCCTTGAGTAAGTCACTTCCCTCTCTGAGCCTCAATTCCTTCGATAAAATTAGGAAAATAAAAATACTTATCCTATGCACCTTGCAAAGGCCTTGTGAGGAAAGTGCTTTGTAAAATTTAAAATGTTACAGAATGCAAGTGTTTGTTAATATTATATCCTATGCCCAGGACCTGGAATAGTGCTAGGCACATAGTAGGTACTCAATAACTATTCATTATTGAAGAAACTCCAACCCAGTGTGACAATAAGATGCTTCCCACCTAGTCTTCCAGATGCCAGTATTTCTAGTGAAGTAGCTGACAATTCCTTCTTTTCTAGAAATGTTTGTTGACTGACTAATTGATTGACCTACTCCAGAATGCACCCTCCCATTCCAGTTCCTTCTGTCTCAGCCATAGCAAAACCCTTCTTGGAGCTGAGATGTATAGGTTGCTTGTTGTCCCCATCTTCACAAATTTTTCACTAAAAAAAAAAAACCCTTTAAAAATTGTTTTACTTTATTTTGATTTGAAAACATTCCCCAGCAAATTCTAATCTGTCTCTGATTTATATTTAAATCTTTTAGTGGTCCCTTTGATACAGACAATTCATTGCTTAGAACAGATACGCAAATATAGAGTATGTATCTACCAAGAAAAAAAAAAAAGACAAACCCCAACAGTACAAGTACTAAAAATCATGGGATTCTAGCTTTGGGTACTCGGATGTGGCCTCCTGCTTTTATAAAACCCTTTTGAATGGGGTCTGTAGGGCAAGTTCAAAGCCTGAACTTTTCCTCCTCATTAGCTCCAGTTACTGGGTTCTTCCTGGAGCCTCTCTCCTTCAGTTCTACAGTGACTAGAGGAACTTAAGGAGGTGATAATGAGGAGAGAGTGCGCTGCCCTCGTCTTGGCCCTGTCTGAACGGAACTTCCCTGCGGCTTACCACTCTGGGGGAAGAGGAATCTAGGTTGTTTTGTTAAATAACTTTTGTTTGGGAAAGAGGTACCATGGAAGTGAGTATTAAAAATCATGGGGAAAAGGAAGAAGAAATGGATGTTTTAGACTGAACAGATAGAGATGTGGTTGCCTCAGATCATGAGATAACATCAGTTTCTCTACTCAGAGCAACTGCTTTCTTTTGGAAGCCTTATCACCACAGAGTTTATCCTTGTTCTTTGCTACCCAGCAACCCAGACTCCATAGTGATGCTTATTAGCCAAGACTAGAAGAAAAGAAGGTTTCAGGGAGATAACAGGTAAAAAGAGACACTTTCATGCCCTGTGAGCTATTAATAGAAAACACAGCCTTACAATACTGGCTCACTGCTTCAGGGGGTCATTTTCACAAGAAATTCAATCCAACAATTCAAGCATTTATTAGGCACCTACTATGTGCAACACACTATGCTACGGCTGAAGACAAAAACAACAGTCACTGCCCTCAAGAGGCTTACATTCTATTGTACTTCATCTCCCATCCCCAGGTTTTTACATTTTCTCTCATGTCTGGAATGTACTTTCTCCTCGCCATTACCTCTTAGAACCCTTAGCTTCCTCAAATTTTGGCTCAAATGCCACCTTCTGCCTGGGGGCTGTCCTGGTTTCTCCTGATAGCGTCTTGCTACCCACCTCCAAATTGCCTTGGGTCTATTTTTTTTATGTAGGTGTTTTCAAGTTGTCTCCCTGTGAAGACAGGACCCATTTCTCTTTTGTTTTGGTTTATCCCTAGCACCTAACACAGTCCCTGGCACGTAGTAGATACTTAATAAGTACTTGATGAAGAATCAATTACTGTGGGATTCAATGTGTAAATAGATGAATAAATGCAATATAATTTGAAGGAAAGAGAGAGTGAGAATGGTCACTGATTTTCTTTCATTTATTACTTCGTCATTCCTTCATAAGCAGTTCCTGAGGAACTATAGGATGCCAACCACTGTCAAGGGTATATACATTTATTTACATCTTGGCTCATACTTTTCAAAATTGTTGTTTGGCTGTTTTTAGTTGCGTCTGACTCTTCGTGATCCCATTTGGGGTTTTCTTGGCAAAGATACTTTTCAAAATATTCCCATACAAAGGCACATTCTTATATCACACCAGTGCAAAGCAGATAGCAACATGTACCTCCCAACTGATTTATACTTAGAAATACTTTTTAGTGATAATTTTGATAATAGGGATGACTAATCACCAAAGCTCTGAGCTGGAAGGAATTCTGAATGCAATCTTGTCCTGCTAACACCAGAACAGAAATCTTCTCAACAATATCTCTGACAATGATCATTCAGCCCATGTTTGAAGACCCACCTCTAATGAGGGAGGTAGACTTCTAGAGATAGATCATTCTACTTATGGATAGATAACTCTATAGTACTTTTAGAATTTTTCCTCACTTTAGACCTAAAACTCCATCCTAGTTCTTTTAGGGTTGACTAGACTAGGTCTAATCTCTCTTTATATGATAGCTCTTAAAGTCATAGAAGACAATTATCCTGAAGTCTTAGACCTTTCTTCAAGTTGGCATGACCCCTAGTATCTTCAGACAGTCTTTGTATGATATGGTCTCTTCTGCTCATCATTCTAGTCATCTTCTGTATGCTTGACTCATGGGCCAGACCACACCAAATCATGTGTGATGTGGGAAAAGGAGGCATTATGAGGTTCGTTTGACAAATGAGGAAACTGAGTTTATCTAAAGAGATTGTGACTTGCTTCATATTACAAAATGGTGGCTCTTCAACTAGAATCCAAACCAAACTTGAATCCTGGCCGAAAGCTGTCTCCACTTTGTGGGCAGCCCACCAGTGGGTTTACACAGGGAATAGAAGGAGTCTATTGGGAATTCAGGAGGACCAGCACCTCTGGTACGAGCCTTGCTGAGCCCTTTTCAGGGCTGCGCATTCACCTTTGGTGTCCACCTCATTCACCCAACTCTCACCTGTGGCTCCAAGAAGCTGTAGCATGCACAATAGGCCATTGCCAGTAGTCCTGACTTCTGTCTTACCACTGGACTTCGATGATCTGCATCTGTGGAGGGAGTAATCACATTGATGAAATCATAGATCCTAGAAATATTAAATTATATTCAGGTTTTGTGCAAGCCAGATTGGGGAGGAAAGTACAGGCCAAGACAAATTATACTTAATATATACTTCCCTTTTTTACCACAACATACGCACCTAGGTGATGTCAGTTTCAAGTGAATTTCCAGGAAACGTAGAAGGCAACAGAAGTCAGAAAAGGGCCAGGTGCAGATTGATGTGGGCATGTAAGGGAAGCTGTGGGGAATGGAAAGGAACCTCTCCTTCCTCAGTCTTCTCCCTGAAATGGTGTTTCGTAATACAAAGAGCACCACATTTAACTCCAGGCTAAATCCCTGCCTGCCACTTACTAGTCCTTTCATGTTGGGCAAGTCAGTTCCTTCTCTGAACCTCAGCTTCTTCATCTGTCAAATGGGGATAATAGTTCCACTACCTATCTCAGAGGATTATGGTGAGTAAAACACTTTGCAAACCTTAAAGCATTATAGCCATGTGCATGATTATTATTAGCAAGCTGCATGTTACTGAAGCCACTGGGGCGGGGCTTTCTTCCTTTTCCCTACCCCCAAATATGAACCTAAAGCAATTGCCTGATTCACGATTCCCTAGAGATCTCATAGGTGTTGTCAAGCATAGTCAGTGCCCTAAGCTGCCTGCTCACCTTTCCAAAATCCCAAACCTGAGGGTGTTGTTTTCCCATTGACAAGCCCGTGCAGATATTCAATAATTCTAGACTGGCGCTGTCATGATGTGGCAGCAAGTTACAGTCAGATGACTTAAGAATGAGGTTACTCCAAACTCTGAGCAAAAGCATTATTTCCTTTCATCTGGAGTTATTCCCCAAGCAGTCATATTTCTCTTTACAAGTCTTCTTGGGCAAAAAGAAATCAAAGACAACTTCAATGTAGGGGCTCTGAATAACACTGCAGCCAAGTGTAAATATTGAGAGGATAGAACCAAATGTACCCAGTCTTTCTATCAGTGACATAAGCCTCTGGATCTCAGTGAAGAAATTTCGGGCAAAGGCTTTTGTCAATGGCAAAATAAATACGTCTCTGGGGGCACAGGAGCCACCACAGACTAAGGTTCAGTCAGTGTGGTGTCAAGGAAAAAGCATACTTTAGAGCTACAGGAGTCTGAATCCCCTTTATATGAGTTACTGCCTATGGCTCTTAGGCAATCCCCTCACTTCTTTGAATTTCATTTTCCCAATCTCTGAAATGAGATGGTTGGACTTCTCGGTTGTTTTTCAGTTGTGTCCGACTCTTCATGACCCCAAAAGGAGTTTTCTTGGTAAAGATACTGGAGTGGTTTGCCATTTCCTTCTCCAGTTCCTTTTACTGATGAGGAAACCAAGGCAAACTGGGTTAAGTGACTTGTCTAGGGTCACATAGCTGTTAAGTGTATGAGGCCAGATTTAAACTCTGGAAGATGAGTCTTCTTGACTCCAGGCCCTACACTCTTTCCATCTTACCACCTAGCTGCCCATAGTTGGGCTAGATGATCTCTAAGGTCCCTTTCAGCTCTAATTCTATGATCTTCCATGATGGTTGAGATCATTTTTGGTTCTACTCCACTGCTCTCCCACATACATTCCTCATTTCTGCATTCAACATCTTCATAACAAGAGTTTCCATTTCTGTGATCCTTCAAGGTTCACAAAGTGCTTTTAGTGCAAATATTCTAGTCTTAGTCCTTGTTTTACAGATAGAAAAACTGCATCTCAGGGAACTTAAGGGGCCTGTCCAAGGTCACACAACTAGGCAGTAGCAAAGCCTCAAAACTACTCCATTTTCTCAACCTCAAATTCTTGTTCCCATTATATCATTCCTGTTCCTTACTAATTACAAATTACAAAATATCGTTCCTTACTATATCATACTGACTTTGCGTGAGGCACTGTTGGGTATTGGGTACTACGTGGTATGCAAAGACAAATAAATAATAGTCTCTACCCTCAAGTAGAGGGTACTCTAGATATGATAGGACACAACTCACTACACTATCAGGCAGTATGTGTTAAATACCATCAAAAGTGGTACAAATAAAGGCCTATTCCGTGAAGTGGGAAATCATTTTTGCATAGAATGCCAAAGGCAGCTAGGTGGCACAGTGAACAGAGTGCCAGGCCTGGAGTGAGAAAGACTCATCTTTCTGATTTTAAATTCAGCCTCAGACACTTACTAGCTGCATGACCCTGGGCAAGTCATTTAACCCTGTTTGCCTCAATTTCCTTATCTGTACAATAAACTGGAGAAGGAAAGGCAGACTATTTCAGTATCTTTGCCAAGAAAACCCCAAACAGTCAGGTACAGCTGATACCATTGAACAATAATATAGAATGCCAAAAGTTGTCTGATTTGAGAGCTAGTGATCTTTCCAATATACCACCCTGAAAATGAAGAAACTGAGTCACAGAGAGGGGAAAGGACTTGATCAGGGTCACCCAGGTAGTTAATGGCAGAGCTGGGCCTAGAATCCAGGTCTTCTATCTGCCAATCTCGTGAACTTTCCCCTACACCTCCTTAGCCAAGGTCAAATCACGTGTACTGCAGAATAAAAATGATGTAAAAATCCAATTCCTTCCATCTCAGTACATGTTACATTTGCACTTTCTCTCCCTTTGTACTTGACTCTTAGGGCCTATAAACTGCTGCATGTTTTGGCCTAAAGCGAAGAAAGAACACTTTTTCCTATTAGCATGTGTGTCTCCTGAGTGAAGAGCCTGAAGTCACCTTCTGCATGCTAGACTTGGTCCAACTTTGACAGCTGTATTCCCACTGACCAAGCAATAACCCTGTCTGACTCCTTTGCTAAAGCTCTCCTTTTAATAAGAACCAGGTCATTCATGAGCTGCTAATAAGGTCAATGCATACATATACACACACTTTCCCCCTTCCTCTTACACATGCTCTCTATCACTCATACCTCATAATGGAACGAGGAAATTCAAGAACAGAATCTTTCTTCCAGGTTTCTTCAAGAGAAATTCCCAGAGCACCCATGTACATCTACAAGCCTGTCTAAATGCTATTTCTTGGTTGTCATGGGCATAATCCTTTGATCATAGGATTTCAAACTAAAAGGGACCTCAGAAATCATTATCTAATCTAACCCCCACCCCTTTTTTTTAACAAATGAAGAAACTGAGGCCCTGAGAGGAATCTTGGGATCACACATTTTATTCAAACTATAAGGTACCTTAGAGGCCATTGGGCCGGTCGCTAAGCCCAGAGAGGTTCATTTCCCTCTGGTTGCACTGTTTGGTTTCAACCTCACTATCATCACCCCCACCTCCACCTCTAGTCCAGCACCAAAAAACTCCTAATTATGGAGATTTAACCAATTTTGGTACTCACACCTCATCAGAACCCTCAGTTGTCTCTGCTCTTCTGATTGGAGGGAATAACACCACAGCCAAGTGTTAGAGCAAAAAGTCCTCCCAAAGCCCCATTTAAAGAGGGTTCAGAAGACCAGCCAAAGCTTCCTTTCCTACCAGTTTCACTGCTTGCTTTCAATTCTACAGTCATCATACCCTCTCCCCACCCCTTCCAACTTTTCAGTTTCCTTTTGTGTGTTGTCTTTCCCCATCAGATTATAAACTCCTTGAGGGCAGGGATTGTCTTTCTTTTTCTTATTTGTATCCCCAGAGTTCAGCACTGTGCCTGGCATGTAGGAGACACTTAATAAATGTATATTGCATTGCATTGCATTGTATTCAAACTATAAGGAACCTAGTCCCCAGACCCCGAGAGTTTAATTGACTTGTCTATAGTCACTGTGCTGGAACATTTCAAACATGGGATTTGAATCCAAGTCTTCCCAGGTCCTGAGTTCCAGATCAGCACTCTATCCACTACACCATCTTGCCAAAGGTGAAGGGTCTTGCTGAAGGTCACACAGGTGGTAACTAGCAGTAGCAGAATTTGAAACAACATTCTCTGATTTCACATCTAGAGTTCTTTCTACCATACCTTATCCCTGAAGAGACTAGCTGGAGAACAAGGATCCAATCTCTAGTGAAGCAGTCCATGGTCAAGGAATTTGAACCCCAAAGACTCTCAGGATGAAGCTGAAGCCAGGGGGACCTATTAGCTTGAAAGCTGAGCTGCAGTGAGTACCCCTGATAACCAAGCTGTAAGTTCCCTTCTATAGATGGAAAAGCCATTTCCCTGTCATTTGGTGCTGGACACGCTTAGATCCTGTTAAACATAACGATTAGCCTGAAAATGGGCAGCCGACAACCAGTACAGGGAAATTACGCAAGCTGTCTCTTGATGAAGCCTTTGTATAGCTCATCACCCGCCTACCCCCTGCTTTCCCTCCCCTCATAGACACATGCACACACTTCTTCATTACAATAAGTTTTTTTCTAAGATAATTGAGCCTCTCTTTGCAGAAAATGATGACTGTACTTATGTATCGCCCTGTAGAAAGTGAAACTGCATGGCTCAGTGAATTCTATCATCATTTCACCCCCTAATGAGAGTGATTGTTTGCAGGCAGATGAAATTAAATTGTAAGCTCTATTGGCTTCAACAACAGGTACCATTTGAGCAAATCCAAAGAGAACCATTGAATTGTCAAAAAGATTTAACTCTTCCTGACATGGTAGCATTAGGGATGGGCCTCTCAATCTCACAGTGTTGATCCCTTCACAAGGCCAAGAGAAAGAAATTAAGGGAGAAATTAAGACCTGGTCATTGTGTCACATTCAGTCATGATGTCACTGGAAAGTGGTAGGGAAAATCTCTGGCCAGGACAGCCCCTTAGAAGAACCAGGGTCAGCTTTATGTGGAGGTGGAATAGGTAGCTTCTTATTTGGTAGAATTTGGAAGGGAAAAATAAGTCATCTCAATCAACTTTGAAGTATCTTCTAAACCCAAACGTCATACTGCTTGACATTCAACCTTGGGAAAGATTTGGGGTCAAATGACCTGGGTTCAATTCTTGGTGGTGCCACTTTCTACCTGTGAGGCCATGGGAGAACCACTCCATCTCTCTCAGCTTCAGTATCTTCAGCTGTAAAATGGAAGGGGTGTGATCTCACACCACTCCTGGTAGACAGTCAAAGGAGAGCTTCAAGAAGAAGCTGGGTGGCCCCTTGTTGGAAGTAGAGTAGGAGGTATTCTCCATTATGGGTGAGAGGGCTTACATCACCTCAGGGGGTCTTCCCAGATTGGATTCCAGCTTTGATTATTCAGAGCCATCCTAGCTCTGAATCCTATAAGACCTACGCTGTTCAGTTCATTCCTTTGGGTTTATCTCCCTGAAAGTCCTCTTTTAAACAAATTAGTGTTCTGAGACCTTGAATAAAGGCACACGAAGAGGGGAGCAATTGATCATAAAATGCTCGAGCTAGAAGGAAGCTTGGTGCCATCTCATTCACTGGAACCCATGGTACAGTTTGCATAGGACTCTTCTCATTGGTGGAGAGAATTGTTGTTGTTGTTGTTAATAGTAGCTATCATGCAATGCTTTAAGGTTTGCAAAGCACTTTACAAATGCCTCATTTTATCCTTATAACAACCCTGGGAGAGAGATACCATTATTATCCCCATTTTACAGATGTGGAAACTGAGGCAAACAGAGGTTAAGTTGCTCAGCTAGTATCTAGATTCAAATCCAGGTCTTCCCGACTCCAGGTCCTGCACTCTATCCATTGCTAGCATAGCTACTCTGCATGCCTATGTGAAGGAGGAGTTTGTGAGAGCTTGAAAGAAAACAAACATTCTTCTTGCTTCTCTCTCCTGGTTGAGCTGAGATGTATTCCTCTTTATGAGAAAGGGTCTTTCCACTCTCAAAGGCAAATCCTCTGAAAGTTCTAGGGTGAGCAGGAAATCAGGGACATGTCAAGTCATCAGATCTTCTCCATATCTGCTGCTTCTTGAAGTCTTTGCCCTTTGTCCAGAGCTCTCTCCCTAAAGAGATTTTGGAAGCACTCACATCCTCTCTCTCAAAGCTGGAAGCAAGCTGAAGCTCTCCTTTGACTGCCTAGCAGGAGTGGTGTGAGATCACACCCCTTCCATTTTACAGCTGAAGATACTGAAGCTGAGAGAGATGGAGTGGTTATTCCGTGGCCTCACAGGTAGGAAATGGCACCACCAAGAATTAAACCCAGGTCATTTGACCCCAGATCTTTCCCAAGGTTGAATGTCAAGCAGTATGACGTTTGGGTTTAGAAGATACTTCAAAGTTGATTGAGATGACTTATTTTTCCCTTCCAAATTCTACCATATAAGAAGCTACCTATTCCACCTCCACATAAAGCTGACCCTGGTTCTTCCAAGGGGCTGTCCTGGCCAGAGATTTTCCCTACCACTTTCCAGTGACATCATGACTGAATGTGACACAATGACCAGGTCTTAATTTCTCCCTTAATTTCTTTCTCTTGGCCTTGTGAAGGGATCAACACTGTGAGATTGAGAGGCCCATCCCTAATGCTACCATGTCAGGAAGAGTTAAATCTTTTTGACAATTCAATGGTTCCCTTTGTCCTCTCTCAAGCACTCAGCTTCCTGCCCCTTTTGCCCTCCATTCTCTCCACTGGAGAGAAGAGTCTTATTGCCCCAGGCTTGAACCCAGGGTTATATTATAAAACAGGAAACTAAGGCCTCATGTCAGAGAGTGACAGAGTCAAGACTAGAACCTAGGTTTCCTGACTGAGAAGCCAATGTTTTTTCCCACCATGCCATGCTGATCCAATTGTTTGATATGAGGACTGGGGTGTGGTAGTACTTGGTATATGAGAGTTTAGGGAAGGGTGGTTAAGTTAAGATGAAGGCCAAAGGGACAAAAACCAGAGGAGATAAGAGGTCTCTGCCTGCTCCCCACAAAAAAAAAAAAACTTCTCACGTGCCATAGGACATCTTACCTAGGGCAGACCCTGCCTGTTTTTGAGGAGAGAAAGCAATCAGAAAATTCAAGAAAGAGGGCTAGGGAAGGCAAAGACACCAAAAGCTGTAGAGAGAAAGGTTTTTGATGCATTGGGAGCCATCAGAGCTGTCCAAAAGTGGAATGAGCTGCCTTATCACTGGAGGTCAGCTTGCGGCTCTTCAGTCTTGTCATGCCCTTTTTTGCTTCCTCCCCTCCCCCTCCCTTCATGCAAACCAAACTCCACTCCATAAATGCATTTCCTCATGGCTCTCTGTTGAAATAATTTTCTTCATTCAGGCATTGGTTCAGATGCTACTTAGTTCATGAAGCCCTTCCTGACTCCTCCTTCAAAGTGACCTCTCCCTCCTCAAATTTTTCTAGATCATTTTGCCTGGATCTATTCTTTTGCTCTATTACATTCTTTCACATTTTTTTCTATTATTATATCTAAGGTGTGCCTTACTTATTTGTCTACATGTATCCCACCTAGTAGATTGTAAGCTCCTTGAGGGCATGCATTGTCATTTTTTTTTCATCTTTGAATATGCATATGTAGCACCTAGCTCTGGGTATTGCATATAGTAGGTATCTAAACATTGTTTCTTGAATTTCATTGAATGGAAACTGGATGATTATTTGTCAAGGATATTATAAAGGGGTTGCCTGTTCAGGTGTGGATTAGGCCTTTCCAACTCTGAGATTCTGTGTACTGTGGGTTCAGGGAAGACTTGGAGTGGGCAGCAACATCATTGAAGAAGGGACTGACTTTCCAAAGGTCATCGTGAAAACCTCAGCAATTGTCAATGCCTCAGCGAAGCCTATCATACAAAACTTCAGTCCTAATTCTCTTCAGTTGGCATTCACAATAAGTCATCTCACAGGATCTTTCATGCCAGGCCTCAAACTTTTTGGCCCCAGGAGCCTACCTAGAGCTAGCGAAAGGATCCCAGAGGGGCAGTGTTGGTATGGTAGAACGAGTATGGGACTGAGAGTCAAAAGAACTGGACTCACATTTAATCTCTCCATCACTTTGTGGCAACCTTGAGCAAGTAGCTTAACTACATCTTAGCTTACAGGATTGCTGTCAAGAAAGGGCTTTATAAACCTCAAGCCAAAAGAAATGCATTTTATTAGTATTATACTTTTATTCTCTATTTTAAGAGTAGCAGCTTGGGAGGCAAAAAGGTTGCAGCTTTTTAGCATTACTTTTAGGAAGTAATGCAGCTTGCCAGCAGAGGGGAAGGAGGGGCAAATTCAGCATCTAAGCTGAAGTTTCAGAAAATTTTGGGACTCACATCTGTGGCTTATTGACTTTGCAGAGACTAGCCACAGTTAATCCAAGAAAGCCTTCTCCCCCATCCCAGTTGACTTTAGGCCACCTCTTATATCACTCTAAAATAGAGTGATAGGGGTAGGAGAAGAGAATTATCTGACTGTCTACAAGGGTGAGCCAGGTATGCAGTAGGTTAATTTGTGTTATTAATCTTAGTTATGATTAATAACTGCTAATGTTTATACAAAGTGCTTTATATACATTGTTTCATTTGGTCTTCAAGATCAACCTGTGAAGTAGGCACTACCAGTATTACTATCCCTGTTCTACAGATGAGGAAACAGGTGCTCAGAGGGGTTAAGTGATTTGCCAGTTACTGGTCACTCAGTTACTATCAGATAGGATTTGAACCCAGCTCTTTCTTCAATCTAAGTCCAAGGCTCTTCCCAAAAAGGACACCCATATTGTCATTCCATGACATTTTTCATCAATTTGCACATTTTTACTAGAGAACCATGTTGCCAAAAATTGCACAGCAAATAGACAACAGTAATTTTCATCTTCTAAAGTTGAGAGCTAAGAGAACTGGTCTAGAGCTGGAAAGGAGTTTACAAATCCTCTAGTACAGTCACGTCATTTTACTAAGAAGGAATCAGGCCCATAAAGGTTGTGGCTTGCTCAAGGACAGACGAGTGATAATCCCAGAGCTGGGATTTGAACCCATATCCTCTGATTTGAAACCCAATACTCTTTCTACTTTACCAAAATGCTTCATGATTTCTAGTCCCAAATTTATGGCCTGAGTCAAGTAACTTCCTCTTTCTGAGGTCCAGTAACCCTATCTTGAGAAGGACAGGTTTTGACAAGGTGATGTTCAAGGTCTTTCTATCTCACATAGTGTCCAAATCTTTCCTTCTTTCTCTTAGACAGAAGCCTTCCAAAAATGGAATAGACTAGGTCTACAGGTAGCAGGTGTCTTCAAGCACTACTTAATAGTAATACTGCAGAGCAGATTTTGCTGCTCAGGTCTGGGTTGAGCTACATGTTCTTTGAAATTTCTTCTACTTCTGGTGAAGCTATGATTCTACTGATGTTCTTAGTTCAACCACTCTGCCTCCAGATGCAGAACTGGGCAATGTTCTTGAAGGCTCCCTTGCAGGGTGGGAGAAAAGGACATCCCTTTGAAAGTTTTGTTCTGTGGTGTAAAACTCATGTTTAGACTGTGGTAAATTGTATTCCAGTGTTTGTGACAGTTCTGTATGTTAGCAACTTTCTCTGAACTCCAGGGGGAAAAAAGGATCATACGTTGACAATACAATCCTGGGGAACTGGAATCATCTGTGGAATAGCCACTAACATTGAGGCTCTTGCCATGGAGCCTGGGAACTTTCCAGATATGGCCTCTGTTGGAAATGGTACTTCACAGTTAAAAAAAATAAAGGAGGGAGGAGGATTATGGGAAGAAAATATCTTCATTTTTCCCTCAGGGCCAACAGGGAACTTTGTCCAAGAACTGGGGGCAAGGGGAGGGGAAGATTGGAATGAAGACTTGTGAAGAGTGGTGCTGAACAAGATCAAAGTCCAGACCTGGCCTCAGTCACTAACTGTGTATAGCCAAAAAAAATGTGGTACATGAATATAGTGGAATATTACTGTGCAATAAGGTATAACAAATATGAGGAATTCAGAGAAGCACGTGAAGACTTAAATAAACTGATAAAGAATGAAGCAGAACCAGGGAAACAATATATACAGTGACCAAAATGATGCAAATGAAAAGGACAAATTTAAAAAAAGAAACCTTTGATATTGTATGATAACTAAACTTGGCCACAGAGAAGGCTTAAGAAAATATATTTATCTTCATCCTTTGCAGAGCTGAAGGACTAGGGGTAGAATATTACCCCTAGTCACACAGAGACCATATGTTTTTTTTTAAGGCAATTGGGGTTAAGTGACTTGCCCAGGGTCACACAGCTAGTAAGTGTCAAGTGTTTGGTCTGAGGCCGGATTTGAACTCGGGTCCTCCTGACTTCAGGGCCGGTGCTGTATCCACTGCACCACCTAGCTGCCCCATAGAGACCATATGTTAATTGGTTTTGTTGAGCTGTTTTTTTCCTGCTTTCTTTCTAGATAATTGTTAGAGGAGCTGTCTTGGCAGGGGAAAGGGAAGAATTACATGCAAAACTGAAGATGATGTAAAAACAAAAGACATCAACAACAATAAAATTTGTTAAAATTGGAAGCTACCAGATGGTAGCTGCCCCACCCTGCCCTGAGCTATTAGTGGCCTTCCCAGAAACCATACTGTTATAGTGGGAAGAATAGGAAGTTGTTATTAAGTTTTCAATCATATCCAACTCTTTAAGACCCTGTTTGGGGTTTTCTTGGCAAAAATATTGGAGTAGTTTGCCATTTCCTTCTCCAGCTCATTTTACAGATGAGGAAACTGAGGCAAAGAGGGTTAAATGACTTGCCCTTGGTCACCTAGCTAGTATGTGTCTGAGGCCAGATTTGAACTCAGTAAGATGAGACTTCTTCACTCCAGGCCCAGCGCTCCAACCACTGTACCACCTAGCTGCCCCAAAAGCAGAGGGGTTGGTGTTTCCACCTGGAAGGGCCACTGATAACTCTTTGAGATGGTTTATTCTTGGGATTTCTGTATTTCAAGACCAATATAGACAGAAAAAAAATGAGAAGTTGGAATCTGGGATTCACTGGCTGCCCAGTTATTTGAGAATATGAAACATAGACTTCTGCTTTAAATTCTATGTAGGGCTACTCATCTGCCTTGTCAAACTACATTAAGAGATGTCCCGGTGTTTCTTTCAATGGTGCCTTTTCCCTGGATGGCTTGGATTGCACTCCTTGTCATACTGGCTGTCAGTCTTCACTATCTTACGTCTTCTCTTTTTAGGCTATAATTTGATACTTCAGTAGTGTGAAGAACAGCTAAATACTTTAGCATTACATAACTTCCGAAGTCCTTTTTTGAGATGAAATATATGCAAATGATCATGCCTATTGTAGGTCTGCTAAAATTCTCTAATTTCAACTTGAAAGAGGAAAGATCTTGAGACAGCATGACATTATTTGATCCAATGAAATAATCAAACTAACTTGGTATCACTTGGGTAGCAATTTATCTTCTCTGCCTGGAGCAGAAAGAGATTTCTTCATGGCAATAATGGATTTATGTCATTTCTTTCAAATCTGTTTCTTTTCATTGGAGGATGGTATTCAAAATGTGAAGTCCTTTTAGTCAGGAGTAGCTCGAGGCATGGAACAGTTCAGAGACTTTTCACAGATGAAGGTTCCAATGTCCTCCCTGCTTACTTCAGTGACAAAGTTACAAGCAATAGACAGCTCCCTCCAACTGCTGGGTCTCGTTTATTTCCTGAGTATACAGAAGAGTAAAATGAGGGATATAAAAACATAGGAGAATGATAGCACACATTTGCACAGGTCCCTTAGTTCTCTGCCATCATTCTGAAGCCACGGAGCAACAGGCTGTATGCAGCATCAAAGCTTTTTTCAGACTCTCCCTCCTCACACACACACATACACCACTGTTGGGGAAATCTGCATGGGTTTACATGGGTACCTACCAAGTGCCCTTCTTCCTGAGTCCCTGCAGCTTCTCACAAGGACCCAGGAATCACAAAGACAGGCGAGGCACTGTGCAGGAAAGTGTGCTTGCAGGGTACCTGGTGGGATAATGCCGATTTTATTCTGCTAAGGAGGAAAATGTGTTAATAAATGCCTGTGACATTTAATGATGTGGCTTTCATTTTGAACACACCATTGCCCTGATATTGAATCCATCCATTGCAGTAATAGACACTAGGCGGAGGAGCTCAGTCTTTGTGTGGGTGGCTGAATGAGTAAATAAATAAATAAATATTGGAGTGACTGAAGAAGGGGAAACTGCATGTGTTAGCATCTTATGAGCTTTGTTCTCATGTGTAGCTTTTCTTTTCCATTCATCTTTCAGGAAATCTAATTTTACTCATGTGGGCTTCTCTGCCAGTTTTCAAAATTTCTGATCATATCCCATTTTACTCTTTGTCAGATCAGTTATTCAAAAATAAACGTTAAACTCTTATACCTGTTAGTGGTGTTTTCAATCAAGCTGCAGACAGTTTGATTCAAGCTTTTTCAAATGACGACAACTGTCCCCATTCCTTTTACTCTCCAGCAGTCTTTTTCCCTCTAGGCCCATCTGGGGCCCGTAAAGAACAGAAGGCAAAAATAGGTAAGATCAATGTGGATGATCAATGACAATTAAGGGAAGATTACCCAAATATCAGTGCATGGGTCTTTAAATTTATATTATGATTTACACTGGGAAAATAACTGGTCCATACTATCAACCGGAATGCAGAACTCAGCATTCCATTTCCTTTCCTCATTGTCACATTTCTCTCTCCAAATCTGACCTAACAGAAATTTATCCCTTTCTGGTCAGTGGAAGTATTTTTAGAAAGAGATGTCACATGGCTAGAATTCAGAGCATATACAAATGCTCGCTCATCACTTTCATCTGTAGAACATACACATATATGTATTTACTTCCATACTTCCATGGATCAAAGATCTTATTGTTATAAGAATAATGCTTCACATGTACAGATCTTGGGGCCAACTCACCCTGTATAATTCTTGTTCACATCTGTCCATAAATTCTCCATAGAGAATTCATACAACAGACCGGAAGCCTTTCCTCTGGTTAGTACATTGTGGATATTAGTGGACTACTCAAGCTGTCTATCTGTTCTATAGACATGACTCACTGGCTCATTACATTTTCTGATGATACATCTCCTTAATGATACCTTATCCACTATTTCTCACATGCAAGTCATCACTGATAACATTGCAGGTCACAGCCTTTTTCATAAACATATTGTATTACTTTCTTTATATATAGCTATTCATTGACCAACATTAATTGATCTCATGAAATTTCATTAAGTGAAACAACATTTCAGGGGGGAGTTAGTTCCATAGGAACAATGTTTATGCAGAAGCAATAAGAAATATGGCTGTGGTAAGCAGATTGGTGATGCTCAAGGGAATTAACACTGTGGAGTCTAAGCATTCACTTGAACCATTCATGAACCATCCAAGTCGTATCTTGGACAATTGACTGAATGATGTTACAGCTAGGTCTTCTAACTTACTATAAGGTTTGGTCATAATATATTAATAATTTTTATTGTAAAATGATATTACCTGAGACATTATACAGAGTATGCCTAGACATTGTTTTATATGTACATATTACATACACATACAATCCATAATCTATTGTTGCCTTTTGTTAGCAGACACTATTATCTGAAAAGTATTGTTGGATTGTCTGTAGAGTTTAATAAAAAAAAAATGCTAGTAAGTATAGGATTTAGGGGGCAGGGTATGTATATTTAAGAAGAAAGGTTCTATCTTCTGGGAAATTCCCCAGTTACCTGGAGCTGAAGCCCTCATTAGAGGCCTAGTGAGGTGGTTTGTGGATCGTTCTTTTTCTACATCATCCATGTTTCCATGGCTTTCTGGAGCTCATGTTGATTGGGGTAGCAATCCCCTTCCTTTGGCATCTTTCTCAATCCACCCTTTTTGATGCTGTTTGGGAGGGTCCCAGAAACTCTGCTTCAGGCATACCCAAGAAAATATGGAATGGCTCAAAAGCTGTCACTGCCCTGCAGAACTAGACCCTTCAGGGACTCTGTACCCACGACTTTAGGCAGCTTGGTCACATGACATGACAGCTGATCACAAAAACATGAAGAGACCACCTGGTAGCACACCTCCATAGCATCATTGTGATGAGTGCTTGCTGGCACGTATGTATTTGGGGGCTTCTCTTGCCCTCTTTCTTTCTCTCTCTCTCTCTCTCTCTCCCCCCTCCCTCCCTCCCTCCTCCTCCTCTCCCTCCTCCCTTTCTTCCACCTATTGCTCCTAGTTCTCTCTGGGGCCAGGCAGACAAGTTTAATCTTTCTTCCACATGATTGCTCTTCCAATAACACGTCTCCCCTAAGTCTTCTCTTCTCCATCTAAACATCCCCAGTTTCTGCAACCACTTAGAAATCACTAGGCCAGAACTCTCAAATTCTGACCTTTCTTGATCTCAGCCTGCAAATCAAATTTCTAATATCATTTTCAATACTGCTGTTACAAATAATGATTATGATTTGTGTGAGTAAAGGTGACTCTCAGCAAAAGAACATGTATGACAAGCTGTATTTACTTTCCCGTGGCTTGAAAAGGGAAACTTTTGGGGTAGTATCAGCTTTGGAAAGGGGGGGGAAGAGAAGAGAAAAGGGAAGGTCATAAGCATCTGTATAGCACCTACTCTGTGCCAAGCACTGTGCAAATATTATCTCATTTGATCCTCACAACAATCATGTGAGGTAGGTGCTATTATTATCCCCATTTTACAGTTGAGGAAACTGAGGCAAACAGAGGTTAAGTGACTTACTCAGGATCACAAAGTAAGTTTCTGAGGTCGAATTTGAACTCGTCTTCCTGATTCTAGGCCCAGCACTCTATTCCACTGTGCCATTAGCTGCCTCCAGATTGCCTTGTGGGAAACCTCAGATTTGAGAGTCCTAAGGTCAGAGCCTTTAGAAAGAGATATTCTGATACATCATGTTCCTTGGAAAAGGAAGAGGATAGTCCAGATAGTTCCTGTGCAGCTGACACAGGTTCTCCTCCTTCCCCAACATTTATCGACAAGTGCTCCCTAAATGGATAGTTATATTGTAAATGTTATCTCTATGACATTGAAAGATGAAAGTAAAAACTAATGCATGACTCATATATGTTCCAGAGGGGATTAATGAAGTCTATATAGCCAGCTAGATTATAGATGAATGAGTAGAGATTATGTAAAAGCTGTTAGTACTCACTCTGGGTGTTTATGGTGACTAGGCACACGCCTCTGGGCCTGTCGAGTTTCTCGTCCTTCTTGTCTTTGACACACAGATACAAGCACAGCACTCATGTGAGGCTCACAGGACAAGTCTTCAGAAATAATGCAATTTGACTTTTGATTGCTTTTGATTATATGGAAGCTTGTCTTGCTTCACAATTGGCCTTGAAGATTGGGAGTGCTAATGAGCCAGGGTATATGTGCCTGAGCTCTGGACAGTCTTCGACCAACCCAGGTTTGGCATACATTTAAGACCTTCAATGTTCTCATAAATAAATGCCTATTATCTTGCTGGAGGATACCCATAAGGGACATTTTTCTAATAACTAGCTTAAAATGGTGATACATTTAGTAACCGGGGAGACACCTGTTACTTTGGTGTTTATAGTGTGCCCAGTTCAGATTAAACATAATTTTAAGAATAACCTTGAAAAAGCTACCATGATCTTAGAGTGGAAGAGTTTGAGAGAGCAAAGCCTTTTGTAAAAGTTACAAAGAAAGTGGAAAATAAAAACCCTGCTTGACTTTTAACATGCAAACTCTGATTTTACAAGTGGCTACACTTCAAAGAAAACTATTAACTTAACATACAAAAAAGAGTTATAAAAATTATACTTAATACAAATGTTTCCTCTGCTTAGGAAAGGAATCACCCATAATGGATGTTGAAATTGCAGGTTCAGTATAAATAAATAAACAAATAAATAGATAAATAATAATAATGATGATAGCTTGGTCTATCACTTAGCCTAACTTTAGCAGGTAGAAATTCAGATATCAGTAGTACATCAAACCATGAAACTGATCACAGCAATCAAAATAAGGTATTAGTTAATAAAAAGGCCACCCAGTCCAACACTGTCCTACTTGGAAGGCAAATACAATATATTACTGAGACAGGTCTGAAGGAATGGGGACAGGTTTGCTATTTTCTCCTTCAGCTCATTTTACAGATGAGGAGCTGAGGCAAACGGGGTTAAAGTGACTTGCCCGGGGTCACACAGCTGGTAAGTGTTTGAGGCCAGATTTGAACTCAGGAAGATGAGTCTTCTTGACTCCAGGCCCGATACTCTATTCACTATGCTACTTAGCTTCCCCTTCATTGCAAAGAAAGTATTTTGTAAATGGTAAAGCACAATAAAATTATGAGTTATTGTTAATAATAAGTTTATGCAGAACTTTTCAGGGAGGAAAGGAGCATCAGTAATGGCCTTCCCTCTAAAACTTTACCCTGGGAAATCTTGCTGATTTCATAATGTGTGGAGACTTCCCCAGCCTTCTTTATGTGATTTGTCCCACTCTGAAGTGGGACATCTGAAGAACTCTATTCAATTCTACATACCACATTTTTAAGAATGGCATTGGCAAGTTAGAGCATATCCAAAAGAAAGTGATCCGCACTTGCAGAGTGCCTGAGGCAGAGTAAGGTCTTAATAAAAGGTTTATTGGTTGATTGATTGATTGGGATTTCCAGTGAGGCCATTGGAGGCCAGGTAAAATGCAGATCAGTTGAATGACCTGAGGATATTTTGCCTGGAGAAAAAGAAGACAAGGCTTGGAGGGGCGGGTGGCACAGGAACATGCCAGCTGTCTTCCTGTATTTGAAGGGCTGTCAGGTGGAAAACTTATATTGCTTGGCTCCAAAGGGCAGGATGAGAAATACTGGGTAGAAGTTGCCAGGAGGTAGATTTCAGTCTAATGTGAAGAAACACTTACTAGCCATTCTTTGTTGTTGTTATTATTCAGTTGTTTCAGTCATGTCCAACTCTTCTTCGTGCCCCATTTGGGATTTTCTTGGCAAAGATACTGGAGTGTTTTGCCATTCCCTTCTCTGTCTCATTTTACAGACGAGGAAACTGAGGCAAACAGTTAAGTGACTTGCCCAGGGTCATACAGCTTAGTAAGTGTCTAAGACCACATTTGAACTAAGGTCTTCCTGATTCGAGGGCCAGTACTCTCTCTAGTGAGTCATCTAGCTACTCTCCTAGCCATTCTAGAGCTACCCAAAAGTAGAATGGGGTACCAAAGGAAGGGTTGAGTTCCCTCCCCATCAGTACAGGTCTTCATGTGCAGGCTAGATGACAACTTGTCAAGGCACTTCTGTCAAGCAACAGGTTGGACTAAATAACTTCTGAAGTCTCGTCTTTCTTTTCAAGTCTATAATCTTCCTTCTTTTCATTTTTGAGTTGTGAGATACTGACGAGAAAGGATACATACACACATATATACACATACATATATGTATATAAGTACGTGTATATTATATATATACATTTAAAATATTATAGTGTTATCATTATTTTAAACCTCCAGTGAAGTCCTACTTGGCCACAACAGATGATAGTTTGATCAGGGATACTCATGAAGACAGTCCATATGTGCAAAGAAGGATTAAGTCTATGTCACTAGAAAGCCTCCCTTTGCCTTCATCACCATAGGAAGCAAGAGTCTTCAAGGGAGTGTTATTTTTAAACAGCTTTGCTATTACATTCATTCTTCCAGGAAATGACCAAGTACTCTGGGGTTTGCTGAGCCTGTTTTCCTGTAAACAATAATGGGTAATGCAGCAAGAGGGAAAGAGGATGAGAGATAATGAGAGAGACACACAGAGAAAGCAGAAGCAAAATTAAAATTCCGTTTGCTTCTGCAACCATTTTAAATGGGCTGTTACCCTTGTCTTTTCATTGA
Organism: Vombatus ursinus; assembly: GCF_900497805.2. Classification (NCBI taxonomy): domain Eukaryota; kingdom Metazoa; phylum Chordata; class Mammalia; order Diprotodontia; family Vombatidae; genus Vombatus; species Vombatus ursinus. The sequence continues at coordinate 23,553,091 of NW_020954548.1, forward strand.
TGCCAATCCCCCTTGGTTTGCTCCTAGTCATCTGGCTTCTGCCCTGTCTCATTACATTTCCTCTGCTTGGTTATCAGCTCCTGTGGAGAAAACAATGTTCACCCTTCCCAACAAGCTGCCAGGAGCCCCCTGAGAAAGGTATTTGCTTCCTGGCTCTCTGCCAACCAAAGTAAGTGACTCACAGCATTTCCCCCCACCCACCCCTCACCAGCAGCGAAGCCAGAGCTGCCAGTCCCAGAGCTCCCCTTTGGGCTAATGGTCCCTGCCCAGGCCCCCAGAAGGCTTGCCATCTTTGCCAGTCATTTCATTGTGTAGGTAATGAATCCCTGGGGTCATCAGTGGTACCCTGGCACTTTCAGAGCCAGGCAGTCTTTCCAAAACAGAGTTTGATCAGAAGAATTAGGGGTGAAGGTCAGCTGCTTGCGAGGTCATTAAAGCTAATGGCCTCTTTTTTTCCCTCCCCTCTTCACCTCTTTTCCTGATGCCACCCCCAGGAAATACTGAGCTTTCTGGCTGCCCTCTGTCAGCCCGATTACAACAGAAGTCAATAGCTTTCCTGTCACTTCAGTTTAAGGAACTTTTGTTCGCTTCACAGCATTTTGACTTCAGCCACAAACCTCTGTTGTTGTTATTTAGTCGTTTCGTTTCCAACTCTTTGTGAGTCCTTTTTGGGGTTTTCTTGGCAAGGATACTGGAGTGATTTGCCTTTCCTTCTCTAGCTCATGTTACAGAAGAGGAAACTGAGGAAAACAGGGTTAAGTGACTTGCTCAGGGTCACATAACCATTAAGTGTCTGAGGCCGGATTTGAACTCACAAAGATGAGTCTTCCTGACTCCAAATCAAGCACTCTATCCACTGTGCCACCCTGCTGCCCTCAAACATCACCCAGCATTTTATTCTCTATCTCTTTAATTCACTTTCCAAACGACAGCATATAGCATATAATTCCTTATGTTAGTCTCTTATCAACCAACTGGATGTTAAGCCTCTTGAGAACAGGAACTCTGTCGTATCTCAGCTTTGTGTCTCCTCCCAGTGCTTAACACAATGTAGAGTCCAATGGACTTGGGATACCATCCAGGCCAACATCTTATTTTACAGGTAATAAAACTGGGGCTCGGAGAGATAAAGTGATTTTCCCCTGGTCACAAGGGATAGTAAGCAGCAGGGTTAAGATTTGATTCCAAGGTTTCTGATTCAGGAAAGAAAAAATAGGATGTAGTGAAAAGAGCCCTGGAATTGGAGTCAGAGGACCTGGGCTCAAATCCTGGATCTGCTATTTAGTTGCTATCTGATCTTGGGGAGCAAGTCACTTAACCTCTCTAAATTTCCCTCAGTTTCTTTCACTGTAAAATGCGGGGATCAGACTGATTGCTGACAACACTCGCAGTTCTCAGTGGTAGGATAGCACATGGTACAGCCCAAAGGGGGGAGAAGCTGCCACAAAGATCCAGTCAATACACAGTGCCTGTGGTAGGCACGGCCCACTCTAAGCCAGCTCAAGCTCTCAGAGGGATTGTACCTGTGAGGTCTAGCCCTTGACAGGGCTACTGCTGAGGAGCAAAAGGTCCTCCAGCTACTCAGAACTGGGCTAGTCAGTCTGGCAGAGAAGAAAAGGGGCTGTGAGCTGGGAGGACTGAGGCAACAGAAAGCAGCATAATAGGTTGGAGTCATTTAGCATCCGTTTGTTGAATTAAATTGGACTAGGTGATCTCCAAGGTCTCTTCCAGCTTTAAATCTATGATCCCGTGACTCCCAAACCGTTGCTCTTTCCAATCCAATCCAATCCAATCCAGTACTTGAACTTGGGCCTATTTGGACTCATTTGAAAAGCCAGTAGGTCAGCCAGAAACTTCATGACAGGGCATATCACTGGCTGTTTCATTTGCACCAGGGTGACTGTCACCTCAGAAGTCTCTCCTACACTGTAATCACTGTGGCCTTTGAAGCTGGAGCTCCTTGTAGCAAAATGAGCCAGACACTTTTTATGATGCTTCGCGATTCTGGTCCCTGTATTTTACTGTGCATTGAACAGAAGGAGCTCTTACAAACAAAAGCAAGCCAGGAAATCCTTTTTTTTTTGTAAGGAAGGAAAATCACCTTGGCAGAGTCCTTTTAAAAATGGACATCAGTTATCCTGCCTGAGCCTCAGTTTCTTCACCTGTAAATTAAAAGATCTGGACTAAATCAGGGGTTCTTAACCTTTTTTTGGCAGCTAGAGTGCTGTGCCTGAAGTCAGGAAGACTTCATGAGTTCAAATCTGGCCTTAGACACTTACTAGCTGTGTGACCCTGGGCAAGTCACTTGACCCCGTTTGCCTCAGTTTCCTTATCTGTAAAATGAGTGGGAGAAGGAAGTGGCAAATCACTCCAGTATCTTTGCCAAGGAAACCTCAAATGGGATCATGAAGAGTCAGACACGACTGAACAACAGCAACAAGAAATATTTTTTGTGCCATACCCTCCTTTGGCAATCTGAGGAAGCCTATTGATCCCTTCTCGGAACGATGTTGTTAAATTCCTAAAATAAAACACATAGGATTACAATGGAATATATTGAAATATAGTTATCAAAATAACATTTTAACAAAATCAATTCATGGATCCCAAGTTAAGAATCCATGGACTAGATGGTCCTGTCTACCTCTTGATCCAGGGTCCAGTGATCTCTGGTCCATTTGCACTATTGTCATCATCGTACATATTGTTTTCCCTGTTTTGCCTATGGTTGAGTGTTTTTGAGTGAGGACACATTTGGTTAGTTAAAAATGAGCCAACATTGCAATGTTGGATTCTGAAAAGGCTAATTTGACCTTTTTTATGCATCTGTGAAGGGAACTCAGTGAGGAAAATCTTTAGATAATAAATCATAAATCATAAAATTAGCATTAGAAGAGAGACTTAGAAGTCCAATTCCCTCATTTTACAGATGAGAAAAGTGAGACCAGAGAGGTAATATGACTTACCTAAGGTCACACAAACAGTAAATGATTTAGTAGGGACTCAAAACCAGATCTTCTGACATGAGATACAATTCTCCTTCTACTGCATCCTCCACCAATGCAGACTAATTAGTAAACATCCAGAGTGAAGAAGGTGATAATCTTAGTGTCCTCTGGCCTGATAAGGTGACATCTGGAGTGTTATATTCAATTCTTGGTACCACATTTTAGGAAGGATATTAATTAGCTAGAGAGTGTCCAGAGGAGGACAACTAGGATGACCAAGGGAACAGAGGTATGGTTATATGAGAATTGGTAGAAGGAACTGGGAATGTTTAGCCTATAGAAGAAAAGACTCAGGGGGCCATGACAATTGTTTTCAAGTACTTGAAGGCTGTCAAATGGAGTAGCTTCATTTTTGCCTTTCTTGGCTTCATAACTAGGGCATTTAATGGGAGGATGTTTCTAAGAGGTAGATTTGGATTTGATATAAGGAAAGACTTGTTTAACTGAAGTAGTGAGTTCTCTGGTACTAGAGGATTTGCTTCAAGTGGAGGCTGGGTGAGCACCTGCTGTGGATGTTGTAGCAGGGGATTTCTGTTTCGGTGAAGTTTGAACAGGTGGTTTCTACTCGCCCTTCCTCAGTTGAGATTCTGAGCTTTCAATTTAATCTAATTCAGCAAATATTTATTAAAACCTTAATATGTGCAAAACCCTATACATAAAGACAAATAGGACATGTTTTCAACAAGTGTTTTAAGTACTTACTGTGTACAAAGCACTACCCTAGGTGCTAGCGATATGAACTAAAAATTGAAAAACAGTCCTTGCTCTCAAGGTACCTACATGCTACTGGAGGTACAACATATAAACAGATGCTTTGTTTTAAAGTCCTCCTGGCACTCTCTCTTGTTCTCAGTAACAAAATCACAGTCTTCTCCACCCCAATACCAAACCACATCTCAGTTCCTTGAACTCCTCAGCCTCCATGACTTCTGTCTCCAGTCTGCTTTAATCATGCCTGACAGTGATCATACCTTAGCCCTCCCCTAACCCCTATCCTCAATTGGATTTGCCTCATTTGGGCCAGGCCTAATTCAGGTTGATCTAAAGGTCTGGGTTTAGATTTAGAATAAATAGGACATGGCATCTTATAGTTAACTAAAAAAAAGTTACTTAACCATAGCCTCTCTATCTGTCACGGTGGAGCCCACTGGGGTCAAGTTTGCCTTTTCGTGTGCCAATCAAAAGGTCTTACATAGTGTAGACTATTATTTATTGAAAGTTGGATTTTGTGTGTTGTTTTTTTTCTGTGTGTGTGTGTGTGTGTGTGTGTGTGTGTGTATGTGTGAGTATATGCAGACACATACTTTTTAGTCCCTGGGAATTTGGAGAAGAAACAATTATATCTAAAAATATTAATCAATTTCTGGAAGCAGTTAGGTATTACAGTGGATGGAGTATTGGACCTGCAGTTAGGAAGACTTGAGCCTCAGACACTATCTGTGTGACCCCAGGCAAGGTGCTTATCTTGTCTGCCACAGTTTCCTCAACTGTAAAATGGAGATAATAGTAGCACCTACTTAATAAGTCCAGGATTACTATGAGGATCAAATGAGATATTTGTAAAATGCTTTGGAAACCCTAAAGTGCTATGTATATAAATGCTAACTATGTATAAATGCTGTCTATATAAATACTAACTATTAATCATTATATTACTTTTGATATGACCATGGAAAACAAGCTTTAAATGATCTATACATTTAATTATACCTTTAAGAAAGCTTGGTGTTCTCAGTAAGTGCTTGCTTGCCATTACATGGACATTGTATATTGGGTAGTACTGTTGGGTAGTTTTGTATTTAGTCTTAAAGATATGTTATACAATAGTGTGGTACTGTTGTTCAGTGCAAAGTTCTTGATATTTGAAGTCAGATTTGAATCCTGCCTGACCTTGGGCAAGTGACCTTGTCTCTATGGGCCTCAGCTTCATAATTTGCAAACAAGAGGATTGTATTACACTAGACAGTCTTTCTGGTCCCTTCTAGCTCCAGATGCTACGTCTATAGTGAGTGGATCTCATTGATGTACTAGGTTGGCCCTGGGGCCCCAGGCCCAACCTAATGGAGAAAGACAAGGGAGCACAGATATTCCTTTGAGGGTTTATTCTAGATTTAGCGATTCTAGATGTGGATGGGACAGATTGAGGAGGCAACTGTACTTTGCTTTGCCTCTTAGCATTTTGTCTCTCACACACCTCAGGCATATAATAACGTACAGGTTTTGGCCTGAAGCCTAAGCCTCTGGTATGAGCCTCTGGCTTCAGTTTCTTGGCTTTCTTCCCATAACTCTCTAAAGGGGGACTTTGGTCTACCATCCAACCCCTTAGGAAGTTCTTCCCCAGAAAGAAATCCAGCTTCCTTGGCTCCTTTGCCTGAGGGTACCTGCTAGCAGCTCGTAGCCTTTTTTAGTTTAGACAAAAGGCCTTACCTAGCCCTTAGTGATGCTTCTTTTTTTTTTAACCATTTATGTTTTCTTCTATTTTAGTTTGAATGTAAGGTAGGAGTGGGCTCCCTAAAACTTTCTGTATTGTATTATACTTCAGCAATCATTTTATTTCTTTATCACTTAAAGAAATCATCTCATCACCATCAGAAGCCATCTTCTTTGGTTGCTTGTGGCATACAATAACCCCCTTGATAGATTTTTCAAAATTTTAATTTTCAATTTTCTGGGAAATCTGAGGTTTGGTTAGAGAGGTCCTATATTCTCAAATTTGTCCACAAGGTAGTGAAGTCCTCTGACCAAAGAGGGTATTACCACAAGGGGTGGTAATACTTGTATTTTCTTCCTCATAAAGTTATTGTGAGAAAAGTTCTTTGAAAACTTTGTCTCGGGGCAGCTAGGTGGCGCAGTGGATAGAGCACCGCCCCTGAAGTCAGGAGGACCTGAGTTCAAATCCAGCCTTGGACCAAACACTTGACGCGTACTAGCTGTGTGACCTTGGGCAAGTCACTTAACCCCAATTACCTCACAAAAAAGAAAAAGAAAAAAAGGAAAAAGAAAAACTTTGTCTCAATAGCCACGAGTTATCACCATCATTTTGGTAGGTACCACTAGAGCTTGAGTAACACCGGGCAGATATGGACTGGGAATACTGACTTAGGATGAAAGACTTAGAGCTGGAAGGGAAGTAGAAGATCATCTAGTCCAACTCCCTCATTTTACAGTAAGGAAACTGAGGCCCAGGGAAGGTAATGGATTTGCCCAAGGTCATAGAACTAAAGTGGCAATGCAGGAATGTGAAGACCTCCAACTCCCAATGCAACTCACTTTACCCTGCATCATACTGCCTTACTTCTTTTAAGTCTCCAGCGCTGTTTACCTTAGCTCAGTTGGTTAGGACATAGCAATTGCAGGTGGTTGAAATGATGGGCGGTACCCTCGTATGGGCCTGGTAGCCTCACAAGAACCAAGCTCGCTCTAGGCCACAGATTATACTGCTAACCTGAACTACTCAGCTTCTCTTAAAATTAGCCCAAGGAAAGTAGCATAGATAATTCATTTTAAACCTAGACTATTACAATAGCCTCTTAATAGATTTTCCTAATTCTACTCTATTCCTCCTCTCCTATTTATTCTGCACATGTGCTTGAATAATCTCCCTTATACATAGATTTGGTTAATATAAATGCTCTATTCAAAAATCCCTTTCATTGTTCCCAACAGCGCCCCAGGTAAAGTTTAAATTCCCTTATTTGGAATTCAGGACCTTCTAGAATCTGGTACTGCCTTATCTTCCTAACCTTAGCTTATATTAAGCTCCTTCATGTACTCCATACTCCAACTAAACTCCCATTTCTATAGCATTTTGAGATTTTCAAATCTAACCCTTGTGTTGAGGGTGTTTGGCTCTCTTAGTCCCATTTCCCCACTATGGATGGGTAAGAAGTAGTCCTGGATAATTTGCGTAATTGTGCACAGTTGGCCCCGGAAGAAGTTGGGACAGATAAGTACAATTTGGGACAAGAAGACTTGGGGACTCTTCTGAAACTGTAGACCCATCAGAAGTGCTGATGGCTCTAGAGTTACCATGACCCAACTTCTTGTCAGGGGTGTATACCCGCTAGCAATTTACAAAGGCCACAGGATTCCTGATACCTTGAAAAAGTCTTGGGTGAGGCCAGAGATTGGGAAAACTTCAGTTAGAGTTGCCTTGGTCTAGAGTGCATTTTGAACTATGTTTAAAGGAAAAAAAAATTCAATTTTTCTTTGATTCTTTTTTTCTTTATTTTTAGATGTAGCCACATGGAGCACTTAATTTGATGCCTCTTTGTTGTGAAAGGGACTCTATTATAATGGCCTACCTTTATAAGTGAATGATTGTGTATACAGTACTTAACATCTCTGAGTAATATTTGACAACCCAAGTGAAAAGCAAAGACTCAAACTGGGGCCCAAGGCTGAGCAAGACTGGCTAAAAGGTATTGAAGCAGGGAAACCTGAATTTACGGAAGGGCTTGGTTTTAATGTTTTTTAAACGTCCACAATAACATTTGTTGAGGCAGCTTGATGTAGCTGAACCAAGGTTTACCTCTTTCCTTACTGATTAAGCCACGAGTGTTATTGGTGCAAACAGTAGTTACCTTAGTTTTTGTACATGGATGGTGGACCATATACAAAAAGTTACTGGAAGTGTAGGTTGGTGTGTGCTAAAATCCCTCGGGTCTGTATGGAAAGTATGATTTTCTCCAGAGATCTTGCACATTTAACTCTTTATATTTTACTATCAGAATCAGCCTGTACAACCCTGAAAAACAATAGCAATTTTCTTAAAACTATGAATGTTCTGATTGTTTTGGGACTGCTAAACCATACTGTCTCATCCTGAAACTTCCCTCAGGGTCTACAGCTTTTCTGCCCTGAAACATCTGAATACCCCTGTTGCCTTTTCAACATGGAACTTCCTTCCCTAACGCTCACCCCTTCTACCAATAGTGAGTTCTTCCTGGAGCCTCCATTTTGTGGAGGGGCACAGACCAATCTTTCATTCCCCTCTCAGCTCTGTTCTTGGTTTTTCTGGTTTTCAGCTTCCTTCCTCCCCTCCCCCCCTTAGAATGTAAGCATCTTGAGGGCTCAGACTGCCTTTATTGTTTATATTTATATCCCCAGCACTTAGCACAGTGCCTGGCACATAGTAATTACTTAATAAGTTCTTCCTTCCTTCTTAAGGTAATCCTAAGGGCATTGGCAAGATAAATGAAGCACATTCCCAAGAACAGTTGCACAAAATACACTATTAGGACTCATGTGAATGGAAAAAGATGTAGGTTAGTCATTTGGAATCCCAAATGGACACCCTGAATACTACACTGATATACATAACATATTCAAAGAACCAAAGGAAGGCCTCTAGCCCACTGTCTGTATCCTATGTAAAGACAGATGAGACTCACACAGGATGAGAAGGCATGGACAACTTGTGGTCCGTATCAGAAGAGAGGTACCTATACCTACAAGATTTCACTAGTCTGTTGAAATATTAAAGTAGGTCCTTTCTAAACCAATGAGAATTGTCTTCTTTAGCTAGTTTTTTGGGTTTTTTTTGTTTGTTTTGTTTGTTTTTTTTGCTTTTTGGTAAGGCAATCGGTGTGGCGCAATGGATAGAGTTCTGGCCTTGGAGCACCTAGCTGCCCCCTTTAGCTAGATTTTAAATTAGTAATTGGGAAATTCCTGGGATGAATACCTATACACCAGCCCAGGGCAAATAGGGCTTTGCTTCACAGCACCAGTATAGTACTTCCACCCTTTATGAACTGCCATCTCAGCCCCACTCCTCATGGTGCCCTACAACCTTGATCCTAAATGGAGCCACTGTCCACCAGGAGAGGTAACTGAGCAGCTCTAACTCTCTTTGGTTTGGGATCACAAGTCTCTTCTCCCCCAACACTATGAAGTCGAGGGTTGTACTGGCACCTTTTCTGGCACAACTGCCCCCCATGGTCAAATCATCTTGGGCTATCCTCCCCTACCCCAACCCTTCCACCTATCCTGAGCTCAACTATATTTTCCTTAAGTGAAAATATTCCTACATATAGCCTTGCTGGGGAGGAAAGAGTTAACCCTTTCTCCTAAGCACCTTCCTGTTCAGAGATGACTATATGGAACCCTTAGGCTACTCTCCTTTAATGTGATACTCTTCTCCACCCAGTCAAGGTACTTGACAGAATGACTCCACTGGAGTGTGTGTAATCTTTTTGAAGTGCTTACATATATAACTTGGACAAACAATGGTAGAAGCTATGCATATACAATGAGTGGAAAAGTACACCCTTAAAAGAGCAAAACCTAATTAAATGCTTGGAGATAATTTGGATTAGCAACATTAAACCCAAGCTAAATACCATCATAAATGATGTGATACCAGAAGATCAGTTATTGATAAAGCAAAGAATTCAACGTGATAAAACCATATTGAGGCAAAGTGCTTGGCTATGTACTCACTTGAGAGCTATTGGGCCAAAAACATTGGAGTTCACTGGAGTGAGCCAGGCAATTACCAGGAATGGCCACAGAACTCCACTATGTCATCCCAACTTCTGGCTTCATTTCACAGCTGGCCACTTGACAAGATGAAGTCACCAATGACTTTATTCAATTCAATTCAAAACACTAAGCCACATGCAAAAAGGCCTTGTGCTTTATAAGCTGACAAGCAACCCTGGACTCAAGAAGTTTGCAATCTAAATGACATGTACAAGGATGACTTGAGGTTGCTTATCCTAGAGAAGACAAAACGGAGGAAAAATGACAACTACCTTTAAGTATTTTGGAATAGATTTGTTTTGATTGGCCTCACAAATCAGAAGTTGAACCATTGGGTAGAATTTGTTCTCTGTAACTTCTTACCAGTTTGGGCTCAATTTAAGGGGGGGGGAAATCCCTCCTCACAAGTAGAGCTAATCCAAAGTAGTTGAGGTACTGGTTGGACTTGATGACTTCTAAAAACCCGTTCAACACTGACATTCTACGGCTCTGTGAATTATGATTTGAGAGCATAAAATGAGATGAACAGTTAGCCAGAATTAGAATGAAAAATCTATTTATTTCTCTCAGTCAGAAAGACTTGGGTTTGATATAGCTGGTGGAGGTGGGAACTGCTTGTGACCTCTATTGGCATAGAAAGATCTCTGATTAAATATTTCTCTCCAACCAGGGCTAGAAGGGGTCTAAAATTATACCATTAGAAACTGATTCCTTTGGGTCACATCACTCACTAATATATTAACCTGAATTACTTAATAGCATTATTTTCTTCAGTGACATTAGAAATTCTCATATTCATAGGCTAAAATGAGAATTCTGTGAGCCAGTGGGTGATGAGGGAAAGGAGAGGGAAGGGATTGGTGAAGTTAAAGAGTAGTGGTTAGAAAAAGGGAAAAGAATAAAGAAATAGAATATAGGAACAAGATTTAGAACTGAAAGAGCCCTTGTTTTTTTCAGTCAAGTCTGACTCTCCATGACCCAAATATGGGATTTTCTTCGCAAAGATACTGGAGTGGTTTGCTATTTCCTTCTCCAGTGGATTAAGAGAAATAGAGATTAAGTGACTTGCCCAAGGTCACATAGCTAGTAAGTGTCTGAGGGTGGATTTGAACTCAGGTCTTAATGACTCTAGACCCAGTGCTTTAGACTAAGCCACCTAGTTGCCTCCTTCTTGTTGTTGTTCAGTTGTGTTTGACTCTTCGTGACTCCATTATGGGGTTTTCTTGGGAAAGATACTGGAAGGGTTTGCCTCTCCTTCTCCATTGGATTAAGGGAAATAGAAATTAAGTTTTATCACATTTCAAGCACACGAATATATTTAACAGGGTAAAGTTGAATGTGATAATTTCCATAAATACATCATATCTTGTTTTTAACTTACCTTCATTTCATTCCAACATTTACTAGTTGTGACCATGAGTGAGTGAGTGAGTCAATAAGTCAGTCAATAAACAAGCATAGACAGTCCCTGCCTCCAAGGAGTTTTCATTCTAATGGAAGATGACAATAAATAAAAGGAACTGAAAGTGGATATTGAGGGTCAAGATCTGACTGTCCTGAATGCCCTCCTTGAATAGAAATTCGAGGAAGAACCATTCAATCAGAGGACTGAGGCATAGAACTCCCTCCAGAGATAATTGTTAGATTTTCAATGTGAGCATTTACAACTCAGAAATCAGCAAAGACTACACATCAAGGCTTAATTTTTTGTTTTGTTGATTATCTTGACTTAAGAAAGAAATGGAGAAAATGTTAATAATGCAGACTAAACTTCAAAATGTATCATGAGAGCTGGTTGTTAAGTATTTACCCACCTTTCCCTGAATGGGAGGGTACTTCCAATGTGGAAATTCCAAGACTTGAATGAGCTTTCAGAATGAAGAGCAGAATTGTAGAGGAAGTCTGGAGTGCAGGTTAAAAAAGAATGAGGATCATTTACTAGTTGTGTGATTACAAGCAGGTAATCTCTCTGAATGTCAATTTTTTCATCTGTAAATTGGGAATAATAATAGTTGTACTACCTACTTCACAGGTTTGTTTTGAAGAACCCTTAAAGGTCTAGGAAAATGAGAGTTATCATTATTAATAATAAGCACCTACTATAAAACAGTGCACTGTGAGATAGTGAGGGAGGCAGATACACAAATTCAATTCAATTTAATTCAGCAATTTTTTTAAAGCACTATATCCCAGGCATCCTTGTAGGTGCTGGGGATACAAAGATTTAAAAAACAAAACAAAACAACTTCATAGTTCCTGTCCTCAAGGAGGCTGCAATTTAATGGTTGGGGAGGGGGACACACAAATAACTATAGTACAAGATAGACTCTGATGGGGCAAAGGAGTAATTCTGACAACCAACATACTCCAGGAAAATGTAAGGAGCATGAGATCTACTATAAGAGGGATCTTGAAGATTCATAGAGAAAATGACACCTGAGTTGGACCTTGAAGGAAGATTTCAACAAAGTTTGAGACTAGATAAAGCACCATTCCTATTATTAAAGATCTAATAATCCAGTACATTGCAAGTGAACAGTACTCAAGGTTGATAGAAAAGGTAGCAGTTCTAATGAGTATTCAAGATAACAAAATGTAAGTGAAAAGATCTCTGGACTGGGAGCCAGGACGTGTGGAATCTAAGTCGTTTGGCTACCTGCTCACCTGTGACCTTGGTTCAAATCACCAGTCCTCCATGTTCATCATCTTTAATGTTACTAAGCCTGTTTTTCCAGCCCTCACAAGAATGATGAGAGCATACAGGAACATTATGAAGACCAGGGAAACAATACTTGTGAAAGCAATGTAACTTCTTTGAAAGAAATATGTGGCATAGAGAAAAGAACACTGCATCTGGAGTGGGAGGATCTGCTCTGCTATTTACTACATGTGTGACCTTGGGCAAGCTACCACTCTACTCTGGGCCTCAGTTTTTCCATCTTTAAAAGGAGGGTGCCTAGGTTAGCTATATTTTCCTTTCTTAACCAGGCTGTAATTTGGACTCACCATCATCATCCTACCTGTGTGTTCAACTTCTTTTTATGTTTTTCTTTACCCATTAGAATGTAAGCTCCTTGAGGTCAGGGCTGCTTATATTAGTATTCTCAGTGCTTAGCACATAGTGAGCACTTAATAATGCTTATTGACTGACTGACTGAGAACTGAACTTGTTGTTCAGTCTTTTCAGTTGTGTCTGACTCTTCATGACCCCATATGGGGTTTCTGCTGGAGTGGTTTGCCATTTCCTTCTCTAGTCCATTTTACAGAGGAGGAAACTGAGTCAAATAGGGTTAAGTGATTTGCCCAGGATTACACAGCTGCTAAGTATCTGAAGCCAGATTTGAACTCATGAAGATGAGTCTTCCTGACTCCAGGCCTGGTAATCTATCCTCTGCACTATCTAGTTGCTCCAAGAACTAAACTAGATATCATTAAATGATCTCTAAGTTCACTTCTAATTCTATGATCCAAAGATACTGTAAATCCAGGTTGTTTTTACTGCTATTCAATAAGTCAACATGCATTTGTACATACTATATATGAAACATTGTGTTAGAGTAGGTGCTAGGAATAGTAAGATGAGCAAAATAGTGGATGACCATAAGAGAAATAAAATGTATGCAAGTAAAGTTATTGTTTTGAGAAGACACTAGCAGCTGAGGAGACTATGGAATGGGGAGAGAATTGAAACAGGGAGACTAATTAGAAGGCCACGGCAACAGTTCAAGAAAGAAGCGATAAGGGTCTGAATTAGGGTGGTGCTTATATGAGTAGGGAGAACAGGTCAGATTCAAGAGATATTGTGGAGAGAGAAACAGTAATATTTGGCGATTTATTGGCTATGGGAGGTAAAGGAGAAGAAGAAAACAACTTACCTCCAAGGTTTTAAACCTGGATTACTGAAAGGATGGTGCTGCCTTTGACAGATATAAGGAAGTTTAGAAGAGGGGCAAATGTGAGAGGGAAAATGAATGAATTCTCTTTGGGGGCATGTGGAGTTTGAAATGCCTATAGAACATACAGTTCAAAATGTTCTGTCAACAGTTGGTAATATGTACTGGAGTTCAAAAGAGAGAAGAAGGCTGAACCATTAACAGAGCAATAATTATTAAACTATGGTAACTGATGTCATCACTAAGAAAGAGTATAAAAAGAAAAAAGAACCTGACCAAGGACAGAGTCTTAGGGTATACTTACAGTTTGGGTGAAGACATGGATTATAATCCTGCAAAGGAGACCGAGAAGGAAAGCATAGTATCGTGAAAACCCATTGAGGAGACAATGTCTAAGAGAGTAGAAGAGGACCTTGATAGGCAAAGGTTTCAAATGGTGCAGAGAAGTCAGGAAGGATGAGGACTGAGAAAAGACCATTAGACTGTAGACTGTTTTTTCAAGGAATCTGATTCAGAAAGGGAGGAAAGATAGAGGACAATGGCGAGTGGAGATGATGGGGCCAGTGACTTGAACCCAGGTCCTATCCCCAAAACCATCACTCTTTCCACTATACCATTTAAATCTCTCCTAATTTGTCACATGGTTAGCTGTACATGTCTCACTCTGTAATTTTTGGGACTCTTGGGACTCCCCTCTACCCTGAGAGCACAGAGATAAAACAGAGTCTCAGTTTCCTTCCAGCCTCTGATATATTTTCATAGACACATCCTCCTGGTGCCTCTACCCTAGTGCAAGGTTCCATGTACAGCCAAAACCTATGAGATGCCTAAGAGAAGATAATGATCCACAATTGCCCCACCCCTTTTCAGTTTAGCACACTTGTGGAATATACCAACAGCAGAGAAAACTCTGTGAAGCCCTCATAGCTGAAGTTTTGCCCTTCCCTGAGTACTGATGGCTTACTTGTATCAGGGCCTTTCTTTTCTCCTAAACTAATTTTGCCCAAAGGTAACAGGGTGGTGGCCAGTCTTACATCAACCAGAAATAGTCACCCATTGGGCTAACTGAGATAGATCACATTTAATTATTTCTTTAAGGTTTGTAAAGTACTTTACACATGTTAACTCATTTGAACTCACTGTAACTCCAGGAGTTAGGTGCTATTATTATCCCCATTTTATAGATGAGGAACTGAGACACAGAGAAATTAGGTAATTTGCCTGGGGCCATTTACCTAGAAAGTATCTGAGGCAGGATTTGAACTCAGATCTTCCTGATTCCAAGTCCCAAGTTCTGTATACTTCAACATTGCCTTACCTACTCTTTAAATATTCCAACTGATGCCCCCTCCATATGATGTAATGGTGGAACAATATTTATGAAGCCCCTTTCTTATTCCCTTGTAGCTCTTCTGGGATCCCCTAGTTACCATGCTACCATATTTCTTCCCATCCATGACTTCTCACTATAATGGAAGCTCCTTGAGAGCGAACCTAGGTGATTTTTTATCTGTCTCCACAGTGCCCAAACAGTGTCTTACATATTGTAGGTATTAAGTCAAGTTGCTTAGTTTGGTCAGTTGAATTTTGTTAAACAAAACCAAGCTCTATCTCTCTGGGAATATTAGACACAGTTTGTGGTAAAAACTTGAGTTAATTTTGGGACTTACAGATCTGAAACCTCTTTGACTCCTAAGGAGGAAAGTCATTTAACCATAAGATTATCAAGATCCCACAAAGGAAATTGTTTCTTTGTCTCCTCCACTGGAAGTAGCTTAGGATCACAAATTAGCATGCATAAAGCAAAATCCATGACTTCAGAAGAGAATGCAGGAACTGTGAGGTCATTATTGTTACACCCAGTAATGGTCAACACCTCACTGGTACATTGCATATAGGTGTGAGCTCCAGCCTGAAAAGGATGTGGATGATATTGGAAAGAGTCCAAAGAAGAACTGCATGGTGATTAGTGGCTGGAGAGTTAATAGACACAAAGAAAGTCGAAAGGAATTGGGATTATTCAGTTTAGGCCAAAGAAGGCTGAGAAATCATAGCATGTCAGAGATTGAAAGTCCTTAGAGGCCACTGAATCCATTCTCTTCTCTAGTAGTTTAATAGTAGTTTTCAAATAGACAATGGATAGAGAATGCAGATCAAGGACTTTTGACAGATGTACTACATCAAGTAACTGTTATTTCCCTGGAATGGGTTCTTCCTCCATTGACACAAGCTGTCTCTGCCTTAGTAGATGATATTCATGAGCTGCTGTGGTTACAACAATGCATCTCATGGTGCTTGATCTTCTGATGATAAGGCTTTTCAGATGTAGCAAGGTTGGGCCTCAGGCAACAGTCATGCCATTCATTTATTGCCAAGCATGGTTGTACTTGAAGTCTTTCCAACTTTATAGGGTCTGCCCGGGCTTAAAGCCTCCTGGCATAGCCTTCAAGAAATCATGGTCACCCTATTCATCCCCATAATATCTAATGACAACTTGAGTGGAGAATAAGAAGAAACTGGCTCCAGAGACAAAAGAAGGAATGGCAGATAAACTTCCAGAATGTGAGGTACCTGAGTGAAGCTATGGAATTCTCTTCTCTGAAGAGCTTTGAAAACAAGATTGGTTCTCAGATCTAGGGTAATTAAGGAGTGGTTCTGCCTGAAGGCAAGGGAATGACTAGAGACACAGAGGGGTATAGGAGACACTGGTGTATTTGTAATTTTGTTGTTCTTCATCCGTTTCAGTCATGTCTGATTCTTCATGACCCCATTTAGGGTTCTCTTGGCAAAGATACTGGAGTGGTTTGCCATTTCCTTCTCTAGCTCATGTTATAGATGAGAAACTCAGCAAACAGAGTTAAGAGACTTGCCCAGGGTCACACAGCTAGTAAATGTCTAAGGTCAGATTTGAACTCAAGAAGATGAGTCTTCTTGACTCTAAGCCTCAGGCTCTATCTACTGTACCACCTAGCTGCTCCATATTAGAGGACATATTCAGCTCTGACTTTGTGATGTCATCAATCCACTTAACCTTTCTGGGCCTCAGTTTCCTCCTTTTTAAAATGAGAGTGTTAAGTTAGATGATCATTAAGGTCATTTCTAGCTTTATATCTATAGTTTGGGTAACTTTTAACTTTAAGGGCTCCCTCAAAGAGTCAGACCTCCATTATCTGGCCCTTTGGGCCTTGACATGGGGATAAGGAGGGGATAATCAAGGATAACAGAAGGGGAGAGAGGAAAGTGTGCCAAAAGCACCAGGAATCCCCAACGGTAGCAAAGGGACTCTACCTTTAATTTTTCTCAAAGTTTTATGAACAAGGGACCTTTACAGTGAAAGTTCGTAACGGGAGAGGAGGGCCTAGGAGGAGTGGACAGGGAAGGAGAGGGGACAGGAAGGGAGGGACTGCCAAGCTTCAATCTGCTCCCTGTTGGTGCTATGGGGCAGGGGCCGTGGCAGCCTTGGCCAGCCAGTGGATCAAGCAGAAAGGGCTTCAGTAGATTGCCATCTACCACCTGGATACCATAGGCATGTAAGCACAGTACAATTATGACACGTGGTAAGAATTCTTAAGCAGAAATGGGCTTACTTCCTTTGTATTCCCTGCAGCCTCCAGCCACATGTCCTGCATTCAAAAAACCTTTGTTGAATGAATGAATGCATGAATGAATGAATGAATGAAATCCTCACTTTCCCTACACAGTCTGCTTTCCTATTCATCCAACTTAACTTCCTTCACACTCTGGGGACTACATTAATTTTCATGAGTAAGCAGATCTGACCTTTCGAAACTTGCCAAGGAGGCTAAGCAAGCTTCTCACATACTTTCCTCTCCCTGCTGTTGCTCTTGATCCCCCCTCTTCATCCCCATGTAGAGGAAAGAGCCTGGATTTGGAGCGGTTCTGGATCTGGGTTTAAATTCTGCCTCTGCTCACTGTGTGATCTGAGGCCAATCATTTCCCTTCTCTGGGCCTCAGTTTCCTCCTCCACAAAATGAGGAGTTTGGCCCAGATGACAGCTAAGGTTCCCTTCACTTCCAAATCTTATAATCCATTCTATGCCTCCTTCCCTCAAGAGTTTACTGTCACCTATGTGGCATAGAACATGAATTTCTAATGGTGAAATTTCAGGCACCATGATAGCAAGTGGGAAAGATAATTTGGGCAGGGGATTCTTCCGGGTGCCTCTCAAGTCGTGCCTATCTCTCTTGGTAGGGAGGTAAATTTTCTTCCAGCTTGAGAAAAACGGTTGTTCAGCAGGAAGACAAATCACTGACCACCGATGGTCCCAGCTTGTAGCTAAACAGGCCCAGACTTTTTTTTGAGCTTCTGCAGTGTCACAGCCCCAACCTGGCAACTGCCTGAGTTCACCAAAGCAGAGTCTGAAACTCAGAAGAGCTGTAGGTTTCAAAAGTGAAAATTGGCGAGCCAGGCCTGGCTTTCAACTCAGCACTAGCCAAGCAGCCTTCAGCCAAGAATTGGCTCAGAACTTGTTACTAGACCGAGGTGAGGCTCTAAACTTCTCTATGCTTTAAGCAGTTCTCTTAGGAGGGATGTGGTAACTGGACCATCATATTGATATGATATTGAGCATAGTGTTATTTCTCTTTAACGTATGTCACATTGCCCCTCCTAATAATAGGCCACTTATGCAACACCTTTTTTTACGATGGGTTTCTTCACAACAACTTATCAGGTATTATTGTACCCATTTTACAGCTGAGGAAACTGAGATTCAGAGAGGTTAAGTAACATGTTATGGGTCACACAGATAATAAGTGGGTGCCAGCAGAGTGATAGCTTATAAATATGTGTTATTTCTTCCTCTTGACATGCCTTTCCTCAGTGATATGTGTTCTGCCACTACTTGAATATAAATCATCACTGGGAACATGCTGCAGACTAACTGTAATCATCATTCATCTCCCCACTGCCCTTTGCATCAACCACAATTGTGATTCCTCAGAGAACCTGGTACTCTAAGGTTCACAACCATACAGCTTTGCCTAGTACGTGTTTGCACTGAAAAGATAGATCTCGGCACCTTGGATAGCTTGGAATCATATACACCGCGCAATCTCCCAAGTGTAATCCAGTCATCTCTCTGTCTATTCTTCAGCTCTGAGCCCAACTCATTGTCTCTCTTTAATTCCTATCTAAGATATGTTTACTGATGGGCCAGTTCTAAGTGCTAGCTATCCAGCTGTGTGTTAGGAGGAAGAAAGGAAGGAAACACGCATTTATAAAACAGCTACTATTTGCCAGGCACTGTGCTAAGTGCCTAAGACATATCTCATTGAATCCTCATAACAGCCATGGAATGTGGGTGCTATTATGATACCCATTTTAGTGTTGAAGAAACCAAGACAGACAGAAGTTCAATGATCTCACAATAAGTATGTGAGGAAGGTGGTGGAGTGGATAGAATGCTGGACCTGGGGTCAGGAAGACTCATCTTCCTGAGTTCAAATCTGGCCTTAGACACTTACTAGCTGGGTGACCCTGGGCAAGTCACTTAATCCTGTTTACCTCAGCTCCTCATCTATAAAATGAGGGGGTAACTAGGTGGCACAGTGGATAGAGCACCAACCCTGGATTCAGTAGGACCTGAGTTCAAATCCAGCCTCAGACACATAACACTTACTAGCTGTGTGATGTCACCCTGGGCAAGTCACTTAACCCCATTGCCTAGCCAAAAACAAAAACAAAAAACAAAACATCTATAAAATGAACTGGAGAAGGAAATGGTAACCCACTCCAGTATCTTTGCCAAGAAATCCCAAAATGATATCACGAACAGTTGGACATGACTGAAACGACTAAACAGCAACAACTTCTTGACTCCAGGCCCACATTCTATCCACTGTGCTTCCCTCCAAATGAAGCCTACGAAATAACTAAGATCCAAAAATAGAATTAAAAGCCCTCTGTGGGCAACTCAGTCAATGATACACCAACAAATAGCTGTCATTCATTTTTGTGTGTGGAAATGGAAAAGTTTGTGAATTCAGGATCAGGTCACTACCATCAGAAATTACAGAAGAGTTACATTTAAGGAGCCCAGACTTTAGTGATCTATGTATATTATTCAACAAAATAGTAGAAAATGTACAGCACAGCATTGCAGTTTGTAAAAATTTAGTAATTTAGTACTTACTAAATAATTAGCCAGATATGATCCGACGGCAAAAAATATGCCATCAGAAGTTGGCCAGTTAGCATTTATTATACATCTACTATGTGCCAGGCACTGTGCTAAGTCCTGAGGATACAAAGAAATGCAAAAAAACCTTATTCTCAGGGAGTTCCCAGTCTAATGGAGGACATAACATGCAAACAATTAAGGACAAGCAAGATATGCATGGGATAAATTAGATATAATCCCAGAGGGGAGACACTAGGTTAGGGACACCCAGGAAAGACTTCTTAT
This sequence comes from Vombatus ursinus, assembly GCF_900497805.2. Taxonomy (NCBI): domain Eukaryota; kingdom Metazoa; phylum Chordata; class Mammalia; order Diprotodontia; family Vombatidae; genus Vombatus; species Vombatus ursinus. The sequence continues at coordinate 23,572,902 of NW_020954548.1, forward strand.
AGAAAGTGGGATTCGAGAAAGCCAGGAGACAGAGATAAGGAGGGAGAGAATTCCAGGTATGAGAACAGTCCTTAAAAAATGCCCGACTTAGGAAATGGAGTGTCTCAGATGAGGAACAGCAAGGAGGTCAATGCCACTATATTGCAAAGTAGGTAAGGAGTAAAGTAGCCACTTGATTTAAAGCATCTGCGTTCTACTTGGTTTAAACTCCACAGAACAAATTGTCTCCCCCAGGTTAAGTTCATCACTTCTAAACTCATCATCATGCTGCTAACTCAAGCCTCTCTTATCCTCCTCTCTCCTCTGATTGGAGAGCTGGAGGACAGGATATCAAACTCCTCCCAATGCCTTTCTTTATAGAAGGCAGAAACTGGACTTTCAGTTTCACTCCATTTTGCATCTGTTGCTATACCTGGTTTTAATTTCATGGAACAAAATGTCCCCACACTGGGTACCCTCCTGGGGTTCCTTCTCCCTCCCCTGCTTTCGTGATTCCATTTGTGTGTGTCTCCCCCTTTAGATTGTAGATCCTTGAGATCAGAGACCATATTTCTTTTATTAGTTGTATCACCAGTGCTTAGCACAGTGCCTAGCACATAGAAGGTGCTTAATAAATGTTTATTGGATTTGATTAGAGTGAGGTATAAAAAGACTGAAAAGGTAGGAAGGAGTCAGATTGTGAAGGGTTCTGAATGCCAAAAAGAGGGTTTTATATTTGATCCTGGAGATAAGAGGGAGCCTTTGGAGTTTCTTGACTAGGAGAGTGACATGGTCAGAACTTTGCTCTAGGAAGATCACTTTGATAGCTTAGTGGAGGATGAACTTGAGTCAGGGGGTCCAACCAGCAGACCATTGCTGTGGTCCAGGTGAGCTACCTTTAATGGTCTGACAAATCCCTACACTATACATACAGATCTGAAAATATCCTGGAAAACTCAACAAGGTCATTATTTACAGACCAACTATTGCCCATAATTGTCCAGGTGTAACATTGATCCACTGTTCTTAAAAACTTAAGAGCAGTGTTTTAAATAGAAGCTTCCTTACCCAGTACTCATAATGTCCAAGCTACCAGAAATAAAAAGCTTTCCACATTTCAAAAACTGAGAGCTAAGAGAGAGGGTCAACCTCTCTAAAACTATAATCTGCAGAGAAAGCGCAGCTCTGCCTTGGCAAATCAACAAGCATTTGTGAAGTGTCTTCTATTTTCCAGGTACTGTTCAAAGCACTGGGGATATAAAGAAAGGTAAAAGCAGTACCTGTCCTCAAGGAGCTCACAGTCTAATATGGGAGACAGTTTGCAAATAACAATGTACAAACAAGAAGAACAAATTGAAGAAAACTGACAGAGGAAAGGCCCTAGCCTTAACGGGGTCTGGGAAGGGCTTCTTATAGAAGGTAGGATTGTAGCTGCCATTTGAGGAAGTCCTCAAGTAGAAGTTATGCATTAGGATTTCCTTGTATAGCTGGATCACAAGTCTGGTTAAAAAAAAAAAATAAAGTCAAAGGAGAAAGATATATCCAGGATGCTTTCAGTGATCTCACAGAGAATATTTACAGAGGAATATTTTTCAACTCAGAAAGCTGCTATTTTATCAATCTATGGAATAACTGGCAGAACATTAAATATGAAGGAAAAGATTAGGATGGAAATTTATCTCAGGATTGTTTCTATCTGAACGCCTTCAAAAAAATGAATGAGGGGGTGTAGCTAGGTGGCACAGTGGATAGAGCACCAGCCCTCAATTCAGGAGGACCTGAGTTCAAATCTGGCCTCAGACACATAACACTTTAGCTGTGTGACCTTGGGCAAGTCACTTAACCCCACTGCCTAGCTAAAAAAAAAAAAGAAAAGAAATTTAAAAAAAAGAATGAGATGATGATGATGATGATGATGATGATGATAAAATAATAATAATACAGAACCTAGACCTATGATTTAATTGGCTAAGAGATTCCCTCTATAGCTTCCTCTGGGAGCTGATAACACAATGGATAGAGCACTGAAAGAAGTCAGGAAGATCTGAGTTCAAATCCAGCCTCAGACACTTAACTAGCTTTGTGACCCTGGGCAACAGTTTCCTTAGCTGAAAAACAGGGATAATAATAGCACCTGTCTCACAGGGTTGTAGTGAGGATCAAATGTGATAATATCTGTTAAAGTGCTTAGCACAGTGCCAGGCACATAGTAGGCACTATATAAATACCTATTCCCTCCCTCCCTCCCTCCTCATTAATACAACCTGGCACCTTCTCTGCAACTTACAGTCTTAGAGAATTGCCTAGAACACTGAGAAGTTAAGTGACTTGCCTAGGGTCACACAACCAGTATATGTCAGAGGCAGCCCTTGAACCAAAGTCTGTCTGGCTTTAACGGCAGCTCTATCTCCACTCTATTCACCATACTGCTTCATAATAATGATAAAATCATTTTGATGATGATGACAATGATAATAACACTCAGCCTAATGGGAATTCACTTGTAATTCACCAAATAACTAATTCACATGTGGATAATGGGGCATTACTGTGTGGTGCTCAGATAGAAGGCAATGACTCCATCCGATCTCCACGGGGATAGGAATGAGTGGAAGGAGGCTCATTAAGTCCTCACTGCACAGAGAGCCAGATGGTAGCTCCGAGAGGGTAATGATTTCCTCCTCCAGACAGTAGCCAAGCCTGCTCTATCCAATTCTTGTCTAATTGCTCTGGCTCCTTTGCTGGGTCTCCTGTGGTTCAATGTGGCCTTTTCTTCTACTGTGCTTACCTGACTGCCACTTTAGATGTTAGGAGCCTCCCTTGCTCGCTCCCTCTGCTGCTCGCTCCATTTCTATTTGTAGGGCTTTAGAGATTCAACTTTCCTTCTAAATTAAATTGAAAAACTTCCTCACCAATAACTCAGGCCCTCTGGTGGAACTCAGCTCTCTGAGGAGCTAGCAAGAAAGAATGAGGAAGAGCATGGCTGCTGTAGGAACTGCTGCCCCTGACTTTCCTCTAAAAAGTTGTCTGGCAAACGAAAAATTAAAATACCTGTCAGCTGGACAGCTGGCGCCCTCTGGGCAGTGGGTGTTGTACAAATGCAAGAGCAGAGATTTCCCTTGTCAAAGTGAGTCTCTTCCCTTCTCCGACTCAGTTTCTTCATCTGTAAAATGGGGGTAATGATATTTCTACTACCTATCTCACAGAATAGTTGTGAAAAAAGTGCTTTTGTGAACTTTAAAGCCCTATTGAAACTATGAACTATTACTATTTTTGCTTTTGGGAGGGCTTTTTCAAGATTATCCAGCTGAACCCTCTCATTTTACAAATGGAGGAATTATACTCAATTAACTTTGACATATTCAGTGTCTACTGTGTGCCAGGTTTGGATGTCATAGTCCCTGCCCTTGTGCTTACAGTCTGGTAGGGGGATAAGACACATATGGAGAATTATAATATAACTATAATATGACATTATATATATATATATATACCATATACATATAATATACCACATGACATGAGTGGTTAAAATTCATAGGATCATAAATTTAGAGCTAAAAGGGGCCAACTGCCTCTTGTTACAGGTAAAGAAACTGAGACCCAGAGAGGGTGATTTCCCCAGTGTGACAAGATAGCACGTGGCAGAGTTAAGCTTCAAAATTAGGTCCTCCAACTCCACCTTCTAGGCTCTTTCCCCTGCAACACACAACCTCGATTTAATTGAATTCAAATTAACAAACATTTATTGAGTACCTACTGTTTACAAGGCACTTGTTTTGGGTATTGAATGTAAAAGGTAAAAAATGAAAAAGCATTCTCCTGGGAATAAAGCATTAAATGAGGTCATGGAAAAGACCAGGAACATCAGTTTTGCTGGAGGAGGTTGGCCTTCAAATCAAATTTTAAAACAGCAGTGGGTAGGTTTTCCTTCACCTTTATGATAAGGCTGATGAGTGTTACATGAAGCCTAGGAATGATTTCAGCTGTCTGGAAATGCTGTAAAGGTGGTGGATCCCGTTTGCTTCCTTATTTCCATATCAGAAACATTACTTGCCTCTTTTTTAGATTTTCAAGCTTAACTTAGGGAAAAAGCAGACTGGACTTCAAGACAGGAGACCTGGGGCTCAAGTCCTGGCTCTGATACTTGGCACTGATAAATCTCAGCTCTGGGCAAGTTACTTCCCCAAAGCCTCAGTCCTCTCATCTGTAAAATGGCTATAATGATAATTGCACTCTCTATCTCACAGGGATAGTACACGGAAAAGTGTTTTATAAACTTTAAATCCCTATGGAAAGGGGAGTTATGGTTATTAACAGCAGCAGCAGCATTATCAGTATTATCATGTTATTGTTATCTCCTTTCAGGAGAAATGACAGAGGAGAGGCTAGAGCCAGGGTCAAGAATGAGGGGAAGATGAGAGTCTTGGAGCATTTTTTCCTTCTGCTTATCTCTTTGGCTTCCAGATCTTATGCCCTTTAGAAAGCCAGGAGTAAGACATGATGAACCAAAAGATCTCAGCTTCTAGGAGGAGAAGTAGAGGTCTCAGGGGAAACAGGGGCAAAAAGTGGCCCAGAGATCGTCTTTAGGAAAATCAAGTCACCCACAATTACCATCTATTCATTTTCTATCTAATTTAAATGGTATTCTAATTGCATAAAACAACTAATTTTGTTCATTAGAGTTCAATTAAATTCATCTGAAATTCAGGATAATGGCATTGTTGTTGTACAGCCATATTAAAGATGAAACATAATCTCTCTTGACTCTTTCCCTTTGACAAAATAAAGTTGAACTGCTAATGAGCTAGAGATACAAGGCATCTTTAATAACCCGGCAACAAAGGTTGCAAATGTATGAACATCATTTTTTTTATTATTATTATCACCAACTACCATTTCCTTTGTTAGAAAAGTACACAGATGTGATTATGAGGCCCCTTCTCTATTATGATGCCTTTTATTAGGGAGAAAAACCCATAGAAAAAATAGCCTCATAATCATATCTTCGAAAAGTCATTCATTGGCGGCGGGCAGGTGGTGGCCCCACAGCTGCACTTGAGGGTACTCTTTTGTCTAGGCAGACATTTCAATTTCCATCCACCCTGGGAAGGCCTGGCCTGATGACAGGCTGTCCCTGAAGACCAAACTTTGCTTTTCCCAACAAACAGGACCTTTATCTTCCTAGCCAGGCCACATAGCTAACAGTGGTCTTTGTATATTTGTGCAGCCTATAGGCTTATAGGATCCATAGGAGTTAGAGTTGGAAGAGACCTTAAAGATTTGACCCAAACCCCTCATTTCACACAGGAAGAAACTGAGGCCTAGAAAAGCTAAGTAATGTAATGGTAGAGATAGTAAAAAACTGAGCAGAATTTCAAATTCGGGTCCTAACTCCATTTGCTCTTGGGAAGCGTATAACAAACATAAAAAGCTTGGAGGCATTGCTAGATAAACTATGGTGTTTCTTTCCAGGGTCCTCTTCTTCTACTAGCAAACCCAGGACTTGGCTCATTGGTACCTACTCCAGGTTACTAGCTGCCCCCATCTCCTCTCTCTTTATAGGGCTTTCCAAAACACAACTTGTCTTCAGGAGACTCAAATCAAGTCAATGAGCATTTGTCAAGCTGTTAGATGGAGCAATGGCTAGAGTTCTGGGCCTGGAGTCAGGAAGACCTGAATTCAAATCCTCCCCTTCCAGCATAGCAGCTAGGTGGCACAGTGGATATAGAGCTGGGGCTGGAGTCAGGAAGACTCATATTCCTGAGTTCCAGTCTGGCCTTAGACACTTAGTAGCTGTGTGATCCTGAGCAAGTCACTTAATCCTGTTTGTCTTAGTTTCCTCATCTGTAAAATGAGCTGGAGAAGGAAATGGCAAACCAGTAACTTTGCCAAGAAAACCCCAAATGGGGTCAACGAAGAGTCGGACACAAATGAAATGACTGAACAACAACAAAAGGGAAGTGTTGGTGCTGTAGATGGGCTCGCAGGGATAGGGAACATGAAACTGTCAAGGGACTGGGGACAAGAAAATAAATAGCCTATTGTGCCCAATAAGACTACATTTCCTCCCCTTTGATGGCCAGTTACATACTGTCTGGCACCACTTTTGAGCCTTATCAGACACTGCTGCTGTTGAGAGGTGATGCTCCAAGAATCACACCCAGAAAAGCTGGTGCCTCTCAAATTATTTCACATTCCCTTGTCTAAGGGCCTTTGCAAGATACCAAAGAAGAGACAGCCTCTGCCCAGCCTACTAACCACTTTTTGACAGAGTCTCTGTTCCCAAATATAAATAACCATCATAATCCATTCAAGCCCTGTGTGGATGAGTTACCCCTGGCTCAGCGGGCCACTTTTGCCAGAATCAGTGCAGTTTCCTGAGATTCAGCTTCTATGTCAAGCTTCCTAATTCACAGGTAATGAGCAAATGCTTACTAGCAAAAGTCTTCTATAAGGCTCTGTGCCAGGCACTGTTGGGAAGAAAGAAAGTAGAGGTGGGGAAGACAGGGCAGGGATACACAATGCCAGGCAGCAGAGTCTAAGCACCACATGAGCAGCAGTCATAATGATGACTCACATCTGTTTGGTGCTTTTAGGGTCATAGGATTAGAGATTTAGAGCTGGAATGGATCTTAAGGCACCATGTAATCAGATCATAAAATGCAGAATTTGAGGGTTGGAACTAATCTCCCTTGCCATCTGGCCCAACCCATCCACCAAAGGAACAAGCAGTTGTCCAAACCCCTCATTCTACAGATGAAGAAACTGAGGCTCAAAGGGGAAGTGATTTGTTCCAGATCACACAGACAGTGAATGACAAAGGCAGAATTTGAACCCAGGTCCTGTGACTCCAGCGCCAGCTGGTGCACTTTATACTCTATCATACTGTCTCTTCCAGGTTATAAAGTACTTTTCTCACAAGGACTTTATAAGGCAGGTAGTTCAAGTATCATTTCTGTCCATTTTATAGATGAGTAAATAGAAGCTCATAGACAAGCTGGTAAACAATGTGTTAGAATCGAGATTTGAACCCATGTACTCAACCCTCTTCTCTTTCTATATACTTTCCCTTGGTGGGCTCAGCTGACCTCATGGCTTCGATTATCACCTCTTCTAAGATGATTTCCAAATCCACAGCTCCACCACCTACCTTTTTTGAGAGCTCTGATTCCACTTTGGCAATTGTTTGCTAAACATCTCTACTTGAAAGGAAATTTAAATTTTTTTTTACAGTTTTATTCAGCTATCATGTTTAGAAGAATGACCAAAATCATAGAACCTTGCTGGCACACCATTCTAAGAGGTTTTTGTGATTTTTTTTAATCAAACAGAAATTAAGAGATCTTCTTACTGTGAGATGGGGAAGGAATCTTTCAGGAAGTAAGTTTTATCATCACATTTCTTGCTTTCATATACGTGGGAATTCTGACTGCTTGTCACACATATGCTCTTCTGTCCTCTCATAGCAGTTTTTAGCTATTACGTAATTTAATTAGAGGGCAATTCATTTATAGAAATCTCTTGGCATGAGAGAAATTTCAATTCTTTCCATGATACAAAGATCCTATAAGGCCTGGACTGCCTTATTATGACAGCAATATGACCACGTATTGTTTCAAGAGACCTTACGCTTAGCTTTCCTTCCTTGATTTTAGTGTTACCTAAACTATATTGATCAGAATGAAACTAAAAGATGAAGATGTTGACTTCCAGAAAATAATCTCTTTTTTTTCCTGCTGATTCCAAATGTCTTCTATATATATTTCATGTGGTATATCATCAGTCAGTGAACAAGTTTCTGGGTCCAAAAGAGCAAGGTCTAGTATTCATCCCATATGAGCCTGGCACCTCACCTCCCAACTCTGTGTGTGTTCAAAATTGAATTCATAGAGTTGAGTAGTGCCTTTCACTGCTATTACCATTAATGCTTACAACTGTACCAAGACTTTAGGGACACTCTATAACAACCATTTCATAAATGATTGCTAGGGGGGCAGCTAGGTGGCGCAGTAGATAGAGCACTGGCCCTGAAGTCAGGAGGACCTGAGTTCAAATCCGGCCTCAGACCAAACAGTTAACACTTACTAGCTGTGTGACCCTGGGCAAGTCACTTAACCCCCATTGCCTAAAAAACAAAACAAAAAAAAACAAAAATAAATGATTGCTAGGTTTTTTTTTCTTTATTACCAAGAAAGGCTAAGAAGAGGAGGTTGGTATATTCATAAATGACTAGGAAATAAAAACAAAAGACAATAATAAAACTTTAAGTAAATCATTGTTGAATTGAGTTTATCCAGAATAGAGCCTTTTAAATCATAGTACAAGAAGGAACTTGTTAGTCAGAGAATTGAGATAGCAGAGAGTGTGGCAGAATCCAGAATGGAGTCACAAGATGGAATCAGTGTGGTTCACTCAATTCCCACAGGAGGTAGGAAGAAAGAAAAGTTCACATCACCAGGTCCAGATGAACTAAATCCCAGGGTTCTAAAAGATGCAGGGAAGGTCTCTAAACCAGGAAGCCTAACAGGCCAAGAGATGAAGAGAGCCCTCAGCCTCTGATGAAAACTCTGGAATCCATGAGGTTCAGAAATTAGTAAAGGAAAAAGCCCTTATGCAAGACTCTCCTGGACCAGTTCAGGGGATGCACTGGTAACTCAGAAAGCTGACATGTTTCATTAGTGTTTAAGGCCCAGGATCATAGCCATTTAGAACTCAACTCACTCTGATTATCCTATAGCAGTGGTATTCTTCATGACTGTGCCATCCGAGTTTACCAAGATCACTCTCTTTCAGAATTCCCAATTGTTTATACAGCAATGTCTGCTCTGCTCTCAGGATCATGGCTCTGACATCTCTTTTTCTGACCCAAGGGACTCAGTCCATCTTTCTTCTGGGTAACCCAGTACAGTATCAATAGTCATTGCTGATAGCCCCTTGTGACCTCAGGAGCTGATTTTGGAAAGCCATTTGAAGTAAAATAGGTTAATGGGGTGCAGGGAGGGTAGAGTCACTCCTCATTTCTATTGTTTCTGTCCTTAGTCCATTTGGAACTAAGTCAGAAATGTAGGAAATGTTTCTGAGTCACCAGAATTCAGATTATAAATACTTAAAATCTGTCTTTTAAAGAGACGTAAGTTACACTATATTTTTTTAATAACAGGAATTCTAACTCCCCCTCTCAAAATCCTTCCCCTCCCGAAAATTGGAACACTAATGCATTGTTGGTGGAGTTGTGAAATGATCCAACCATTTTGGAGAGCAATTTGGAACTATGCCCAAAGGGCTATAAAAATGTGCATACCCTTTGACCTAGCAATAGCACTTCTAGAGCTATATCCCAAAGAGATCACACAAATGGGAAAAGAACCTACATGTACAAAAATACTCACAGCAGCTCTTTTTGTGGTGGCAAAGAATTGGAAATTGAGAGGATGCCCATCAATTGGGGATTGGCTGAGCAAGTTGTGGTATCTGAATGTGATGGAATACTATTGTGCTATAAGAAATGATGAACAGGCTGACTTCAGAAAAACCTGGAAAGACTTGTATGGTCTGATGCCAAGTGAAATGAGCAGAACCAAGAGAACGTTGTACACAATGACAGCCACATTGTGTGATGACTAATATTGATAAACTTAACCCTTCCTGGCAATACAAGGATCTAAGACATCTCCAGAGGCCTTGTGATGGAAAATGCTATCCACACCCAAAGAAAGAACTATGGAAGCCGAATTGTTATTTTTTTTCTCTTCTGTTGAGTTTTGTTTCCTCTTTCTGATGGTTCCTCCTATTGTTTTTAATTTCTACTTACAACATCACTAATGTGAAAATATGTTTAATATGAATGTAAATGTATAGCCTATATCAGATTGTGCGCCATCTTGGGGAGGGTGGTGGGGAGGAAGGGGGGGGATTTTAAACTCAAAAGCATATGGAAGTGATTATTGATAAATCAAAATAAATTAATAAAAAAAAATCCTTCCGCTCCCCTAGAAAAGAAAAGGGGAGGGTATAGAGTAGCTTATACCATGCCTCCATGTTGTCTCACTGTATCTTGGGGAGTCTTTCCCTATAGCACCTTGTACCTTTCTTCTCTCATCTCAGCCCTTGAGGTAGAAAAACAGAGATAAACTATAGTAGGTACCTTTCCCGCTTAACTCCCATTCATTTTGGGGCGGGGGGGGGAACGGTGTCAAGTCAAGAAATATTTATTAAACACCTACTATGTGCCAGGCACAGCACACTAAGCACTAGAATACAAAGAAAGGAAAAAAGCAGTCTCTACTTCCAAGGCACTCTCAGTCTAATAAAGGGGACAGCACCCAAACAACTTTGTGCAAACAAGATAAACTGGAGATAATCAACAGGAGAGAAAGCAGTAGCATTAAGGGGATCAGGAAAGGCTTTTTGTACAAGGAGGGATTTTAGCTGGTTCTTGAAGGAAGCCAGGAGACAGAAACATTGGAGAAGAGTTGCAAGCATGGGGAGGGGAACAGCCAGGAAAAAGGAACAGAGGTAGGAGATAAAGTGTATTCTTAGACAAACATCGAAGAGGCCAATGTCACTGCATTGCAAAGTATGTGGGGGAAGGAGAGGAAGGTGTGAAAAGACTAGAGAGGTAGAAGGGTACTAGGTGATGGGAGCACTTTAGGTCCCAAACTGAAGACTTCATATTTGCTCCCAGAGGTGGCAGGGAGCTATTAGACTTTATTGAATAGCAACATGAAGGTGGGGCCAGGGCCAGCGTGGGCATCCAAGGATTCATTGGCCAAACCTGTGCTTTTAGGAAGATCAGTTTGACAACTGAGTAGAGGATAGACTAGAGTAGGGGAGAGGCAGGGAAACCTATTGCAATAGTCTGGGCATGAGGTGATAAGGGCTTGCACCAGGATAGTGACCATGTCAGAGGAAAGAATGGGGCGTATATGAGAGATGTTAAAGGGAGAATCAACAGGATTTGGCAACAGATTGGATTTAGGGTATGAGAGTGGAGAGTCAAGGATGACACAGAGGTTGAGAGCCTGGTTGCATGAGGCATGGGTGATGGTGATGGTGAATGGGTGATGATAGCACATCATGGTGCCATCAGGAGATGCCTAGGAACTGTGTTCTGAGTGGTCTTATTATTAAAGATTCAGGGTCAAGCAGGAGAACTACTTTCCTGCTTTCCATAAAGCTAAGGATGATGGGGATTTGTGGCTTCTAGGGTCAGGGTTCTTTATAGCAAGCTGTTGCCCAGGTGTGCTGAGGCTTGGGTATTAGGCATTAACAACACTACTGCAAAGAAAAATCACTTGGAGTTTCCTGATGTTGGGTGTAGCCCCATATTCTTATTCTCATATAGTCAAGCCATTTTTTGCCTAGTACTTTGGCTTGGGAATTCAATTCAGTAAACATTCATCATGCATATGTTGTTTCTCCCCAGTAGAATGGGAGCTTCTTGAGCGCCCTATTTCTTTTTTTGTCTTTGCATTCTCAGCACCTAGAACAGTGCCTGGCACAAGACAGGTGCTTAATTAAAGTTTATTGAATGAAGTATGTTACCTATTATGCATGTAATAAGCAACAACAAGCATTTATATATCACTCTTAGGCTTGCAAAGTGCTTGATAAATATCTTCTCATTTTAGCCTCACAACAACTCTGGGAGGTAGGTATCATTATTATCCTCATTTTACAGATGAGGAAACTGAGGCAGACAAAGATCAAGTGACTCATCCAGGGTCACACAGCCAGTAAGTGTCTGAGGCCAGACAGCTGGTACACTCTGGGGATAAAAAAGGTGTGGTTTTGGTCTGGAACTTTGCTTTCATGGGTGTAAGGGATTATTACTGGTGAGGAAACTTCCCCTAGCAATTTAAGTCAGCAAGTTCTGCAACTTAGACTCTTACTGAGTGACTTGTGGGCCTTTAGAGGTTGAGTGACTTTTCCTGGGTCACATTGCTAATATATGGTTTAGGTAAGACTTGAACCTGGAGCTTCCTGATTCTGGAGCCAGCCTTTTACCCACTCTACTCCCTCTCCAGTGGTCACTTTCAGCTGGTGAAGGCCAGGGGTGGGAGGGGGAAATAAAGCTAAACACCAAATACAACATGTATTAACAAGAGGAGATTTGCTATGATAACTGTAGGAAGGGCATGATATCTAGATCTGAAGTGACCATGCAGCACATGTTGTGACAGAAGCTGTGCCTTAGAACGGGGTCACCTTTTTTACTTTGTGAGAGTCCATGAACCCTGCATGGCCATGCTAGCGCCTCCCCCGCCCCCAACCTCCTGTTGCTTTCTCCTCCAAGATCCTCATTGGTTGAAGCCCAGAGGCTTTCATGAATCTGAGCGGGACCTTAATTGTAGAGACGTTTCTCAACTATGCTCCAGGCATGGGAGATGATCTCAAATGCAGAACGCAGGATGAGGTCAGGGTGCTAAGAAAGTAGAACACATGAGGTAAGTAATGATAAAGAAAGGTGGAAAGGTAAATTGTCAAGGTCAAGGATGTTGGGGTCCATTTTTACAAAGAAGGTTACCTAAAATACTTATTTACATCCATTTGGAATGGGGCTAGGCAGTAGCTAAAGCTACATTTCCAGGCTGCCAACCAACACTTGACTAAGTCAGACACTTCCTGACTTTTGCCTCCTGGGAGAAATGCCATTCTTTCACCCTGTAATAATGAGAATGAAGAGAATTCACATTTCCTTTGTACTTTATAAGGCATTTTCTTCACAACAATCCTGTGATTTAGTCTAAGTATTATCATCCCCACTACACAGATGAGAAAGCTGAGGTTCAGAGTAAACTACTGATTTGCACAAGGCCACACAACCAGTAAATGTCAGAGCCCAGATTCTAACTCTGGTCTCCTGACCCTCAGAGCAGTGGTCTTTCTTTCTGCCACTTTCTTTTAATAGCCAGTGCAGCATGGCATTCTCACCCTTCCTTATGCCACATCTGTAGCTGACAGGGCTGTGACCACATTGGGGCACTTGGGATTCCTAGGCCCTAGTCTCCCTAATCTAGCTATTTATAAGGTGGTGAAGGGAAACATCATTCTGAGGATTTAGCAGCATTTACTATTGATCCAGCATTTCTGGAGCAGCCAGGAACAATTCACATTCTCATGCTGTTACCGGACTTCTGTTGAGTAAACAGTGGGAGAGGAAGAAACAGCACCCATTCTACTTCCTTTTTCCTCTTCCCATTCTCAATTTCCACTACTGGTGGGGTGACCTGGGCCTACATCCTGCCCAGTACCCTCTGTCAAGTGGCTCAGTGGAAATACTGCCTAGCCAGCCTAGAGGAGCTATAGTCCTCGTGACTACAGTCCCTATTCCTCTGGACTTGGACCCTTGGTACTTGCCTGAAACAATATCCCTTCAAGACTGCCACTCTCTACTACCCCTGTGGCTAACAAACTCCTACCACCTATTTTTATCCCTATTCCTCTAGTACTCAGTCATTGTCATATAGAAGGAACTATCCCCAACCCCCACCTCCTTTTCTTTTCATCTCCATCCTTTTCAGTTATGCAGTGCTCATGTCCTACTTCACCTCTGTTCACCCCCTTCCACAGTGCCCTTAGGAATCCCTGTTCCCTTCAATCTGACCTTTTTCTCCCACTCTCCTTCCATGGACTTGCACTCACCAAGACTTAACTTTTCCCAGATAACACTGTATCCCTGGCCAACCTCTCCACCACTGCCTGTATGTTCACTCACACCCCCAAACGTGGAGTACTACTTGTCCCATGTTGCCGCTTTCAGACTCTCCTTTTCCTGATGCTACAGCTTAGCATCTTCTCTTTCTTTGAAGTTGAAAGTATCAAAAATTTCTACCCTATTAAAATCATGATGGCTGGTTTTTTTTATTGAACCCCCCCTCTCCACATTCTCTCACTTTTCTCAAGAATTTAGCACTTCTCTTTCTTACCTAACTGCTGCCTTTATACTTAGGTCTTCAGCATAGCTGTTGATGCTTCCCTGAACTCCCTAACCTTCCAATTGCACAAACACCTTAAATCCCATGACTCCTTTGCTCCATCTCGCTTCTTTTCCAGCAGATTGCTGTCTTTCCTTACCTCTCTCTAGCTTTTAATCTCTCCCTATTTACTGATTAATTCTTTGCTTCCTTCAAACTTGCCCATCATCTCATCTATTCTTTAAAAACGTTCACTAAACTTCATCGTGGCATCAAGTTCTACATCTCTCCTCCTAGAAAAAGCTGGCTACACTGGTTGCCACTTACTCACTTCTCAACCCTTTGCAACCTTGCTTCTGACCATATTTCTCAATTGAAACTGCTCTCTCCAAAGTAACCAACGATCTTTTAATTGCCACATCTGATCTTTTCTCAGGCTTCATCCTTCTTGACCTATGTGCTGTAATTTAACACTACTGACCACCCTTTTGTCCTGGATACTATCTATCTCTTCTCTAACTTTTTGTGATATTAAGCTCTCCTCGTTCTTCTTTATGGTTCCTCTAAGTCTCCTTTGCTAGATCATGATCCTTATCATACCCTCTAACCTTGTGTCCATGTCACGGCTCTGACTTGGGTCATTGGTTCTTATGTTTATATTTTCTGTGACTTCATTAGCTCATTTGGGTTTAATTATCTTCTCTATGCAGATGACTGCCCATCTATGTATCCAGCCCAAGTCTCTCTCTGGAGCTTCAGAGCTACCTATTGGGCATTTCAAACTGAATGTCTCAGACACATCTCCAACTCAACACATCCAGAGTAGAGCCTACTATCTTTCTCCTCAGACCCTCTTCCAAGTTTTGTCTATTTTTTCAGAAGGCACCACCATTGTTCCAGTCTCTTAGGCTTGTAACCAGCGTCATCCTTGACTCTTGACTCTCCCCCATTTTGTGATCATGGAAAAGTCACTTATCCCTTCTTAGCTCCAAACAACTAAGACTCTAAGTTTTGGATGAGTTGCTGATCTATATCACTGAAGTAAGTTACCATACCGGAGATTTACTACATTGATGAAGTAAGAGGTCCAAAATCCTCATCCCCGAAACAAAAACTTAAGTCTTTAAGTACAAGTACTTTCCTCATAGCCACCCTGTAACCATTTTCCAGATGAGGAAACAGTAATTCAGAGGTGTTGGCCAAGGTCATAGAGTGACCTAAAGGTCAGAGGTGTGAGAAAGGTATATATTTTTATAATCATTTTCCAGATGGGGAAACTGTAACTTAGAGGTGTTATGTACCTTGTCTGAGGTTACAGAGTAGTCTAAAGGTCAGAGTTATACTCCGAAAACAGCTCTCACACCTGTTCCCTTCTTTCCACTCACATGGCCACCATTCTAGTTCGGGCCCTCATTGGACTATTGCCATAGCTTCCTAACTGGTTTCCCTCCGTCACACTACCCCCTTCCCAATCTATCCTCTACACAGATGCCAAAGTAATATTCATAAATGATAATAATAACAATAGCTATCATGTATATAGCACTTACTAGGTGCCAGTCACTGTACTAAGTGCTTCACAATTATTATCTCATTTGATCCTCTCAACAACCATGGAAGGCAAGTGCTATTATTATCCCCATTTTACAGATGGAGGAAACTGAGGCAAATAGATGTTGTTACATGCCCAGGGTCACACAGGTAGTAGGTGACGAGGCCAGATTTGAACTCAGGTTTGCTTGACTCTAGGTCCCATACTCTATCCATCTAGCAATCCAGCTGCCCCAGAATAGAGATCATAATGCTCCCCTGCTCAGGAAGCTGCAATGGCTCCCAATTGTCTCTAGGACAAAATAGAAATGCTCTGCATGACTTCTAAAGCCCTTCCCAAGCTGGTTCCACATTACCTTTTTAGGCTTGTTGTATGTTACTCCCAGTCAAACAGACCTACTTGCTGGTCCCTGTACAGGAATCAGTGTCCATCTAGCCAAGTACAGGTTACGCTCGTGCCTGGAATGCACTCCCTCCTTACCTCCACATTGCAGAATCCCAGCTCAAGTATCACTTCCTCCATAAAGCCTGAGTCCCCTCAGTTGCGAGTTTACCCCTTCCACCCCCCAATCAAGTACTTTTTGTTTTGTGCATCTTTTGGATTGAATTACCTGTGTTCATGCTGTTTGCCCCAGTAGAAGCAAGCTTCTTGAAGGCAGGGACTGTTTCATTTTTGTCTTTCCAGTATCTAGAGCAACCTAGAACACAGTTGGCAGCCATACTAGCTTGCTCGTTGCTTTACACACAGAACTGAGTCTTCCCCTCTAATGTTACCTTCCTTCTACTTTCTGTCTGTCAGGTGTATGCCTACTTATTTGCATATTGTTTCTCCTTTTACAGCATGTAGGCTCCTTGAGGGCACGGACTGTTTTTGTATTTTTCTTTGTTCTTTATACTATCAGTGCTTTTCCTAGTGCCTGGCACATAGTTTGGTGCTTAAGAGATGCTTGATGAAGCTCCGTATCCCATCTTGTCGGCATTGCACTGGCCATCCCCATTCCTGGAATGCACTCCCTCTTCACCTCTGCCTCTCTAGATCGAGACTCAGATCAAGCACTACCTTCTATATGAATCTTTTCTTTTTTTCCACCCCCCCCACCCCTCCCTCCCCACCCCCAACCCCAGTACCTACCACAACTCTCAGTGGTCTCCGTTTCCAAACTTTGTTGTTATTATTTGTGTTCAATCATTTCAGCTGTCACTCTTTGTGACACCATTTGGAATTTTCTTGGAAGATACTAAAGTGGTTTGCTATTTCCTTCTCCAGCTCATTTTACAGATGAGAAAACTGGGGCAAACGGGGTTAAGTGACTTGCCCAGGGTCACACAGCTAGTAAGTGTCTGAGACCAGATTTAAAGTCAGGAAGATGACTCCAGGTCTGGCACTCGATCCATTTTGCCACCTAGCTGCCCTCCTCCCCAAACTACCTTGTATCGATTCTGTATACATTATGTATACTTAGATATGACTATTTTGCAGTGCACTGGGTTGTCATGGTTAGAGTTGGACTCAGAAGCGGTAGGACCTGGGTTCAAATCCCACTTGTCTGTGTCATCCTGTGCAACTTATTTAACCTCTCAGTTCCCAAGGCAGCTCCAAGATTATAAATTGTGGAGAAGACCCTTACTTGTACTGGTAGAGGGGCTTCCTTCATATGTAAGTTTCAGTAAAATCACAGGTCCAGTACCTATCCACATAAATGTTGTTTCCCTCTTTAGAATGAAAGCTACTTGAAGATAATGTTTCACTTTATAAGCTCTTAATAAATGATTGCTGATTAATGACTCACTTGATGCTTGCTGAATGAATGAATGTATGAAATCCATGTTTCCTAACTACAAGTCAAATTCTTGATCTGCCAAGCCAGTGGGGTCAAACTGGTGGCCTAAGGTGAATAAAACTCCCAAGTGTGGCCCCAACCACATTAAAATGTAATGGAGAAATATTTGACAAAATAAGTAAAAATATAACAAAGGTAATGTTAATTTATGGTTTTCTAAGTCAATGTGTGGCTAGCAGGGATCCCTATTTGAATTTAACACTACTGCCCTACACCATGCTGTACTTTCACACGCCTGATGATAGCACCTTGTGATCTGCTAATATAAAAGTCCTGCACACGACCCTAGTAACTGCTTTCAATAAAGGCCATAGAAGGTCCCCATCTCAGGGAACAATAAATATATCTGTGAGCTATTAAAGCTACCAGTATTTGATTTTTAACAATCATTTGACTGGAAAGGCCAACTTAAGGCTGTAGCCTTGGGCCACTCACTAAAGGTTGGACCCTGAAGTAAAGACAGGTAAACATGTGGTTTCACTCATGTTTCTATTCCTTAGCTATACTATACCTTTAGAGGAGAGAGGCCTATGTTTCCAATCTGTCAACACTCTCTGGGCTTTGGGAGAGTTTATACCTTCACAGAAAGTCTGGGAAACATTCTTTTAGTCAACAAGGACTAAACTTCTTTATGACAGCTGGGTGGATTGTGTGTGAGAACATGTGGATCTTCTGAATCCCTTGGTTTTGAACTCATAGCACTAAGATCTGACTATGCCCAAACCTTACAACTTATGTTGCATCATGAAAATATCTTCAGACCACTGGTGTGTATCTAGGATAGGCAGGGTGTGCTAGTAGACCCATGCAGGCCCTATCCACACCTATGCTCAGGTTCTCAGTTATACTCGGATTTATAGGTCGATTTAAGATGCTTGAAGACAACATCATATCATTCTATTCCTACTCTACTTAAAGGCAAAACAATGTGGCAATACTATTTTACAGTGGATAAGCCATTATTGCTCTAAACTCTGTAAGTTTTACTGTAACGTTCTCAGTCTAAGTCAAAATCATATTGAGTGGGAAGCAGCGACAAGAGGACAGGGCCAGGCAGGACTGGCATTCATTCTCACAGTTAACTGTCTTAGGTCTTCATATTTTCATGAAATCTTCATGCCATATGAAGATCGGTTGAAGGAACTAGGGATATTTAGCCTGGAGAAGAGAAGACACAGGGGGACATGAAAACTGTCTTATTCCTTTTATGCAGAAGAGGGAGTGACTTGTTTGCTTTGCACCTACAAGGCAGGGCTAACAGCTATGGGTGGAAGCTGCCAAAAGGCAGGCACATTTAGACTTGGTATGAGGAAGTTTTCTATCAATGAGAGCTGTCTAAAAGTGCAATGGGCTTTTTGGGGAGGTAGTGGGTTCCTCCTTAGTGGAGGTTTCAAGGACTGTAGATTTAGAGGTCAAAGGGAAATCCGAGCCATCTAGTCCAACCTTCTCCTTTTACAGAAGAAGAACCCAAGGCCCTGATAAGCCCAAGGTCACAAAGCAGCAAGTAGCAGAGTCAGGATTCGAACTTCTATCTAGCTCCATATCCAGCACATCTCAACATATCCCATTGCATATTAGATGGCCCCTGGTGTGTTTGTTGTTATTGTTATTGCAGTCATTCATTTTCAATTTAGAATGAACGAATGTAGCGCTGAGGGAAGTCTTTTCTGCCTCTGAAATTCCAGCCATTCCAACTCATTATAAACTTATCTGGGAGCCATAAGTTGTTAATTGATCTGTCTTTGATGTTTCTCTGGCCGTGTAAAGAGAGGGGAAAAAATCCACTAAGAAGGAAAACAAGATACATTAAGTTTGCTTTTATTTCAAACATACTTAAAGAAACGGTTTTGATATATGTCAGGCAGATTTTATGAAACCCTCCAACTTCATGAAAAAGAAATTGCAATTAGAATTACATTAGAATTGTCACAGCTAAGCAATTTTTTTTAAGGCTAAGGGACTTCAACCCATTTCACGGTACCAAAAAAAAAAAAAAGCAGTCAGTGTAACACCAAAAAATTAAAATCACAATTGAGGTGTCATACAACAAGTGAAAAGCTTTAACGGTCTGGTCTGAGAACTAATAACCACTTCACAAAGAATGCAGTGAAGTATGGGTTTCTCAACAGCAAAGGAGCTCATTTATTCCTAGAACTGTTTTTCTAGCACTGTATACAGCTGTACTTAGTTAGGAGACCATTTGTTAGGTATGACCATGAAAAACAGCTGTATTTAAGATTAAACTGGACTCTGCTCATTTTCTTCCTGTGGCAGCTACTCAGAAATCCTGTTGACAGGCCAACTTGTCCAGAATGGATAATCCTATTTTGATTAAGCCCTCTAATGACTTACACAGGCTTACTTTACTGGCAAACAACTAGGAGATTCAGGTTGGTTCTATTCAAAATCCAGGAGAATAAAAATAAAAAGAAAGAGGACCAAATGGGGAAGCTTGATGTAGTACAAAAATAAAGTGGTAATGGTGGTGTTCTTTGCTCAGGAATATAAAAACCCTATTGTTCTGCCATTTGCACAGTTCAAAGGGAAACTTCATATAGGGAAGAAGTCCTGATTGGGTTCACTAGGCTTAAAGCTATATAAGGGGCTTTAGAAGTTACCTAATCAAATGCTTTCATGTTATAAGAGAAGAAACCGAGGTCCAGAGAGGCTGAAAGATTTAATCAGGGTCACCACAGTCATAGGTTGCAAAAGTGGGTTTTGAGCCAAATGTTGACAATAAATCTAATACTCTTTCCACTAAATCAAATCTAAGTAAGGAACTTGGGTTCTAATCTTGTCTCTGCCAATAACTTGCCTCTGGCACTTAAAATCATTCAACTCAATTCAATCCATTATGGATTTCTTAGTTTCCTATTATGTAGAAAGCACTATTCAAGGCACTAGGGATACAAAGACAAAAATGAAACAGTCCCTGCCCTCAAGGAGCTTACATTCTATCAGGAGATATAAGATAAATACAAGATAACTGAAAGTGGGAGAGAGCACTAGCAAATAGGGGAATTAGAAAAAACTTTTCCGGGAAAAAAAAAAAGACTTCTCTGAGATGGCACCGGATCCCAGCCTTGTAGGAAATGAAGATTTCTGAGAGAAAGGAGAGGAGCACGTGTACCCCCACACATGGAGGGGAATTGGAACACTGATTTCAAGAAACAACTAGTAGGTTAATTTGGCTAGAACAAAGAATGTGTGAAAGGGAGTGGTGTGAAATAAGCCTGAAAGGGTAAGCCACAGTCAGACTGTGCAGGCCTTCAACGACCAGCTAGCTGACCAGTTTGCCTTTTATCCGAAAGGCAAAACGCAACCACTGAAACTTCTTTAGCAGGAAAATCACATGGTCAGAACTGTGCTTTAGGAGGATAACTTTGGAAACTGTGTGGAAGGGTGAGGGGGATATGAAAATAGGGAGATCATTTGGGAAGGTATTCCAATAAGTGAGGACAGAGGTGATGAGCATGACCCCTAGGTGATAGCTAGGATGCTGGCTGTATGTGTGAAGAGAAGGGGACCAATGTAACAGATGATGCAGAGTTTGAACAGACAAGTTAATGACTAATTGTATGTGGTGGGTTAACAGAGTAAAGGGTCAAAAAACTGAAGTTCTGAACTTGAATGACTGGAAATATGGTAATGCCCTCAAAAGATTAAAAGAAGGCTAGGTTTGTTGTAGAAGAAAATGTATTCTGTTGTGGACATAATGAATTTGAAGTGCCTGGAGGGCAACCAGGCAGAGATATCTAGTAAGCAACTGGTAATGCAGAAATGGACCTAAGAAGGTAGATTGGGGATGGAGATATATATATATATAGATATAGATATATAGATATAGATATGTATGTATGTATGTATAAATTTGGGAGTCATCTTTGCAGAGATAACAACTGAACCTATGGTAGCTGATGAGATAATCAAAAGAGAGAATATAGAGAGAATAGAGCTCAGAACAGAGTCTTCCAGGGCAGCCACTACATGGTGGTGGGACCTAGATCAGCAAAATTGACCACTAACAGTGGTTAGATGGATTAGAGAAAAACTGGGAAAGAGGAGTATCATATAAGTCAAAGGAAGAAAGAGTATATAGGAGGTTGGGGTGGTCAACAGTTGAAAAAGCTAGAAAGGATGCAGAAGATATTGAGAACAGGCCATTACATTTAGCAATTAAATGACTTAGTAAAGTTGAAGAGAACAACTTCAGAGGATTTGAGGGGGAAAAAGCTAGACTGGAAGGGGTTGAGTTAACAAGCGATGTAGAAATGAAAACAATGTGATACAATGTATCAAACAGCAAGGGATCTTGAGTCAGAGGACCCTGGTTCAAGTCTCACTTACTTACCTACATGACTTTGGGTAAATCATTTAACTTCTCTCTGCTTCAGCTGTCTCATTTGAAAAACGAGGGGGTTAGACTACATGGCCTCTAAGAGCTCTGGATGGATTCTTATGGGAGTTTGCTATGAAAGGTAGTAGACATAATAAAATAGTTTGAACGTAGGATAGGATTAAATGAATGTATGGTGTTTTTTTTTTTAAAAGGACAGAGAATATATACCACATGTCTGTAGTCTATAGGGACAACAAAGGAGACTGAAAATGACAGAAGGGA
Organism: Vombatus ursinus; assembly: GCF_900497805.2. Classification (NCBI taxonomy): domain Eukaryota; kingdom Metazoa; phylum Chordata; class Mammalia; order Diprotodontia; family Vombatidae; genus Vombatus; species Vombatus ursinus. The sequence continues at coordinate 23,594,813 of NW_020954548.1, forward strand.
TGGCTGAAGGGGCAACTCTCAAAAAAGACCGGGTCAGGGAGATGGCATCAAAGGCACATGTAAGATGGCTTAGTATTAGTAAAGGGTCTCTTTACCAAAATTTCTCTTCATCAGAGACTGGAACAAAGTGAGACAAGATGGAAGATTATGGGGTTTGGAAGTGCAGGATAGGAGAGAAAAGTAAGTTTACAGCAAATGGCCTTCATTTTGTCAGTACAAGATAGATGAAGTCCTTTCTTGAAGGAGGAGGAAGGAAGGAAGGACTACAGGAGGCTTGAGCAGAGAAGGAAAGTTTTGGAGTAACTGCTGTGGGGGAGTGCACAGGAGAGTCAATCATAGAAGAATAAAAGCCCAGCTGACAGATATGGTAACATAAATGTAGAGTGGGCCTGGTCAGTGTGGCCATGTGACCCCCCTCAGTGGTGTGGAGCAGCACATGAGTAACAACGGAGAAAGTTCATAGGGTCATGGACTTAGAGCTGGAGGGGTCTCTTGGAGGGATTGTAGCCCAACGTTTTCAGATATGGAAACAAGTCCAGAGAGGGAAAGTGACTTTCCTACAGTGTAGGTGACAGGGCTTAGGCTGGAATTCACAGATTCCAGAATCCAAGTCCATGCCCTATGCACTGCACTAAGCTGCCTCTAATAAAAAGGAGAAGCCCAGTGTAAGCAAGGGTCAGGCCTTCAGATTTAGTACTCCTGTTTCAAAAGAAAAGCTAGGAAAAACCCAAGGTTAGGGTGGCGCTTTGGGAAAATACCTTCACTAACTTTTTCTAAGGTAACATTAAACCCCTAGTCACATGCTGATACAAGAGGTCTGAGGTAGAGAAGGAAAACCTTCTCAGGTCTGGCAGTTGTTAATGCCATCAACCTAGAACCTCTTCCCACGACTGAATTTTTTTTTTTAAATATTGGAACAGAGTCAGGGAGGTAACTAACCACACCAAAGGACAGCGGGCTGGAGCAAAATGGAATTGTTTATTTTTAAACACTAGTACATTTGCAGGCTGTTTAAAAAGGAAAATCATATTATATTAGTTCAAAACTAACCATGTAAGCATATATATTTAAACTCTAATTTTACAAACACATAATGAAAGAAACCTGTATTTTACAAATATCTATTTGGAATAAGCATTACGAAAAAAAAAAAGTGTTTAAAAATAACTGCCCCAAATTTCCCTCTTTAAATATACAAAAAACCAAAACCAAACCAAAACAAAAGCCCAGATAATTCATAAGAATTCTTCCTTAAAAGCCAAAAAAACATTCACAAAGGCCAACAACGCAGTCCCCATCAGACACAATCAAGAGCAAAAGTGATATAAAAAATGTAACAGCTTTGTACAAGTACAGCACAGGTGCATAATGTCTCAGCACCAGACGTGCTGCCTTTGTTTTAAAAATGTTTTATAAAAACTTCCATTTAAAACAAACAAGTTTAAGTCCTTCCCTGACTGTGGAAAATATTCAAATCTCTCTCTTCCTACCCTGTTATATAAACACTTCTGGCCCTCAGGGGAGTGGAAGGGAGAGGGAAGGAGGGAGGGGGCGGGGGGAAGAGAGAGAGAGTCCAACAAAAGTTTCCTGCCTGAAGGCCCTAAGTCAGGCTTTGTCCAGAGTTCTTCCGTGCTTGGGGTTTCTTTTTAGATTATGTCTGTATTGACTACCATTCCCTCTCACTCAGGAAAATTGATCCAAAATTATATAAAATTACTGCTTTTGGGTGAGAGGGAGATTAGGAATGATCTTAAATTGATGTGTCAAATCCACAGTGTGTATTAAAACTTTCTTTGTGGCCCCAAACTAGAAGTCTAACTCATTATCCTCAAGAGACACATCCCTGACCCTCATCTCACTGAAGCGTATTGTTACAACGACGGTTGGTCATGCGTTGTCACATCTTTACTTCCTTGGTATACATTGCTATGATTCTCTGGGTGGCCTAGTTACTCTATAGACCCTTCTGGCACTTCTTCTGAAATGAACTCTTTAAGAAAGTGCGGTACACAGGGTCATCCACATATTCGTTTTTAAACCTGGAGCTTAACATTCGCTGCCTCTTCTTTTCTCCTTGAATTATGTCGGCTCCATAAAATGTGTCTTCAAACCGCATATCAGAAGCTGTGGACTAAAAACAGGCATTACTCAGGTTGAAGATTTCATTTTCCAAAAGAACATGACATTTTGGCAAACACTACCCACAGGAATGGAAATTGATCTGATTTATGCAGATGAGAGTCAGAGGTCACTGGGAACAGCAGAAAAGACATGCTAATGAAGTCCTCGATATTGAGATCATAGGATTTTAGAACTAGAAGGTGCTTCTGCCATATTTTGAAGATGAGGAAATTAAGGTCCACAAAGGTTAAGTGGACTTAAATGGACTATGTGGCTTTTCCCATGATGCTCCAAGGTTGAGGGCTACAAACACATTTTAGGTTTGCTTTCTTAGCCTCCTAAATATGTTTTCCAGGACTGCTTGTTCAACTGGCTTCAGACATTATATTTAATGATAGCAAAGTACATAAAGGAGCATATGATATAACCCTCTTTTCAAGGTGATTAAGATGGATGCTGGGTTTAGGGGCCTCAGACAAATGTAGCCAGGGCTGGCAAAGCCAAAAATAATGGAGCAGTTCCAGAGGGACCATTGCTAGCAATTAAATAATAAAGTGACGAAAAGGGGAATTAAAAACTATCCCCTGCTGTGTAATAAGATAATTGTCTTTTGAAAGAGCAATCCACTTTCATGGGAGATTGCCAAATCTTACCAAGATGCAAATGCTAGAATCAAACAAAGGGGTTCCATGGCTTGCTTCCCTTCCCTCCTCCCCAAATCAGTGGCAGGCATTTTAATTTTGCCTTGGCAGAATACTGCTGCTGAACTATCTTTCACTTTTATAAAGGCTAGAGTTATCACAGGAGAAAATAAAACATCTCTGAAAGTGTTACCACTGTGAAAGCACAGCAAAAGCCGGCTTCTCAAATGCAATAATAAAACCAATTTACCAGTAGCTACAGTTAATTATGCACTGTTGCTATGGTAATTCTCTGAGACAATAAAAAGTAATGGGGCTGTTTCTGAAGTTAGTAGAAAATAACCCATCACAATCACTGAGGTGGACTGCTGCTTCTTGTGAAAAATGTCTCCTCAGATGAGCCTGTGTTAGAGAGGGGAAGAGTAGAAATCATCAGGACCTGAAGGCATCTCCACATAGCCTGCTAACCTTTTATGGGGCATAACGGTCCATGTAGTACTTTAAGAGAATCACAGGTTCACTGATTGTGAGCTAGAAGATGTCTTACAAGACATCTAGACCAACTTCTTCAATTTAAAATGAGAAACTAAGGCCTAAAGAGGTTAAGGCACTTGTCTAAGGTCAGAGAGGGAGGAAATAGAGCCAGAATTTGAATTCAAGCTCTCTCATTCCAAATTCAGTCCCCTTCTCACAATATCTATAATACTTTCAGGGTCCATAATTTATTATTATTGTTATTGTGTGTGTGACTCAAAACTAAAAGTCTTACTCATCAGCCTCAAAAAACCAGTCTTGGCCCTTATCTCACTGAAGCATATTATTATAATGCCAGCTGGTCATTCATTTGTTAAATACAAAAGAGAAGGAAAAGGAAAGTTTTCAACAATGGGTACATGTAATTATGTGAGCCAATAAACTGAGCTAAACTGAATTTAGGGATCTTTGTTTGGCCACTGGAGACATTCAATGAGCCCCTGCCAATTTCTTTCTGAAGGTCTGCTTTTCTGACTTGTGTTCAATTATATAACATAGAATGTGTATCCAAATAGGGCAGTAAACCCAAGCTATATGTGTGACATTACATATCTTTTCTCTGCCATATTTTTGTCTTTTTTGGGAGGGTAGATCTGAAATTCTTCTTTGAGAAGGAGAAAAGTGCAGAGGTGAACATGTGAGTTAATTGCTCTGAATAACTCTTAGAAGCTGATTTGAGATGATGTCGACTATGAAGGGTTCTTGAAGGATTTGAAGCCAAATCTATTATGGAACAAAGCAATTATCATCCAAGTAGAAAGAAAAAAGAAAACACCTCATTTAATGGTATTAGGGAGATGGTACTTTAAAATATTCAGCTCTTGTGCCTTGTATAGAAATGTGGATTTTTTTTTAAAGGTCTGGAAAATAATTTCAGAGATTATCTGCTCCAGTTCTCATCAAATAAACTAGGTCTTTAAAAACAGGTTCTAGGGGCAGCTAGGTGGCGCAGTGAATAGAGCACTGGCCCTGAAGTCAGGATGACCTGAGTTCAAATTCTGCCTCAGACCAAACACTTGACACTTACTAGCTGTGTGACCCTGGGCAAGTCACTTAACCCCAATTGCCTAAAAAATAAAATAAAATAAAAAAAAATAAAACTGGTTCTAAAAAGGGCAAAAACACAGAAAGTGAGGCAACCATTTTTCTAGCATCTTAAAAAAGGAGTATTCCCGGGGCAGCTAGATGGCGCAGTGGATAGAGCACCGGCCCTGAAGTCAGGAGGACTTAAGTTCAAATCCGGCCTCAGACCAAACATTTGACACTTACTAGCTGTGTGACCCTGGGCAAGTCACTTAACCCCAGCTGCCTAAGTTTTAAAAAAAAAAAAAAGGAGTATTCCTTTTAAGGGCTATAGAGGACTTAGAACACTAAAAGGTCATTCAGGCCTGCTGGACCTTTGATAGGATGTTTGGAAAATGTCTTAAATGGGCACTTGATTTTTTCTTTTCTTGTACCTCCTTCTCTACAAGTAAGTTTTCTTTTACTCATGCAGATTCTCTATATTTTTTCAAGGATGTTTTTTTTTTTTGAACAGGGTGAATGGCATTACTGTTAATCTCAATTCTCTTTACTGCATTATTTTTAAAGGAATTCTCCTCTAAAAGAACCAATTGAATAAATTAGTTCATAAATGAGGAAGTCATTTTGCAATTGATAGTGAAACAGTTAAGAAAATACTTGAATAGTGCTCAGTGTTTAAGATATTTTACTCCAAGGTAGTTTATAGGAGATTTTTGGGGGAGGACAATTTGGTCCAGACCCATGATTTCATCAGTGTCAGGAATTCTTAGTAGTGAGTCTAGGAAATGAAAAGGGAGAATGAACACAAGTAGCTACATCATAAATTTTCTAGCACTTACAAATCGAGCTTTCACTCTTTTGGGCAACTCTTCATCCAAGGTGTAGATGTCCTCTCTCTTCATTGCAATTTGGGATCCATCTTCAAATTCAACCTAACAAAAATACAGATTAAAAAAACTAACAGTTACAACTCATAGGAAGTATACTAAAAAAGGAAAAAAGGAAGGAAAAAAGGAAGGAAGGAAAAAAGAAGGAAGGAAATAAATAAAGAAAAATACAGGCACCAATAAACACAGCACAAAAAGTACAAATTATTATCTTCTTAGTTGACTTTACCTAGCTTCTAACAAAAATTCATTTTCTTAGACCAAAATTCTTGAAAATTAAGTTCTTTGAAAAGGAGATATGAAAACTGCATTCCCTAAAGCAAAAACAAAGGCGAAAAGTAGTTGCAGCTCAAATTATTTCACAGAATACATGATTACAGCAAATTTAGCAATCAGACTTGTTGCAAATAGGCTGGGTTGGCCCATCTGGGTCATTTATTTATTTAATAAACTATGACAGCATAAAAAGGAGGGCTGTTTTTCTTTCAGAAAGAAAAAAAATAATGTATATCACAGTGTATAAAAATCCACCTAAACCAAATTCTCCTTTCAATTACAACCACATTAACATTTTAGCTTCCAACCTCATGTTGGCCAAGCTCTGCCTAAATGGCTGGGAGTAATCTAAAGTATCTTATCATCATCTATGAACCAGACTGTATGTGATTTGCTAAATGAATGAGTGAACATCATCTAAAATGGAGATGCTTTTACATTGTTTCCAATTTACTGAGGGCAGAAACTAATTTCAACATACCACATTTCAAGGTTATAGAAGGTCACTGCAGAAAAAGGGAGAATTGATAATGTAGGAAATACCAGTTATACTGAATCTTTTGCATTTTCTTAAAAATGTTCATTACAGGTGGAGAGCTTTATCATACTTAAATTCTGATTTAGTCCAATATCATCCCTTTTGCAGAAAATGAGAATAAAGACAGGCAGAAGTAGGAATTGCTGCTTGGGATAGAGAGGATGATGAGCCAATAATTATGCTATACTTTGCCCTGGCCAGGTCACATGTTAAGGTTAGTTCTTGTTACCCTATTATAGGAAATGATACAGAAGAGAAGTGATCAATATGGTGAAAAGATTAGAGAATGTGGTAGGATAAGACAGTGTTTTCCTGACTGAGAGAAAACTTAGGAAGGGACATGACAGCTATTCTAGTACTTGAAAGGCTGTGATGTAAAAGAAGATGAGATTTAATCGGCTTGGGCCACAGGGACAAAACCAACAGTAGTGAGGAAGAGTCACAGCAGCACATTTACATTTGATATACAGAAAAGCATCCTGACAATTAGAGCAATTCCAAAGTGGAATGAACTTCCTCAGGAGATGGTGGCTTCCTCATCATTGCAGGCCTTTTTTAGGAGAGGCTAGAAAATCATTTATTAGGAATATTGTAGAATGGATTCTTGGTCAAGTTGGATTAGATGACCTCTGGGGGTCTTTCTAACTCTTTTATTCTGTGAATCTTAAAACGATCCAGCTTTGAAATAATTATGTCTTTTCAAAAGCTACTGATCTTCCCCCCACCCCTTGAAAACATCATCTATATGACTTAAATATTTCCTAATACTTATGTTATACAAAAGTTAAATTATCTTGTCATCATAAATAAGAAATGAATGTAAGTACAGATACTCCTTGCTTGACTTAAAATATGCCACAACTTGAATAAATCTTACAGAAAACAAAGACAAATAGTTCTATTTCACGCTATCCATATATTACAAAATGTCTTATTTACCTTGAGTATGAATGTGTAACTAGGTCTTCCGAGGTTGCGGATTGTGACCCATTTCATATAAATAAGTGGGGTTTGTTTTCACTTTTAAATTTTTTGTTCCCAAAAAGGAAAAGGACCCATATGTACAAAAATATTTAGAGAGCTCTCTCCTGGTGGCAAAGACTTGGAAATTGAAGGGATGCCCATCAACTGGGGAAGAGCTGAACAAACCGTGGTATGTGGTTATGATGGAATACTATTGTGCTATAAGAAACAATGAGCAGGATGCTTTCAGAAAAACCTGAAAGACTTAACATGAACTGATGCAAAGTGAAATGTACTGTGTACAAAGTAGCAGCAATATTTTAAGACGATCGGTTGTGAATGAATGATCCAAGACAACTCTGAAGGACTTATTATGAAAAATGCTATCCATCCCCAGAGAAAGAACTGATGGTGTCTGAATACAGATTGAAACATACTTTTTTTAACTTTATTTTTCTTGAGGTTTTTTAATTGTCTATATTTTCTTTCACAGCATGACTCATATGGAAATGTTTTGCATACACATGTGTAACCTATATCCAATTGCTTGCCTTCTCGATGGGAGGTGGGGGTGGAGAGGGAGGAAGAGAGAGAATTTGGAACTCAAAATTTTAAAAACAAATGCTAAAAATTGTTTTTACATGTAACTGGGGAAAAATAAAATACTAAATAAATTCCAAAAATGTTTTGTTTCCTTCAGCATAGTGGTTCATTTAATTCTCAAATAAAATCCAGTTATTCAATTTGATCAAATTAAGTAATTTACTAAGCACTGACTAAATGCAAAGCACTACACATTATAAAAAACAAACATTAAATTATACAAAAATAAAAATTTAGAAGTTCCTACCCTCAAGGGCTTTATTCTACTGGAAATTATGAAACTAAGATATACTGTTTAATTCAACAAAATGACTAGAACTTTCTTCCGTTTTGGATCCTTAAGAGATTTCAAAACCTAAAAAGGGAGCTATTAAAACTGGGATACTCTTGTTCAAACTTTTCCTTAATAGCAATGTATTTTTTTTTCCCATCTTCAAATGCTAAACAGATAACATTAAATAAATAATTTTGGAATGGTCTTATCCCATTCTTTGTGCCATTTCATCTCCACTCTCTCCCACACAAAATGCGCACATATTACAGATCAATTTGCTATAATGTGGAAAACTATCTGAAATAACATATTGGTTAAAATATTTATTAAAAAATTGGCCTGGTTAGATCACTCCATCCCCAAAATGGCAGATAGAATCTACTGAAATGAAAAGAAACATTTGACTTAAGACTTAAAAAAGGAAATTTGAAAAAAGTTAAAAAACATTAAGTTAATAGAAATCTCCTGTAAGTTAAAGTGTTAAATTTTTCAAACAACTCAATAAAGGTCTTTTTATGAACTTAAAAAATGAGTTATTAACTGTATGCCTCTTTGGTCATTCAGTGGTGAGAATAAATAGGTAGAAAAAAAAGTCAAGATAATAACAGCATGGGAAATCTGTTATGTGGCATTCAAAACAACTTTTGTAGGAGTGGTAATTTTTATTATTAGACTGTAAAGTACATGAAGGCAGGGAATATATCCTTGTCTAAATTGTGTGGCTACCCCAGGGCTCTAACCAAAGTAGAGATTTAATAAGAAATATATCTTATTGAGTTGATTTAGTTTTAATTTTTAAACTATCAATATACCCTCGAAGCCACTTTTGACATGTCATCATAAATCCTAGCTGAAGATGATAATGCTGATTATTGGTTTTAAATATACAACCTACTTATATACAACCTACTCATTTTAAGAGTTTTTAAGAGTTTTCATATCTATAAAATGAGAATAGTTTACGCATGCATCCTTGAAAATGAAATGTGAACAGGTAAGTTTTAACAGATGGTTTTCTATAGTCAATCACATTTTCACAGTCACATCTGCAGTGAAGAGATTAGAAGACCCCCAAGTCACTCACATCCACAATAAGCTCCAATGACTCCCTACTACCTCTAGGATCAATCAAGCAATAAATATTTATTAAGCACTTAACTAAGTGCCAGGTACTGTGATTCATTTTTTTTAAGTGCCTTCAGGGAGCTTACATCCTGATTCTATCAAGAGAGATATATACACATTAACGTAATAAGGTAATGGCAGGGAGGAGGAGTAAGTACCGCTGGTCATTTAAAACTCTTTCCAACTTGAGTCTAACCTAGCTCTGTAGCCTTATCATATATATAATATGTGTGTGTGTGTGTATACATACATACATACATACACATACACACATACACATACCCTTTCATGCACTCTAACATCCAAATACATTGGCTTTTTTGATGTTTTCTATACACCACATCCCATCTCCTCTCTTTGTGCCTTTTCCTTTGTAACCCACCAAACCTAGAATGTGCTCTCAACTGACCTACACCTCTTAGAATCACTAGTTTCCTAAAATGTTTAGCTGGTGTGCTAACTCCCATGTGAGACCTTGTCTGATTCACCTGGTGGCTAATATCCCCCTGTCAAATTACCTTATACTTACTCTGTATTTGTTTTGTATATACTTATACATGTATGTATGTACTTCTGTACTTTTGTACATACTTATACATGCTCTTCCAGACAGTAAGTTCTTGGAGAACAAGAACTGTTTCCTTTTGGGTTTTTTTTTTTAATCCCTGGTGCTTGGCACAGTCCCATCAAACAAAAAATCTGCTATGGAAATACTAGAGTAATACAAGATTTTATGACAGCTGCTACCACAAAGAGAAATTTACCTAATGATCTGCTGAGAATCAATCTATCACATCAACAGATTAAGATGATCATCCAAAGTGCTAAATGTCTAAACATAAGAGTTATTTCCCGTCAATGCTGAGGTTCTCCAAATATCATTTTCAGATGGCACTGATTCCTTAATAGCTAGGTTGATTCCTCAATGAAATCCCTAGTTATTTTAGAAAGTTCAGCTCAACCATTCACATTGGAAAAACAAAGTGAATAAAAAATACCTAATGCCCAAATTGTAACATCAGCTGGATGTACAGCCCCCTAAATTAATCCAGTATTACACATATCTCAGGCAGATGTTTCAGGTGGATGATTAGCTGGGCCCAAACTTGGATAGAAGGAGATCAGGATAGACTACATTTGGGAAACTGTACAGCACTTTGAATAACTCCAGGCTGCCCCTTGTGGCAGAAGCCAGTTTTTAAACAACTAAATTCCTCAAAATGTTTCTAACATGGCTGAAAAACATGACATATCACAGTCTCAGATAAGTCAAAATAGTAGGCAATCCAAAGAGCAATGGAGAGACACTTTCATGTATGTAGCAGCCTATTAAGGAATGTGATCCAATAAACATTTATTAAATGCCTACTATGTGCCAGGCACTGTGCTAAGTGCTAAGGATACAATTAATAAAAGAAAGGCAGTCCTTGCCCTCAAGGAGCTTACAGTCTAAAAAAGGAGATGACATATAAAAGGAGGCAAGAAAAGGCAGGGGGAAGGGACACCAGGGAATACCCAGCATGGGGGCATCCTATTCCTTAGAATTGAAAAAACCAGGCAGGGCAGCAGATAAAGTGAGTCCAGTTTCTGCCCTCTACAAAGGCAGGCATTGGGAGGAATCTGGTACTTTACCCGATTTGACAATGTATCCCTAGCACCTGCCTAGCACAGTGTTTAGCACATATGTATTTAAAAAATGCTTGTTGACTGACTGTATGTTCGATCTGCATTTGTGGAGGGAGGAACCACAATGAAGAGACCACAAATTCATCTAGATATTGAAGCAACTCATTATACAGAATTGCACATCGTAAGGTAGCAAACAAATGATATCTATCATCTCAATGGGTGATGAACCTAATCAGAAAGATGGCTATATATTTTCATGTCAAAAGTGGTACTTGAACTGGGTCTTGAAAGAAACCAGGTAGCACTGAAAAGGCAGTGCTTTCCAGGCAAAGCAAGCCAATCAGGGTGAAAGCACAGAAATGGGAGGTGGAGCTCTTTGTGTAGAACAGTTCACGGTGTGTTCTTTGGAATAAGAACTTCATTTCTGCATTTACTGTTGAATTAAAGTTGAGTACTCATTTCTTTTTTTTTTCTGTTCTTTAATAAATAGTAATTCTCTTAAGAGTTAAGATTAGCATTTAGCATTTTTGTAGCACTCTGAACTCTTTGAAATGTTTAATACACTCCAGTTTTCTTTAAATCAAGTAACAGAACAGTAGTTCAATATACTGAAAAGATCACTGGACTTGGGCAATTATAAAACTTGATAAATAAAAATATAAATAAAAGGTCCTAGTTCCATCACGTATTAGCCTGTTGTGATCTTAGGCAAGTCACCTAAACTCCTTGAGACTCAATTTTTTTACCTATACAATATTTTCACTTCCTACTTCATGGGATTATTACGAAGAAAGTTGACAGTAACCTTTAATTCAAAAGTACTATGGAAATGTGAACTGTTAACTATCATCAATTATACCAGTACTTATTATTGTGCATTTTATCATCTCTAAATACCATTTCCTTTACTTGAGTTTCAAGGCAAAGACTGAATGAAGTCAGTAAAACACAAGAAACCTCTTGCTGCACTCAAGTGTGTACATCTTAACACATCAAAGCTTCCCATGCCAAATCTGAGATGCTTTATTCTGTGCTATAGCACAATATAGAAGGTAAAAAGCAAGTCACAAAATTCAAAGATGGCCCTTGTAGAATAATGAATTTTGAGTATTCCCCTGTAGCTTCACCTCCCTCCTCCACCCCGCAATGATATACTCTTATATGTTATTGAACATACAGTTACTTTGTTCTTCAAATGTATGACTTTGGCCTCTTACCCTATGATTTTCTTCCAGCTCTGAAGTCTCAGAACCACTGCCATTAAAATAAGAATCATGGTCCTACAACTTGATGCTATCTTTGACATGCTTGAAAAGAGGCCTGCCCTCCTTCCTGGCTCCTCTCTACTCACCTCCTCACTGAACCTTCCCTAAATGATCATTTCTCCTAAGTGCCATCTGCTTATATGATTATTCTCAGTGGAGTAAGACATTCCTTTCAGTCTGTCTTCCATTAAATCAAGAAAAAATTTATTTCAATTTCTTTCAAACTTCTCCAAACATCATTAATTACTGCATCTGGCACTGTGCTTCAGTGCCAGATGCAGTTCTGTATAACCCACTTTTCCACTTAAGCTTTTACCCCTTATCAGTCTTGACACAATGTCTTTGCTGATATAAGCAGCCTTATCACTCTCAAACTGGTTTTTAACATAACAGGCTTGGAACTTCAAGCTTTTTTCATCCTTTGCTTAAATCTCCCTATTTTCATGCTACTCTTTAGCCTGAGAATAACACTTTCCTTTTTTTTTTTTGTTTTGTTTTACTGAATATCCCATCATACTTAGACACTATTGAACTTTGGCTTTTTCATACTGGATTATCCTCTTTCTGAAGCAAGGTGATTTTGCTGGGTGTGACATAAAGCTCATGATACCTCTATGTGTATCTATGCTATGTAGCAACATACAGATCATAGATTTGGTAGGCTCAGACCTTCGGGAGGATGGACTCTTCTGGGATGAGCTACCTTTTGTGTAGGCCTTTAAAAGTGAGCAAAGAACTGGTGGGGGGGGGGGGATGTTCTCTCTTTCTTTCTTCTTTTTTTTTTAACTTTTTCATTCTGCCTTTCTTCCAAAATATAATACTAGTAGTTGTGACACTACAGGTATGCGTATGGATGGGTGTGTGTGTGTGTGTGTGTGTGCATGCGCATGCCCTAGGCACCTTTTACTGCTTTGGTGTAGAAGCACATGAAAACATCATGTGTGAGACCAAACAGGTTTTGCAGCTGTCCTTTGCTTCCTCACCTCCCTTCTCTAAGAACCAGTTAGAGACCAGAGACAGGAGAATAGGCTTTCTCAGTTCCAAAAATGTCCCACTCGGCTGGGACAGTAACGGTATTATCTTGAAAAAGCACATACAAGCTATGTAGGCTTGCCCAAGTGCCCCATACAAAATCATTCCATCATTCCTAGCTGGAGGATGAGAACTTCCTTAGTAGCCTAATCCTGACATCTAACCATCTAGTCAGTGAAGGGAGACTTTCTGAGTAGCCTCAGAATTGAGGATTACCTCAAGAGTTACCTGAGTTCAACAATTCAGAGATCTGGCCTTTTATAAAGAGGAAGTTGTACCTAAGTAGCATGCCTCTTAAAGAGAGAAGAGGATTAGCCTCACTGCCACAACAAATAAAGGAGTAGTAAGGGACTATAACCACAATATAAGGGAACAGAAGACCTGCGTTTTGTTTCCTCCTGTAACTATGAGTTATTGAGATAACAAAAATTCCACTGGGAAGGGGGTTCCAGTCTGGGTGTCTGAAAAACGTATCTGCCTTATGGAGGAAGTCCAAATCACAGAGTGGTATGATGAGTTGGTGGGGGAGGGGGAGAACTGGGTAATATTACGTGGGACATAGGGATTCACTAGACTGTCGGGCTCCCCTTGTATCCCCCAATTGGAATCTCCTGCCAAATACAGGGTGTATAGGGCCCTAGCCTATTACCTTTATGTCCTTTAGGACCTTGGTGAAAAAGTAGGAGCCAGAGGAAAAGAAGGAGAATTACGTTCATTTTAAGGGCCATTTAAATACTGTCTACATTTGTTTATGGACTTCATTAAGTCCTTTGCATCTTCTGCATTTCATGTAGGGTGAAATAAATGCCACTTCCTACCCTGAATGATTGTACAGGAGATGAGGATTCTGTTACCCAAATCTGTGGATACCTAGACACAAGCTATACAGAGCATACATACACAGTAAACACTGGATGGAGATGAAGACAATAATAAGCTAAAGACAGTGTGACCTTTGAGGGAGACTCCGAAGGTCAGAAATTGTTTGTGTAAGCTCAGGCTTTAGGGACCCTAGGCCATAGGTTACACTTATTGGATTTGATGTCTGTAATATAGGCAGCTGCCATAATGCACATATAAGAGCATAGGTTTAAAGTTCAAGAGCCTTGAGGGATCTGTCTGATCCAATTCCATAATTTTTAGATGAGGAAACTGAGGATCAGAAAAGGTAAATGATTTGCCCCAGGTGAATACAAGTACTAAGTAGCAGAACCAGGATTCAAATCTAGGTCCTCCAACCCTTCTTCCACTACACAGTGTTGCTTTGAGTCATGGCAACTTAACTCAACTTGACTTTCTGCATTATGGACAACTTCATAGTAAGTGGTCCAGCAATATAGTGGAAAAAATGCTAGACCTGGAGTCAAGAAAGACCTGGGCTATAGTCCCAGCACTTACTAGTAACATGACTTTAGCCAAGGCACTTGACCTCTCTGACTCTTAGTCGATGCATCTACAAAATAGAGATAATAATGCCTATCTCAGTGAAAAGTTGTTAGAAAAGTGCTAGATCAATTTCAATTAATTACTTTCTATGACCTTACACCTTTCAATTAAAACCTCCCTTAAACTTTCATTGGTGTTTCTCAATATTAGGTGGAAAATCATTTCTTATTGAGTATGTTGGCACCAAATGATAAAGCTCCAGCATGGCTTCTCCTTGTCAACCACTTAGTAACTGCACTTTTACTACATGTTTATTTTTTAGTTGTATTTTCATCAGTATGATGGACACCTCATATTGCACTTTGTCTTTTCTATTTTATTTCAGGACAAGGGAGTCCCACCTTGGTGCAGAGGACAGCCTTGGATCACTCAGAGAACTCACCCACCTGATACATGTGAGCCACATTGGTGCCCAGGTATTTGGCTCCATAGAGTTTTCCATCCGGCCACTTCACTTGAACAACTTCTCCCTCAGCAGGCGGGCCCAGCTTCAAGCAGTCTCTGCTCTGTTGACAGACAAAGACAGCAGGATTTTTAAAGTTAAGTGACTTAGTTGCTGCCTTTGAAACTTACCACATTATCAACTTCTTGACAATTACAGAGGAGTGTTATCTCTGTGCTTTATGCATTATGATCTTATATTGGTCTTTAGAGGGAGGAGAAGGGAGCCACAGGCGCACTTACAGCTACAGTGGGTGCCATAAAGTTTCAAAGGAGCCACAGAAATCCTGGAATGTGCCTTTGATGGGTGTCAACCCTGAATTTTCAAGACAGCCATATTTCTTCAGGAGTACTTTGCAAATGGCTTAAATAAAGAATTATGAAATTCAAAGTACACAGAGTAGTATGATGAAGCTGAATATAGTGAAATTATACAGTTGACTAGTTTGGTAGTTTTTTTGCACATTTAGCAATTCATATTTTACTAATAGTGATATTTTTCTGATGAGGCCAATTTTACTGATTGAAAGGCACACTTGACCAGTCAAGCTATAAATGGAGAGATTGTGAGTTAGCTTTGTGGTTTCACTGTGAGGCACACATAAGAAATATTTGGTTATTTACAACTAGAAGTCTGCCATGTATTGCTTTTTATTATTAGCAGAAATTCCGCATGATAGAAGAGACCCTATTTATCAGCAAAAAAGGCGACAGTATTATTGTTTGGTTCATGTCATGCATGGAAGCTTTGGCGGTCCATTTATCTGACTGTAGATCAAACACAAGAATGGATTTAGATTATTGTGGACTGGGGCTATTTAAAAAATGCTGTGTTCAGTGGTCTATAGTCTATAAGACTGAGGGACTGAGATGATGGCACCCAAGCCCTCAAACAAATATGATATTTTACTTCACAGTAGTTGACTTCTGGGCAATAGCAATCTGGAGGAAAAAGTGAATGGAAATTTATCTGTGAATGTTCAGGGGTCTATCATCATTTTCCTTCTTCTCTATATCATTTCCAAAAGTTTACATAGTATCAATCAGTCAATAAATATTTATTAAATGCTTCCTATGTCCCAGGTACTCTATTGAGACCACTGGAAATTATAGTTTCTGAAGGACACATGCTAAAATTTCCCATGTTGGTCACTATCTCAATTTTGGTATGACTGAGTGGATACCTAGCTACCTTATGGAAAAGTTAAGATTTACAGTTTGGACAATGGATGTGAGGGCTTTGTTCACCACGTGCTTATTTACCATGGTAAATAGGTCCATTTTAATTTTGTAAGCTCGATCATGAAAACTAACTCAACCTGTAATTTTAGGTATCATGTCACCAGGTGGTAGTAGCGTGCCACAGCAAAAAAGTCTAAGCAATAAAGGGATAAGTCCTAGATCTGTTTAACTAAGTTAAGATATTAACTTATTTTTTTCTTTTTAATTTTTTTATTTATTTAGCATTTTATTTTTCTCTAATCACATGTAAAAAAAAAACAATTTTTAACATTTGTTTTTAAATTTTGAGTTCTAAATTCTCTCTCTCTCTCCCCCCATTGAGAAGGCAAGTAATTTGACATAGTTATACATGTGTAGTCATGCAAAACACATTTCCACATTAGTCATGTTGTAAAAGAAAAACACAGACCAAAAGAAATAAACAAAGAAAAAACAAACAAGAAAAATAAAATTGACAAAAGTATGCTTTGATCTATATTCAGACATCACCAGTTCTTTCTCTAGGGATGGATAGCATTTTTCAAGATATTAACCTTTTAAAGAAGAGAGGTAGTATGGTATAGACCATAGAGGGTTGGGAGCTGGCCCCAGAATCAGCAACATCTGGATCCACATCTAGTCTTTGACATACACTGAATGCATGTCCCTAGCTAAATTCCATAGCCTCTATGTGTCAACCAGTAACTTCCCAGTTGCAGAGGTGATGCTCTATACTAACAGGGGAAGTCCCTCACTAGGAGCTCTTTACATTGAAGAAATCACCGTTCTAGTCCAAAAAGCAATAACAAAGAGATGAAAAACAAAAATAAAATAAGTTTCTCCTAACTTATTTTATTTTTAAAAAGAGAATTTTATTAAAGTAGCTAAATGCAGCTTTAACTAGTGAGGAAGAAAATTATTTTAGAAGAAGCCTTAAAAAAATGCTAATGATTTAATTTGAAACCTCCCTCTCTAATCCTTACCTTTTCCCTATCAATTCATCTTGAATATAAACTTGGAGTCAAATGCTCTTCTCTGCACTTTGTCCTCAGGATTTCATGGCTTTAAGCACACCTAAAGGTGCTTATTTTTCAGTGCCTGGCTAACTTTTCTCCAGGAGTCACAGAGGTCTAAGCACCCTATCAAGGTTGTCAGAAAATAACAAGAATAGCTGCCATTGATGACGTATTTTAAGGTTTACAGAAACCTTTCCATATATTATCATGTTCATCTTTATAGCCCCATGAAGTGGTTAACATAAGTAATGGTATTCTCATTTTACAGATGAGGAAGCTGAGATTCAGGTTAAACAACATCTCCATACTCACAAAGTTTTTTACGTTTTAAAGGTAAGATTTGAATCCGGGTCTCTCCTAACTGTAAGTTTAGAGTTTTGGTTTTTTTCTACCATACTATAATGTTCAAATTAATCACATGAAAGAACATCCTGTCCCTTAGAGTTCCTACTTTCTTTCTCTACTAAGGAGGAAGAAGAGAAAGAAAAAAAAAAGTCTACAAAGAAAGTTTTGCTTCTTGGAAAATTCTGCCCACTTCCCCACTATGCCTTTTTTTTAAAAATCCAAGCAGTTGGTATTTCACATATCCTCCCTCTCCACCCCACAAAAGATTTAGCTACAGTTATATGGAACTTGATTCATATATAATACTTCTTTACTTATTTAACAACTGGTTCCTACTAGCAAATGCTTCAGCTCACACACAGTTTGCTAAAAATTGCTTTCTGAAAGGACCTGTATCCCTTTATACAGAAATGAAAATTCTGAGAAAAAAAACTGAACAAAACTTTTGAACAGAGATAACCAACTATGAACCATCAATACAGTTATGGCTTAAAAAAAAAAAAGAATGGCACAAGGAAGAAAAACAAAATGGGAGAGACCATGGACCAGTCCTTCTAAACTGATCAGAGCCTTCAAAGAGCACTGACTACAGTTCTAGGCATCTGAAATGAAGAAGGATGGGCATCCTTGGCAAGGACTGAACACCAAGGTTCTAAATAGCCAAAAAACTCAAATAAGACAGAGAGAAGAATTAAAAGAACTTGTATCATCAGTGCTAAAGAGAGGTTGAACTACTCTATAGTTGTGCTGTAGTACTACCTGCAAAGAAGGAGCCCCAGCACTGCCTGCCTCAAACCAAACTACTACATCAGGAGAAGAGGCTTGCTGAGGTCACATCTCTGGCATGGCGAATGTTTATTTCAATACTTCAAAGGTCTTTGATTTTATTGGTATTGCAGACACGCTACCTATATGGATGGCAGCTAATGGTATTGCAGAGTTTCTATGGCAGAAAAAAATCACTTTACAGTAAATTCGTGAGAAGCCTCCTGAACTTAGATTTGCTCTGTATTCAGGCAACACATTTGGTATGTGAAGCAGAGTTAGTGCTGCACTACAACAGTTTTCAAAAACCCATGATAACTTTTCTGACATGTCAGAGGAAGCTTGTAGAGGAATGTGAATAATAATACTAATAATAACTGTCAGATTAAGAACTAAAATGGACCTTAAAAATCATCTCATTCAATCTCTCCATTTTACATGAGGCCTAGGCTAACTCAGATTTATAGAGTAATTAAGAATGCTATTGAGGATAGTAGGAAGGAAGGAAATAAGCATTTATTAAGTACCTACTATGGACCAGGCACCTGTGCCAAGCACTTCATAACTATTTGGTCCTCGGAGGTGGGTGCTAGTATCCCCATTTTATAGTTGAGGAAACTGAGGCAAATGGAAATTAAGTGATTTTACAGAAGGTCACAAAACCAGTAAGTATTTGAGGCTGGATTTGAACTCAGGTCATGGGGGTGGGGGTGAGGGGAAGAGCGCTAGACAATGAGGTTAAGTGACTTGCCCAGGGTCATACAGCTAGTAATTGTCAAGTGTCTGAGGCTGGATTTGAACTCAATTAGCTCCAAGGCTGGTGCTCTATCTACTGTGCCACCTAGCTGCCCCTTGAACTCAGGTCATCTTGACCCCAGGCCCAGCTTTTTATCCACTGAGCCTTCTACAGGCCTCTAGGTAGTATTAGAATTGCTATTACTATTTTACAGATAAGGAAATGGAACAAGAGAGATTAAGTGATTTACCTACTATCCATTCAGCTGGTAAGTCAGTGGAGACATTTCCTAATGTAAAACACTAAATATACTTATTCTACCCTGATCTACTATTTCCCATTAGCATTAGATGGAGCCACTACTCATATGAATACCTTCTTTTATGCTAACTTTTTCCCTATGCAGGTGTGCCATTAAAATATCTGAGCAACTTAAGTGTTTAAAAGGTTTTTCCTGGTGGTTCAAATATGTATCCCAGGATGCAGTAATCAACTTGAGCCACTTAAAACTCCCTTTCCTCTGGGTCTTGCTGGGCTGTAGATTACATACATTACCATGAGAGGAGAAAAGAGAGTCAACCGAGGAGAAAATTAAATAGGAGTAAAAGCATATAGAAAGCAAAGCAGCTCCAAACAGAAAATGTGGTTATAAAGTGCAAAGAGATCAAATTGGTTGCATAATAAATACTAGAAAGGGTCTTCCTTCAAAGCTCCCTTTTCCCAACAATGTTGCCATCCCAAAAGATCTTTGGAGCTCTTCTTTTAGGAACTGCCCTCAGGGCCAGGAATAAGAAAACAAGTCTCATTGCTTATTAAAGCAATACTAAAACTGGCATTAATACCCAAACTGGCTTTTCCCATTGATCAAATCCACTCTAAAAGGAGTAAGATTTGTGACCATTGAGGAATTTCTAAAGTATATGCCATTGGCTCTGAAAGCATCCCCCACAGAAAAGGTCTGAAAGTATTTTCAGCGATGGCAACAGATTTGGAATTAGGTAAGAACTTTATTAGGGATAACCCTAATTTGAATTCACTCCTGTTTTGTCAGCCACACCTCACATATACAAAGCGGCAGGAACCTAATAGCTGAAACTAACTCAGTCATTAGAATTATTTCAAGTATCTCTTAGATTATTACATAACTCCAGATTGCCAGTACATTGGTCATACTGAAATGATTTTTTTTTTTAAGAAGGCCACTTTCTTCTCATTTTTATATTTACATACCATTGGAAAAGGAAAATGTGAATGCATGTACTTCATGCTTTAGTATCTAAATATATTTGTTGCTGCTTGGGAAATACTGTCTTTTTAGGTCTTAGATTAATGGATCGCAGCCAAAGTGCTTCCACAAAGACACTAATTATCTTTGGAAGAAACCAAGTCTGATTTGCTATTTTCCTTTTAAATAGTTTTTTTTTTAAAAAAGAATATCATTTATTGTTACTCAAACTGGGTCCCATGTATAGCAGTATTGTGCTACAGTGACTTCCACTTGGCTTCCTACAGCATTCAGTTGGGGATCTTTAGTTTCTTTTCCCAAAGCGTCATTTGGCACTTAACAAAACTCATTTTCTGAAATATATTTCTTTCCTCATATAAAGAATACATTACAACTTACTGATAAAATCTCCATGTGCCAATTAGTTAGAGAACAATTTTCCTTTAGCTTTCCACAAGAAGGAATAAAATGCTTCAGAAATTCAGAAAAGGTTTTAAAAATATATATCAGGATGATGGTGTATTTTTATTCTGACATATTATTAAAAATGTATAGAGGTATTGTGGAATATTTAGGGTCAGCCTTGGGAGCAGTAAAACTTGGGTTCAAGATTGGCCTTTGACACATACCACCTCTGTGCCCACAGTAGCCTCTCAGTGAAATAAGGTGACAATGTACATTACCTGAAGGAGTTCCCTACACCATATCATCATGGATTTGGACCATTAATATTATAGCACTAGGTTGCAAAAGGTATACTAATAAAAAAAGAATTGGTAAGCAACCTTACACTGTGAAAAACCACTAAGGATGTTACATAATGAATCTTTAAAAAGAATGAATTTGTTAAGGTTAGTTTTTTAAAATTAATTTTGGGCTATTCTTCTGAAGTGAGGAGAGAGACAAAATAAGAGTAATGTTAATAATAAGATAACCTAAATGGGTCACTGAAAAAGGGATTTAGGATGGCAGAGTTCACTTCAGGGCAATGAAGAGAAACAGCTCTAAAAATGTTTTATGAACACACACCAAATCACAGAATCGTGGGGTACAAAGCAACATCAATAAGGTCATCTACTTCAATTCCCTGCTTTTGAGTAGGCTATTCTGCTGCCTCATCACAATGTACTATATCCTTCTTTGTTGGATTTGGTACAAAGGAGGCCACCTTGAGAGAATTTAGTTACCAGAATGCCTACAGATCAGATTCCTACAGTCTAGCATAGTTTTATAGCATAGATTAGGATAGGCCTACAGTGAGGCACCAGTGTATTTCCAACTCTGGAAGAGCAACCTGTGTTTAAAAGAAAAGCAGAGAGGATAAGACCACAACTTTTTTTGTGTTCGACCGACTTGTCAAGACATTCTTTCTAATGAAGCTTACCTGAACCTCTCGCATTCTAGTTTGAACTGATATTTACTTGATCTGTTTTCATCATGAAGATATTGAAAGGAGGCAAGACTTACAGTTAAAGGACAATGATGTAGGTCCCAGGCTTGTTCTCAACAGCTGTGGTCATGCCACCAAGAGAAGCAGAGTAATTAAAACACTTGAAGATGGAAGCAGCTAGTACAGCTTTATTCAGCCCTCCCCTGTGTAGTAAGCTCAACTCTCCTGAACCTCAAAGAGACTATATAATATTAAATACCATCCACAGGCATACATAGTTTCCACATCTTCCTTTCCTGTGCCCATAGGCTATCCTCTTTTATTTTCACAACCCTTTCCCTTCTATATTTAAATCAATAAACATTTTTAAGTGTCTACTACGTGCCAGGCATTGGGCTAAGTGCTGGAGATACAAATAAGAAAACTCTTGCCCTCCAAGAGCTTACAATCTAATGGGGGAGACAACATACAAAAAGAAGCTGAGAAGTAGAAAACAGAAATAGGAGAGGGCAGCCACCAGAAGGTGTGATGATCCACGGAGACCAAACAGAGCAGTTGATGGAAAGGAGAGTTAGCTGGAAAGTTGAGATCCTAACCCTCTATAAAACAAAGCTCTGGGAGAGTTTAGGATTCCACCTTCCATCCCTCCAATAAGAAGGGAGAGGAGGCTGAGAGAGTTGAGAAGGTGTTGAGTACCCAAAACTGAGTCATTCAGCATAATGAGGAGATTTCAGGTGATCATCTTATTATCCTGAGTGGGGTATGATGTTCCCCTGGAGTCCAGGAAACATACATATAAATACATAAATCTATATTCATACATATGCACACCTGCAAATCTTCCCATCAGCAGATCCTAAGGAAGGATCATTCTTTCTTTTATCGACCAATCAAATAAGAAGTGATTATTAAATGCTTACTATATGCCATATAGTGCTAGACGCTAGTAATACAAAGACAAAAATAAAACATTTGTTGCTTTCAAATAATTTACAGTCTATCACAGGAGATAACATGTACTCATATAAATGTGTACATATATAAAAAATAAATATACAGTGCAGAATATGGACATACAAAATGAATACACAACATATATAAGGTAATTTAAGGCGTGAGAGAACTAGTAGGAATTGGGAGAGGGAGATCAAGAAAGTCTTGTATAAGGTGCATACGATGGTACTTGAGCTGAGCCCTGAAGGAAGTAGGGAATCATTTTGCAAGGAGAAGGTGAGGAGACAACACATTTTAAGCATGTGAACAGTTGGTGCTCATCTAGGTTTGGTTCATTCCTGGATATCCTTAAGATCAAATTTTCTTTGAGCTTGTTTATCTATTCGGTGTGTTTTGATTGTTTTTGTTTTGAAATTCATTCAATCCAAATGAATCACTCAAGATTCTGGTAACTGTTATCTATTGAATTCTGGAACATTTTACCTTCTTTTTCAATGAGTTGGATGCTTATTCTTTGTAATGTTGCAACATCCAGACTTTTTATTCTTTGGGGGTAGTTGATCTTTATATTTGTTTTATGTATTGTTTTCTTGGTTCTGCTTATTTTACTTTGCATCAGTTCATATATATCTTTCTATGCTTCTTGATATTCAACATAGTCATCATTTCTTACAGCTCAATAATATTC
This sequence comes from Vombatus ursinus, assembly GCF_900497805.2. Taxonomy (NCBI): domain Eukaryota; kingdom Metazoa; phylum Chordata; class Mammalia; order Diprotodontia; family Vombatidae; genus Vombatus; species Vombatus ursinus. The sequence goes on from NW_020954548.1 coordinate 23,617,951, forward strand.
TTGTACATTCACATTAGAATTTGTTTGGCCTTTCCCTAATCAATAAGCATCTACTTTGCTTCCAATTCTTTGCTACCACAAAAAATGCTACTATAAGTATTTTGGTGTATATGGGGCTTTATTTTGATCAGTGACTTCCTAGGGGGTATCTGCCTGCTATTAGAATCTCTGAATCAAAGAGTGTGGATGTTTTAGTAACTTTATTTTCATAATTCCAATTTTCTTTCTAAAATGGCTATATGGATTCACAACTCCTCCAGTAATACAGTAATGTGCCTATTTCCCCACAACCCTCCCAAAATCGTCTATTCCCATCTTTTGTCATCTTTTCCAATTTGATGGGTGTGAAGCAAAAACTTAGGTGTTTGTTTTTTAATGTGCACATTTCTCTTATTATTAGTGCTCTGGAACATTTTTATGTGTTTTTTTTTAATAGTTTACAATTCTTTGCAGAACTGCTTGCTTAAATACTTTGATGACTTATCTATTGGGGATGGCTTTTGGTCTGATATACACATATATGTATGTGTATGTATGTATACATATGTACATATATGTTAATTGTCTATGTATTTGATACCCTGCCTCTATCCAAGAATTTGTTATAATTATTTTCCCCATTCAACTACTTTGCATCTTGTCTTATATTCATTTATGTTATTTGTGTAAAAGTTTTTCAATTTCATAGAATCAAAATTATCTATTTTATCTTTTGTAATTGCTTCTATCTCTTGTTCAGGTAAGAATACATCCTTATTCATAACTATGAAAGGTATATAATGTGCTTCTCTACTAATATCTGATATATGAACTTTAATATTTAGGTTGCATATTTATTTTTAATTTATTGTGGGATATGGTGTAGGGGTCTAAGCTTCATTTCCATCAGACTACACACCAATTTTCTCAGCAATTTTTATGAAATATGAAGTTCTTAAGGAACTTGTAGGGGTTTATTTGCTTATTGAATACTGCTTATTTTGAGTTTGATTGCTTCAGATTCTTCCTTATTTATCTGATTGATTTACTCATCTATCCTTTACCCAATACCAAATGATTTTGAAGACTGGTACTTTATAATATAGCTTGTGATCTGGAAGTGCTAGTCACCTTTCATCCCTACTTTTCCCCCCATTATTTCCCAATAGTCTAGATGTTTTGCTTCTCCAAATTAATTTTATTATTTTATCAAGTTCTATAAAGTATTTCTTTGCTAGTTTGATTGATGTAGCTTTAAAACTATAAAACAACATTAGAAGTATTGTCACTTTTATTAAAAATGGCACAGCACAGCCATAAGCACTGAATATTCCTACAGCTATTTAAGTTTTTCTTTATTTCTTTAAGGGGTATTTTGTAACTGAATTTTTTTGTGTGTTTTGGTAGATTGAATCCCCAGTATTTTTGAGTTTTTGAATGGTATTTCCCTTCTATTACTGCTTCTTGCATTTTATTATTATTTTATGGTACTGCAGTTGATTTCTGAGGGCTTAGTTTGTAACCTGCAACTCTGTGGAAGCTATTAGTTATCTGAATCAATATATCTGTTGATTCTTTAGGATTTTCTAAGTAGACCATGATGTCATCAACAAAGGAGAGTTTTATTTCTTCTTCAGTTATTTTTGTGCCTTTAATTTTTTTTCTTCTCTTATTGTGATTGCTAGCATTTCTAGGACAATGTCAAGTAATAGTAAATAATCCATAGAGGGTAGAGGGAGGGTGGACAAAACTAAGTTCTGCTACTTATTTCCACAGAATGGTGGGGTGAGGGCAGGGGCAGAATGTGTTGGCAGAAACCAAAGCAGTATTGCTGAGCTCACGACTGGAAGCACAGACCTGTGGGGACAATTGTATGGCCCCACCCAAGTCGGGGAGCTGCTGGGGGTCAGGCACTGAGTAAGCCTTAGTACATATTAGAGATTAGCACCCTCTTCAGGTGCTTTGTTGACTTCTTGTTGTCTTGGCCTTCAAAGACAGCTGCAATTACTTTAGCTCTTGTGCATAATTCTTATGCTGTCAAGTTTTCAGAGGCTGTGAGGATCAGAGATTGTCTAGTCCTTCATCTTTCTGTTTATTAGCAAGTCATTGCTTTTTAAATTGGCAGTTAGGTGGTGAAGCACATATAACGCTGGGCTTGGAGTTACAAACTTTACCTATATTCAGACTGGGCCTCAGACATTTACTAGCTCTGAAACCCTAACCAAGTCATTGAACACCTGCCTGCCTCAAACTGTAAAATGGGGATGATAACAGCATCTACTGCCTAGGGTGGCTGTGGAGATCAAATGAGGTATTTGTAAAGTGGTTTGTAAACCTTAAAGTGCTATATAAATGCCAGTGTAAAATGAGAGGGTCCTTAGTGATTAAATCACTGTGATCTCTTGAAGCTCTAATAGTATATGATTCTATAAGATTTTTTTCTCTATTGCAGTCCATCTCAGCTCTACCTCAATTTCAGTAAATTCTGAATGAGTTTTCCTCTGTGACCTTGGACAAGTCACTTCTCTTCTCTGGAGTCTCAGTTTCTTCCTCCATTCAATCAAAGAAGTGAAAGTGATGATTCCTAAAGTCCTTTACGGCTCTACAATTATACTATGATGGTTTTGTTTCAGTGGGGGTAGAGGGGGGAAGTTGGCATTCTTTATGTGGAAGTATGGGAATCAGAATTTCCTAACATAGAGAATGCATCTCCAAAGCTAGAAATAAAATGTGAGCAGGTCCATTCTATTAATGCTCTTAATGCAAGCTGCATCTATTGATGACAGGTTGGTGTACATTAATTTCAGTTTAAAATATTTAACTCATATAGTCACATTTCTAAGTCTCACGAAGAGTAAGACCAGCGTAATTACTACTAACATCAACTGAGACAAGTTTGTCATATAGAGTAGACAGATAAATAAGATGGTTGAACAGAAGATAATGAATCAATTTATTTACTCAACATTACTACTCTTTGAGAGAAGGAAAATTTTTGGAAACTCCCTAATGATTCTTGTTCTGTCAAAAGCCTGTCAAGCAGTGAAAAATGTGATGTGCCACTAAGGAGACTTTTGCTTTTTGTATATTTAAAGGCATCATGAATGAAAATGAGCTGCAGATAATGTACCAGTGTCAGATTTTAGCCAAACAAGAGCTTTTAATCCACAAAGGCTTAAATTTAGCTTTACTGAACATACACGTGCCTAGAACACATCATGGAAGACCACATTAAGAATTACATCTTGCCCCTTTCTCTGATACTTAATAAACCTTTGGAGAATGTCCTTTGCTGTTCTCTTCTATATAGGTAGGACATGACAAACTATTTACAATGATCTGACCTATTCAATAAACACTGAATAGAGAGTCAATTACTATTTTGACAGTAATATGATCTTTTGCCAAACCTACTGAAAGGTAGAACATATATATTAGAATTAAAAGGTATTTAATGTCTTTGAAAAAGCACCAACAGAATCAAATTGGCACTGATTTCTGTGAAGACAAATCTAGCAAAAGCCAGTCTGCCAAATGGAGATGTAAAGTCTAAAGTAGAGTGTGTCTGTATGCATGTGTTGGTGTTTAAGAGTTGAAACAGCTTAACCTGTATTTAAACTTTTAATCAGAAAAAGGGAAAAAAATAATGTCAGGGATGATACTCTTTAGGACTAAGGAAGAAGAAAAACTAAGGACTAAAGACCACAGAAGAAAAAAATGACAATTAACTGACTTACAAGAGGAAGGTCGAAAAGAGTCACGATCATCACTGACAATAAGAACGTAACGTTTAGCTTTCAAAAGTTCCTATAAAATTTCAGATTGGAATAAGACCTCCCAACTACACCAAAATATTTTTCTCTTGTTTTAGGTAAAATGTCAATCAAATTACTTTGAATACCAAGTAATGAAGTATTCTTTCTCAAAAGAAAAAAAAATTTTTTTAATAGTATATTCAGTGTGCAGAGAATTCTAATGAATGATAGATGAATAGGGACAGGTGCTGGACCTGTGATTTCATTGTGAAAAAGCTCCCATGACCAATGAAAGTCAGCATCTTCTCTACAACTGAGAGTTGCTTTGAGCATTGAGAGGTTAACTTGACTTGTTCAGGGTCACACAGTATGCCACTATAACATCTTGAACTATAGGTATGCTATATAAAACAATGGTTTTTCTTCATGTGTGCACGTGCACACGCGCGCACACACACACACACACACACACTCCCCCCACATACACATCTATTAGACCTATTTTTGTTTTCAGTTCAGGAGAAAAATAATAGGCTACTTGAATTAAGGAAATTAGGACTTGGGATTCATTAAGAGAAGAAGCATAGTTTCTAGGAATAGGGAGGTGATCACCCCAAATGATCTCATCAGACCTGACCTGGAGGACTGTGCTCAGTTGTGAGTACTCTGATTTAAGAAGGACACCAGTAAGCTGAAGTGTTTCCAGAGTAGGGCAACCAGAAGGACTTTAAGTCGATGTTATACAAAGATTGATCAAAGGAATCAGGCATTCTTAGCTTGGAGAAAAGAAAACTCAGGGAGGACATGGTAGCTGTCTCCATGTATGTAAGATAGCTGTCATGTGGAGTAAGAAATAGATTTATTCTGTTGGACCCTGAGGGAAGAACCAGAAGCAATGGGGAGAAAGTAAAAAGAGAAGAATTTGGGCTTGATGGCAGGAAAGACTTCCTAACCACATCACAGCCGTCCAAAGCTATCATTTCATGTGGCTGCCTTCAAATACAGGCTGGATATGCATTTGTAGAGTATTATAATGGGGATTCACTGTACAGGTTTGGACTAGATAGTTCCTCAGTTCCCTACCAGGTCTCAAATGATGTGATTCTCTGACCATTCTTTCCTCTAGGTTACATAACATTCCTATGAATCACCAATAGACAGGAGAAGCAGCATGACAGTACGTAAGAGAACCAATCTCCAAGACGCATAATGGCTGTGTGACCCTGGACAAATCCCTTAAGCTCTCAGTAGTCAAGGAGCTCTCTAAGACTACAGTTTCAGAGAGAAAGTGGCAACCTATCTCAATAGAAGGAATATCTCACCCAGGAACTCTCTTTGGCAGCATGATGAAGTCTATGGAACCCTTTCCATGTAAGTTCAAGGACTTCCCGAAATCTATCAGGTTAAGAATTCCTGCTCAGGTCCAGTCCTTATCACGCACATGCATGCACACGTGCACACACAACACAGCATGTGTAGGCAAACATATTTAAAATTACAGAAATTAAATACAATTTAAAGAGTGAAATGAATTAATTTTAACGTGTTATAAAAGGTGAGAGGCAGTAATGGCATAATAGATGGGTGAAGAGCTGGCCTCAAAGTCAGGAAGACCTGGGATAATCCTGCCTCCGACTCACATTGGTTGGGTAAACTTGGTCAACTCACTTCTTGAGGTAATTGCTATAGATAGCTCTCTAAGCGTCAGAGCAAATGCACTGGTAGAAAGAGCTCTCCTGTAACAAATGGTCACAGGACGAGTTGCCCCCAACCCTCCCCCACTTTGACAAAAAAAAATGGTGTTTTAGAAACCAGGATATATAAAATTGTAAATGAAATGTTAACATTAAATTCCTCAGGCAATTTTTGATGAAAATATGCAAGAAAAAGAAAAAAGAAAGCTTCTGGATTTAATATAGATATGTATAGTTGCCCTCAGAGCATTATTTGTATTAGGCCTATTAAATAGTGAGAACTTCAATTTAAAACGCATCTAATCTCCTTATAGCATCTCTCTGTCATTAGAGATCAGATTCTTTCTGTAGTTCTATTACAGACCTTGTCTTACAGAGTTTTTAACATCTTAGCAAAAGCTAAAACTTGACTTATATTGTCAGTTACTTGTTTTAAGGTTATAAAGCGGAAATTGTTATTTAAAAGATGCAGTTTCATCCTCTTCTGAAAAAGAAAGAAGTAACTCATAAATGAGATGTAGGGTTTCATGCTTTTTTTTATTAAAGGGCTGAAAAGAATAAAGACTTGACCTTTGTTTGGAAACATAGAGGTTTTACAAATGTTCTTTTGGTAACTAGAATATCCTTTATATATTGTACATACATAATTCTCACATTCTTATTTCATAGGTCAAAGAATTTAGAACTGGAAGGGACCTTTGAGGTCATTGAGTCTAAGGCTTCAATTTCATAGACATTAGAGGTACAGAGTGTTTAAGTGAGTTGACCAGGGTTACATATCTCATAAGGTCTGAGGGGGAATCTGAACCCAGCCCTTCCTGACCCTATGACCCCTGCCCTCTCCACTCCACTATGCATATTGTTCATTTGCTTCTGAGTTCACAAATATTATTAGTTAATATTTTTTTTCTCTAAAGCACATATCACATATGTGTAGATTCGTTGGAGAAAATTATCTATGCCTAAAATTATGGGGTCTAAAAGCTGTGAATATGTAGAAATTATCATTATAATACTGTATAATTACACTGTTTAGACTACACAAAGATTCTATGAATATAAAGTACTTTTATAGAATTAGTTAAAAATCTAAAACACCTGTGATTTAGAAGAATGCCAAGCATTATCTTCTCCATTGTAAGGACAGGAAAAATACACAGAGGATGAATGATTTGCAGGAACAGACAGACCACGCTTATGATTACAGCTGAGACAAAAGCTTTTAAGCATTTTACTCTTATTTTTCTACACTTTGAAACAGTGACTTCTGGAATGACCAAGAAATAAAAAATAAATAGAATTTCTCCTGTCACCGTACTTCCCCCTTTTATTACTTTCAACAATGTACTTGGACCTTGGCATCCAACTTATTTGAGCTATATGAATAAAAAAATTAACTGATGGTTCCTCTACTCCATGAAAATCTGTTGACCACTTTCAAACTAGGTACTCTGGGAAATAAAGTGGAGACTTTCTTATAAGCCTAAGTAAATAGTACCAACATCTACTTGACATGTATATTAAACAATAATAATCCAAATTCAATCTATTCTGAATATATTTATAAACTTGCCTTTAAATGAGAATAAATATAATCTGTTGACTGATTCATGGATGCCTTGTCTTCTGGGAAATGCCATTAATTTATGTGATATAGGCAAGTGCTTTAGTATCTGGGGTTGGGATGAAGTTGGAAGATAACATAAAATAAGTTGTAAACAGACTGCTGCCTACTCACCTCAGGAATCTCATGTCCTTAGCTAAAGATTTCAGAAGTCACTGTGCTTATCTACACCAGAGAAAGGGGAAGCTGCTAAAGAAAGTAGGCATTAAATAAACAAGGACACAGCAGCCAAACAGTGACGCTCACTTGTCAAGGGTGGAAACAAGAATGAAGTCGTCAGAGTGAGCAAGAAGATTTCAGAGGGTTTTAAACCATACTCCTTAGCCAGCAAATATGTCGATTCACATTTCAGCAGGAACAAAAGGTCATTGTGACCACTGAGGTTTTTTGATACTACACAAACATGACGCATCGATGTTATCTGTCAGTGAATTTAGGATGAAGAGTAAGTGATTTTCATTCTGTTTTTATTATCTGACAAATGAGAACTAACCTAAGCAGGGATTCATAAAATGATGCCACTGGGTCACAGCAACATGGTAAATGTTCACATAAGAGTCTGATGAGGTCACCAAAAAACCTTTCACTTGAGCCACTGCCTGAACCTGGGCCAACATAAGTGAGAGGTAATAGCATTAACTCACTGTTCCATTTAGCCCTCTCTTTATACTGCTATTATTAATAGCACAAATGGTGGATTTGTCAATGTCATGGAACTGAAACAGAGCACATCATTAATGGAAAAAGGCCATTGGAGAATATCTTCTGTTTTTGTTTAAATCAATTTTTTTCATCTAAAATGAATTTTTAAACAGGAAATGAGACCTCTGAATCTGATTTCACTTTCAGATACAAATCCAAAAGGAATCTTTATGATCCTGGCTATAAATTTTAAGAGGGGGGAAAAAAAAGGTGGCATGGTAGTCTCCTAACATGTGACTTGAATTGAATGATACAGAATAGTAGGGTTTGGCTCCCAGCTGTGTTACTACTCCCTGTGAGATCTCAGTTGCTTAACTGTTAAATTTCCTTATCTGTAAAATTAGGGGGTATTGGTATTATATCCTCTCAAAGGTACCTTTCAGCTCCACATATGGTGATCCTATTACTTATAAATAAATAATTGACATACTGGCCACATGCCCTCGTACCTATGACCCTGAACCACCAGTGCCCAAGGCAATTCTGAGTTGAAGACTAGTTGCTTATCTCTATTTTCATTTCCTTACAAGGAGTTCAATGAAATCACAAGGATGAACTATGTATATCAATGTATATGTACATATATATGTCTAAACGTGTATATGTATAATACATATAAGTATACATACTTGCATGTGAAGATTCTATGTAGCAACTATTTGCATTAGTTTTTAGGTAGTTCAGGAACGTTATAAAATATAGCTATGTATTTTTGTTCTTTAGGCTAACTAAGAGAGTTAACAAACAAGTCAGCATAAGAAGCATATACCTTGTCACTTGCTAGTTCAGGACTTCATCATTTCTTTCTAAGCTACTTAAATAATCTGACTCCTAATTGTTTTCCCTGCTTCCAGTCTCTCCCCATTTGATATAGTCTCTATACAGCCACCAAAGGGATATGACGACCACATCACTCCCTAATACAAGAAGCTTTAGTAGCGCCCTGGTGTCACTAAGCTAAAATACAAATTCCTTTTCTGACCTTGAAAGCCCTTCACAATCAGCGTCTAACAGATCTTTCTGGATTCCTTTCCCATCACTATTTTCATTCTAGCCAATGTCCAGTCAATTCAACAAGCAGTTAATGAGAGCCTGCTGTGTGCCAGGCACTGTGCTAAATGCTGGGGATACAAAGGAAGGCAAACAGTTCCTGACCTCAAGGTGCTCACAACATAATGGGGGGATTGAGGGAGAGGCATCATGCAAACAACTACAGACAAACGGAATACACACCAGACAACCTGAAAATAATTTGAAAGGGAAGCCTCAAACATTAAGGACCATGGGTTGTAGTTGCTATTAAATGGCTAAACTGCTGTTTCCCATACACACCAGTCACATGCCTTCACACAGGCTATCCTGTGCTCTCATTATCACAACCTACTCCGGGAATCCCTGGCTTCCACAAAGATTCAGCTCAGTTTCCCCTCCTACATGTGGCCTTTCCTAATCTGACACGAGGCATCCTAAACCACTCTGTATTTATTTTGTATATTTTTTTCCTGCCACTTATCTATGTACGTGTTGCTTCTTCTCAGCAGAAGGTAAGCTTCTTGTGGGCAGGGACTTTTTTTATTTTTGTATTTGTATATTCAGTGCCTAGCAGAATACCTGGCACCTCGTGGTAGTTTAATAAATGTCAGTTGAACAAAACTGAATATAATTGTTAGTAATGAGAATAATAATTACTAAATGATAGTGGTGGTTTTTTCCACTTCCTATTTTTAATCCCAATTATTTCCTACAAAGTTTTATCCATTCAGCTTTTCCACAGCAATATATTTCTTGTGTTATATGATGGCTGAGAAAGACATTTGCTGTGCTTCAGCTGTGAAGCTTAAGTTAGGTTGACCTCAGTGACACATCAAGTTACATCACGCTCATTACACTGCATGTAAATTTCAAATGGAACTAATGGCTACAGCAAAATACTAAAGGAAACCTAGAATATACACTACTCCAACCTTGGTTATTTCTTGTCATTTATATGCACTGTATGTTCTAACTTTACCCAATCAATTACTTGTGACCATTCTTACTACTAACTCTCCCTGCCCTTGAAAGCTCAAATCATTAAATGCTCCTAAAGACAGGGAAAGAATATTGAGCCCTTATTTATATCCCAGCCCTTCATGCATACCCCATCACAGAAGCAGATTTCAAACAAATACGTACAGTAAATGTAATACAGTACTTTACATCAATGCAGAATCATGGAACTTTTGTAGCTGGAAGATTACCCAGTTGCACCCTTACTATTTAGAAATATGAAACTAAGGTGCAGAAAACTAACTTATTTGAGGTCATACGGCTAGGTTAAGAAGCAGTAAAGAAAGGGGCAGCTAGGTGGTGCAGTGGATAGAGCACCGGCCCCGAAGTCAAGATGAACTAAGTTCAAATCCAGCCTCAGACCAAACATTTGACATGTACTAGCTGTCTGACCTTGGGCAAGTCACTTAACCCCAATTGCCTCACTAAAAAAATAAATAAATAAATTTTTTAAAAAAATGAAAAAAAGCAGTAAAGAAGACAATCATCTTCTAAATGAGTAGCCTAGCCCCCAGGGCTGTGTCATGAACCCAAGGGGGCATGTTTGGGACCCCAGGGGATGTGATCAAGCAAATAGAGGGTGATAAGATGAGTTGCATTGTGATACCTAAGCACAGAGTTGTCTTCAACCAATCACACCCCCTTCATCTATTAAAGTCCAATATATTCTAATTCCCGATGCAGTAGTCGTACAAACACCAGGTGGTGCAGTGGATAGAGCACTGGGCCTTGAGTCAGGAAGACCTGAGTTCAAGTTTGGCTCAGATACTTACTAGCTGTGTGACCCTGAGCAAGTCACTTAACTTGTCAGCCTCAGTTTTCTCACCTGTAAAATGGAAGGATGGTTTCTAATGTCCCTTCTAGCTTTAAATCTTTTATCCTATGAATTCTGCCAATGCTTCTGCAAAGAATGGGTCAACCTACTCTCCTAAGGCTCTACTCCACCCACTCTGTAACTTTCCAAACCAATATATCCTTCCCTGGGCAATAGTCCCTTATTTTCCTGATGCCGAGAGGCATCAAATCAAATTTTTGAGCAGAGGAGTAACATGACTAGTGATCTATATGAAAAAAAAAATTTAGAGAATAACACAGCTGACATTGATATGGTGTTTTACCGTTTGTGGGGTGCTTTAATACAGCATCTCACTTGATCCTCACGATTGTGATATTTTAGATAAGGAAACTAAGGTTCCCAAAGATGAGGTGACCTTTTCATGGTCAGACTCCTCCTAAGTATATGAGGTGAAATTTTAACAGAGGTCATCCTGATCCCAGCACTCAATCCATTACCCCATGCTGCCAAGATATATGAAAGATAGACCAGAGGGGAGATGAAATAGAGGTGGCGAAGACTGGTTAGGAGTTTACTGCACCCAGGTCGTAATTAGATCCTATAGTAGGGTAGTGACCATGAAGATACAGAGGAATGGAAAGATCAAGAGATTTGCCACAAGTGGAACTGAAAGGACTTGATCTGGTAATTAATTCAATGAGAGAGAAAGAAGAGCCAAAAATACTATAGTAAGTTTTTCAACAGGGGAGACCAGGTGGTGTTACTGACAGAAAAAGTATATTCAGAAGGAGTAAAAAAGTAAAGTCAGGAGGTTTAAAGGGAAAGTGTGGACAAGTTGATTTAGAAGTGCTGATTGTAGGCAGAAGTGGAAAAGTCTGGCTCTTAGCAGTAGATGTGGAACTAGAGTTTAAAGAAGTTAATACTGGAGAGAAAGATTTTTTTGAATTATCTGTGTAGAGGTAGTAGAGGAATTGTGGAAATGAATGAGTTGACCAAGGAGAGAAAAAGAAAAAGGCTGAAGACAGGAGTTTGGGGAACACATTGAGAAATCAAGAGAACAGAGTAAAAGAGGCAGAGATAGACCAGTCAAAAATGTACAAGGAGAACCCGGAGAGAGTGACATCTCAGACTCCAAAGACATCTGAGTTTTCAGAAGCACTGGTGGGTTGGGTAGCAAAAGCAAGAGGTCAAGGAGGACATGAACTGAAAAAAGGTCACTGGGTATATGTCAATTAAGAGGTCATTAGTGAGTTTTCAGAAGTGAAGTTTTAGTAAAGTTTGAAGAAAGAAGGGAGAGAAGGAACCACAAAAGAAGGGAGTGTAGAAGGAAACATCAAGATATAAATGATTACTTTTTTAAAAACTATGGCACTGATGAGGGAAAAGGGATGGTAGCTGGATGAAATAGATGGATCAGGGGAACTCCAAATAATGAAAAAAGAAATGCTCTTGAACTTTTACTTCTTTTGGCTGAAAACTAGATTATTTTGGAAGCTTCAGAAACTCATTTGTCTTAGAGTAGCATTTGGTAAACAAACTTTGAGTGTACTTTGATGGTCTTCTCATGGCTTTAACAGTTAATGCAGATTTCCAAAATACCTAACAATGACATTTGCTAAGAGTGGTTTATGTACTAAAGAAAATCTAGCCTCATTCATTTGTCTCAGTATCTACAAATTCTATGGTTCATTATGGTTCATAAATGCACATCATAATCTGGATAAGAGGGATTCTTCAACGACTTAGGCCTTCCTGTATGAATGGGAAATTGTAGAGTTCTTTTAATGACCCCACAATCTCCCAGAAACAGAAACATCTTTTTACTAACAGTATTCTGTCAATGTTGTATGACTTTGCAACATCTCACATACTCCCCCTTGTCTCCTCTGATAGTACCATCACTCTGGTGCAGGCCCTCATCACCCACACCTGGATTATAGGAATAGCCTGCTGGAGGGTCTTGCCTTCCTCAAGTCTCTCCTTACTCTCATCCAGCCTCCATTCATTGACTAAAGCGGTTTTCCTAAAGCGTAGGTCTGACCATAACGCTTGCCTACTTAATAAACTCCAATGTCTTCCTATTGTTTCCAGGATCAAATACAAAATCCTGTTTACCATTCAAAGCCCTTCTTAATCTCGATTGTCTCCTTTTCCAGTCTTCTTACATCTAACTCTCTACCACAAACACTACATACTTTGATTCAGTGACACTGGCCTCCTGGTTGTTCCATGAACAAGACATTCCATCTGCTAGTTCCTGGCATTTTCTCTGGCTGTTCCCCATGCCTGGAATGATATATCTCCTCATCTTCACCTCTTGACTTTCCTGGCTCCCTTTAAGTCCCAACTAAAATCCCATGTTTGGCATTCCATCTCCCCTCTGGTTTATCTTTCTTATGCCTTAGCAGCATGGGATAGTGAATAGAGTACTGGAATCAGGAAGACTTCTGTTCAGATTTGACCTATGACATAGTAGAGTCTGACAAGTCTCTAAGAACCTTAGTTTTTTCATTTGAAAATAATATTCACAATACTTGGACAACTTGGACAATCAGAGATACATGAAAGCACTTTGCAAATGCCAAAGTGCTATATCAGTGTGAGCTACTGTTATTCTTTGACTAGCCTTTTTCAAACATAGATCTAGACATGTCACTGTTCTGCTCAAAAATTTGGTGGCTCCCTATGGCTTACCAAATAAAATTTAATTTCCCTTGTGTAATTTTTAAGTTACTCCATAGTTTGACTCATCCTATCTTTCCAGCCTAATTTCATGAAACTATCTTGAATATACACTAGACTTCTGCTAAACTAGATTACTTTGTTGGGAATTGCACATTTCCCAACCCTTCTTAACTTTGGTACCTTCACCCTGTCAATTATTTCCTATTTATCCCATATACAACTTGTTTGTACAGATGTCTGCTTGTTGCTTTCCCATTAGACTGTGAGTCCCTTAAAGGCAGAGACTATCTTTTGTCTCTTTAGCACAGTGCCTGGCGCATAGTAGGTGCTTAATAAATGTTTCTTGATTGACTGACTGCCTCAATGTCCTGGAATACTAGAGTATCACTTAGCAGGCAATGGAAGATCATACAATGGAGTGAGCTGCAACATGTTAAAAAAAAATAAAGAATAAGATTAAAGGATATCAGAGAGGTATGATTAAAAGAAGATGGGTTGATTACTTGGTAAGAGTAAGGGATAACCTCTACTTAGACCATGTGATACATTAGTCTCCTTGCCCCATAACAGACACAATAAGGAAGGAACAGCAGAATGTGGCTAACTTCAGGGAGGATATTGACAGGAGTCATGCAGGATGGATGAGCATAGATGGACTATGACCTTCATTACTAGAGGAAAGACAAATCCCTTTGAGAGCTGAGAGTCTAAAGAGAATCTTCTTCTTCTTCTTTTTTTTTTTTTTTTTTACTGGGTCTATTATTTCATAGGTACAGGTAATGCCTGATGAAGAGATTCATGAGTGTAGACTTGCACCTGTTCTGCAACTCAAGGTTTTCCAGACTGCCCGGTGGACTCAGAATGTATATGCCCAGAATGTGAAGAGGCAGGACTTAAACCCATTTCTTCCTAAGATAGAGGCCTACTTTCTACCACTATGCACACTGCCTTTCACACCATCATTTCTACTGGAAAAGAAATTCAAAGCCTTTGCCAATTTGTATGAGTTGAGGGGAGAAGGGAAAGGGGAAAAGGAAAGGAATAACCTATGTGCCAGGCACTGTACTAAGCATTTTATAAATATTATCTCATTTGATCCTCACAACAGCCCTGCAAGGCAGGTGTTGTTACTATCCCCATTTTACAGTTGAGGAAATAAGGCAAACAGAGGTTAAGTGACTTGCCCAGGGTCACATAGCTACCAAGTGTCTGAGGTCACATTTGAATTCAGGTCTTCCTGACTCCAGGCCTAGCATTCTATCCAATTTGTCACCTAGCTGCCTCAACAATAGTAGTTTCATGGAGTACTATCTACTATTGTTGTTATTTGCTAACTAGTTTCCCTCATACCAGTCTCCCTCTTCCAAGTAAATCTTTACAACATTGCCTATATGTATCTTCTGTTAATTATTTCCCACTCAAGTTTGAACATTTCCAGTACTTTTCCATTACTTTCCAGAGAAAGTCCAAACTCCTTGCCTGACTTTCTAGGTGTTCCACAATCTTGTATCACCTTAACTTTCTAACTAAATCTCCTAGTAGTTCCCCTATATTAGGGCTCCATTTAGCTATAGTCTACCCACTGTAGTCAAAACACATTTGCTGGATTGGCCAGTGAATGACACTACGTTCTCTCCCTTTGCTAGGGATGCAGGGTAGCATTCTAAGTGTATAGGGTCATAAGAGAAGATGGAGGCCCACTGGAAAGGACAAGGAGAATTCTTGACTATCTTTGACTTTGATAACAGTTTTTGCTTGATGTCCATGTTATCCTGAGTGTCTATAGGGGAACTGAGTATTCCACTTTTTGGAGATGTTTCTAAGTGCTACCCTGTTGAGGACAATCAAGCCAAATTAATGAGAAAAGTGGAATACTGGTAAAGCCTTTGAAGCTCCTAATCTTCCCCTGGGCACAGCCTTTAAAAAGTCTGTAGCCACTTAACACATAAAGCCTGAAAGCAGGATTTTGGTGGGAAACTATATATTCTATCAACATTTCTTGGAAATATCTGTAGCATATGTCTTCAAGTTTCACTTCTGACACAAACTGGCTTTATGACTGTGGGCAAGTCACCTAACTTTTCAGTGCTCTAGGCAATTCTCTAAGACTATAAGTTGCAAATGTGTATTAGACTAGGGAGTTTCCACACCAGAAGTTACCTAGATTGATTTGGGTGGAGGTGGGAATGGGTGAAAGTTGGGAATATGCAGGGCATAATGGTAGACATTTTTCAATGACAAAATGAAAAACTACCCCTGCCCTCAAGGAGCTTATAATCTGCTAGGGATTGGGGGGCAGGAGAGGGAGGAGAGGAGAGAGGGGAATGTAACATGTAAAGAGGTAAGTATACACATGGTTATCTAACGGCAGAACAGTTGCCTTGGTAGAAGTTTCCTTACCAGCAATGAAATCACAGGTTCAATAATGTCCCTACACCCCCAAGGACTCAGACAGACACAGACATAGACATTGACACACATGGTATCATAACCAACCATTACTAAAAACTATTTCATGTGCAAACAGTAGCAGAAACTGTGGGAAATCACTTCAATTAAGTAGAAATGGTAATAGGCTGATAACTGCTACTAGGGAAAAAAAAAACCAAACAAACCCTATTAACCCAGTGACATTTATTTTAATATATCATCCATACAGGGTACAGTGTTATAATAAGCTTCTAAAAAGGATAAAAGTTTTCCTGTCCAAGTTTCAGTACGACCAGAAGAGGACAGAATTGGCTAGGAGGTAAGGAGGTTCCAAAGGCAGAAGCTGATTCCACATCTAACACACATACAAACACAAACAGAAAACCACAGCTGTTTGAAAAGCCTAAAAGTTTGCTTTGCGCTAGTGTAGAGTAACTTGACAAAGCTCTAGTCTTGTCCTAGCTGATCATCTAAGTGCTTCTTTTATATTTCAACAGAGGTTGAAAACTGCAGCAGGCCACTGTGAAAATTCCAGTGATGGACTCTTGCTGTCGAATTTCTAAATGGCCCTGCTCTTCTCACGGCCAGCAGTGAATTTAATGTGCAGTTAGTCACAGAGAGATGGAGCACAGGCTTCAACATTCTCATCACACTCAACACTCTCTTGGGGCTGGTACTAAAAGGAGGTAGTCACATTAGTGTCAGCATAATCATACCAAAGGCTTCTGGGTTTGTCAGTTAAAAAAGGGACCCTAGTATTTCTATGCTTACTGAGTTCTTTCAGGTGGAGACACTTCCATTTCAGAGAATAGCAGGAGACAAAAAAAATCATCAGTTCCTGTGTCGAAATTTCTGAGACTGACAGGTTAAGTCATACAGCAATATATCTTTTATTACTTCATCTGACAGCTTCAGATGGCATGCTGAGTTTAACTGAACTGATATATACGTTCTGCAGGTGTTCTGTTGAGTGGAAATTTTTTGGACAATTTCTGGATGACACAGAAGTAAAACACCTGGATATTGGATTTTGGCTTGTGTGCTTGTGTCTTACCTACTTCTGGCTGTTAAATAAATTAGGCCTTTGCTTCCCAAGACAAGTCAGATAACCTAGAGTCCAGGGAAGTAAAAGAAAGTATCCGTAAATCCCTGATAATTAGAATGAGAAGGTAGGATCTAATTACATTTGTGTCTTGAAAAGAGTCTGTTTATCACAATTGGTAGCCACAAAGGTCAGTCAAGAGAGGTACCAAGAAGACGATACAGGAAACCCATGGAATTTCCTTCAGGTAAAGATGGATAGCAAGGAGAATTCTTTTGTGACCTGCCAGGCACTATGCTTGCGGTTCTAACTGTGTTATGTAACACTCATGTACGTACAAAGTGCAAGTTGGTCTCTGTCCTCGAGGAGAAAGTGAAAAGGCTTGAGGATGACATTCCTACTCTCTAGATTTTCCAGGAGAATGAAGTATTTTCTGAAAGAATGGAAGTATATGAAGAGACAAAGGAGGACAAAGGATGTAACGAGGTAAAAAGGACATTTTCACCTGTCAGGAAATTAGATGGTAGATAAATGTGACACAGGGGGAAAAAGGGGAGAAAGAAGATCCACTGACTATTTGGATCTATGTATAGTAAGTATGATGCTCTTTCTGACGCAGGGTGAATTGGATCGTATCTGTAGGCAGTATAGTGCCTGGGACATGGTAGGAGTTTAGCAAATGTTTGTTAATAGAAAAAGTAGATTCTTTTCAAGAACTAGTGCTTGATTTATAGGGGCCATGAGATGGGAAGACATTCAATAATGATCCAAGAAGAGAAAGGGTAGCTGCTGAGCAGTAACTCTACTGAGGAGTAACAAGTTAGCACAAGTCCACTGTCTTCCTGGGACATCAATAAACGATTGACTGACGGCCTCCTGAGATGAAGGCAACCCTTGATGCCCCATTGTGGTGAATAACAGAAAGACAGATGATACCATCAGAAGGAACCTAGAAAGCATTGCTAAAGATTGAGATGTTTAGGGCAAACTTTTCTCTTCCCCAAAGAAAACAAACAAAAACTGAAGATCTTGAGGTACTACTAACTAAATAAGGCCGATATGGAAGGTGAATATCTACCTAAAACAAGGAAAAGATAGGATTTGGATGTCTGGATGACTGCTTACAACACAAGGGATGAAGTGCATCAATAATTGAGCCTGGTAAAAAACACAACTGCATGTAGTTTTTTTAATCTAATTAAGAGGGCTTTAATTTGCAGATGGGAAGGCAGATAGAAAACTGTCTTCATAGATCTGACAAGTCTAGTAGCATATATGAACAGCAGGAGACAGGCCTAGTAATTCATGTGAGATAATATCTAAGAAGAGAGGGAGAGAAATAAAACCCATGGCTTAAGATTTCTGTAACTAAAAGTAAAAAAAGGTATATGTAAATAAATAACATGAGGATCCAATGCAGAGAAGACAATTTCACCTCATAAGTATCACTGAGACTAAGTGAAACAGGACCCCAACTAGAATTTGGACCTAGAAGGGTTTATTTTACTCAAATTGAAACAGAATAAATAATGGGGTATCCAAACGTTGTATATCAATTGGCCAGTCAACAAGCATTTATTAAGCACTTACTATGATATCAAGCACTGTGCTAACGTCTAGAGATACAAAGATTACAAAACTATTTCAAAAGTAGCATACTGTAGTAATAGTGGACTTCATCTGTATGGAAATTTGCTAGTATTCCTTCTGCCAAAAGCTGAAGCACTAACTTGAGTTAATTATAATTTCATCTTTCAAAAGGTTGAAGAAGTGTAGGAAAACTACTATTTAGACCCAGATTCTCTCTTTCTTCAAGATGCATTCTTTTTATATTTATTCTGAACATATAATTATCTATGTCCCTGTGGTCATCTCCATTAAAATACAAACTTGTTGTGAATAGGGATTCTTTCATTCACTTTATTTGTATTCCTAGTATAATGTCTGGCACATTAGTAAATGCTTATTTTGATTCATTGATAAAGCAAGATGAAGTAGTCGAGGTAGTAAGAGTAGAAACCTGCAGCACAAGTGGCCATTCTGTCATATAATTTGTGATAGAAGAGAGGTATGCTAGATGTAGACTAATTTGTACCTTAGATTTTAGGAGAGTAAATTTCAAAGGGCTCAGAAAAGCATAGATAGCATGCCTTCTTAAGCCCACCATCTGCCACTCCATTGCCCTATGGGAGATGGACAATTTTAATTTTTTAGAAATTATGATATTCCATACTGAGGCTAAACAGATGGGCCTTTTTTGAGAGAGAAGTTTGGAGTCATTAAAAAGCACTGCATAGTTTCCCAGAGGATCTACTGATTGTGTTAAAAATATGTGGTATAATATAGTTTTGTTTGTTCTTTCTAGCTGATAAATGGTAAATGCTTTAGATTTAGGGAATTTTGGCTGGTATAAAATTATCTCATCTTTGAGCTAATTGAAGTTTGTTATAAATGTTACTTTTATAGTTATAATGATTTAGGCATATAATATGTACTATTGTGGCAGCTTGGGCAATCAGAGCTATGAGGCCAGGAAGATGGGTGGCAGAAGAGGACACTGGTGGATTTACTACAAAGGCACCTAGAATATGTAGGAAACTCTGATTCTAAAATTAAATGTCAACTGCATGTGAGCTTCTTGAGAGCTAGGCCTGTCTTATAGTTTGGATTTGCATGCCTAATGCTTAGCACAGTAACTTGCATATAGAAAGTGCTTCCTAAATGTTTTTTTATTCATCCATTCATTCATTCATTCATTCAGGCAGCTCTAGGTGGTTGCCCTCTAATCTATACCTTTTGCATATAACAGAACTATACTGAGGACAATAATTTCTATCAATTACCTTAACATACATTCTATCACACAACAAGCATTTATTAAGCTCCTACAATGTGCCAGGTACCAGGCTAGATAAAAATGAAAAAGTCTTTGGTTTCAAGGACCTCATATTCTATCAGCATAGATAATATGTGTATATATGTGTGTGTGTGCACGTGCGCATGTGCATATGTGTATACACACATATACATACACATATGAACATGTAATATGTGTGTATATATGCACACACACAAAACATATAATTGGTAATTCTGATGCTTAGTGCTAACGTCAGAGGGATCAGAGTAGTTCTAACGTACAAGGTGGTGCTGTAAGTGAGCTTTGAAAGAAATTACGGATTGTAAGAGGTGGAGGTGGCAAGGGAGCACATTCCAAGCATAGGGGAAATTCTAAGTAACACACAGAGTTGAGAGAGGGAATATTGTGTATGAAGTACAGCATTAAAAGGCAGTTTGGTCAGACTGAAGAATAATTAAATGGGAATAATGTATAATAAAGCTGGAATGATATGCTGCAGTGTGGTTATGAAAGGATTTAAATACCAAACAACGGCATTTGTATTGGGCACCAGGAGTAACTGCAAGCCATTGGGCCCTTTCTCTCTATCTCTCTTCTCCCTCACTAATATCTTAAGCTGAACAGTCAAGTCTTTCTTACTGTTTTTGAGATACAAAAATGACAATAGATATTTCTTCACAAACTTCCAAACAACACTCAGTAAAATATTATATTTCTCTCCTCAAACCATGCAAATGTTTCCCCTCAAATAGCTTCTCGTGAACCTTAGCCTCTGCTCTCCACAATGCCCTGAAACTTAAGTGTTTCCTATCACTAAGACAAGTGATTGCTGGCTGCTGTTTATGGGCAAACATCTGTTCTATTTTGAGGATGGTACAAATGTCTAGAAAAGGAGTTTCATATGATGATTTATGAAAGCAGAGACTTGTGGAAGGAAGTACAAAGAGCACAGAAATGTTTTCTAAAGTGCTAGTCAAAGAATAATTCTCATGGAGTTTTAGGGTTATGCAGGCAGTAACAGAAAAGGTTTATACAGGGGCTGCCTGAAGGAAAAGGGTCTGGAGGTTGGAAATGGAAATCTGAACTTACAGAAATAGTCTTTCACTCAAGTATTCACTTTGCACTGTGTTAGGCTTCCAAAAATAAGAGAATTTGGAGTTTGAAGGGACATATGGAAGCACCTAATCCAACCCACTCCTTTTATAGAATAGAAAACGATAGCTCAGAAAGCTCAGTGTCTTGCTCAAGGTCGCACAGACTAAGCAAAAGAAATAAAATTCAAAGCTACCTTCTCCAATTCCAGGTCTACTGCTTGTTTCACTCCACCATGCAATTCTATTAAATTCCCTAGGAAGAACATTTACTAGGTGCTAATCATGTACAAGGCACTGTTAGTCTGCTGGGGATAAATGCGCCATGAGAAATGACACATTAATTCATTTTTTATTCCTATTGCTTCCTATTCAGTTTACAATGAAGGTAACTTAAAAAAAAATAACTCTGTTACAACTATATGAAATTTTTGTTTCAGTTACATAATTCGATCTTGATTTTAAAAGTCTTCCATTATAACTATTCTTCTGATAAAATATCTCACCAAAATGAATGGAGTTCCTAAAGAACCAATTTTATCCAAGAAAGAACGTGAGTTTCTCTATAGTGGCACAGTCTTTCCCCCAGGGAATACCTTGCTCTATCCTTCATGGCTAACATCTCAGAATCTTTCCCCCATGTGTTTTATCTCTGTTGTAGCCTCAGTGCTGTTGTGTCCTGAGAACAGCCATTATTTGATTGTATTTTTGTAACATGCTTGCACCCTAAGCAGCAAATTGCTATGTTGGACTAACAACTGGACGTGGCTCTTCTTGCCACTAACTGCCATAATCCCAATTTCGAATCTAATAAATAGAAGGTAATTTACTGCCTATCAGTAGTTATGATCATGCAGAAATGGAACTACTGTCTAAGGCTTTGAAAAGAAATGCAAATGAATAACTTTAGTGTATTGTGGGGGTTGTTTATTTTCCCATCTTTTAAATAAGGTCACTTGTGTTTATGTACTTGTCTTTCTTAAATGCTTAAAAATGTTAGTACAGCAAAGTGAGTAGATCAATATTTCAAATTCCTCACGAGAGACAAACCATAGAGATAGGTACAAACAATTGTAGTAAGGTCACATTAAATATTCAGCTGCTCCTAATGTGTTATTAAAGAATCATTAAGCAACTACTTTAAAATACAAACAACATGAAAACATCAGTAAAAATCTTTTTTTCCCCCTTAAGGCTACTGCCTTGTATGTTGGGGATTACAAGAAAGGTGACTTAAAAAAAGGGTAACATGATCACTCTAATAAATTTTGGTTTCTGTTATATAATTTGATGTTAGTTTCAAAGGTCTTCCATTACAAATATTCTTCTGGTAAATGGCTTGCCAAAATATCACTTCCTTTATTATAAGCATACTATGTGTTCGCAGCCATTTAAAAAATTTTTTAAAAGAGAGGAAGTACAAAAAACTGAGGAAACCATGGCCTGCTTTGCATTGAGGGAACCAAATAAATTGCACATTACTTTTCCTTTATGATTTTTCCCCCTCTTACAGTATTACACGGAATATCCATGGATACAAATGTGCTGTCAGTAGAGATTAATAAAAGCCGTATCCTTCATTACAATAAAAAAAATTAAGAAATATGAATATTCTAAAGAAGAGAATAGGTGAATTCTTATTTCACCTTTTTTGGCTGAACACATTTCTCATTTAACTAATGGAATTTTGGAATATTAATCTGAATTCTCTTAGTGAAAGAGTGGATACTAATTAGAATGAGAAGTCTGGGAAGACTTAGAAAATAATAATTCTCTGCAATAGAGAAAAACAAACATGAATTGAATATTAAGTCAACAATCTTTCTCTAAAGGTCAAAAGAAACATTCCTGAGGAATAGAGTTTGCTTATATTTACACACACACACACACTCACTCACTCACTCACTCTCACTCACACACAGAACAGAGAGCCACCTCGGCAAACGTACTCACCACAATGTCTTCAGGGAAAGTATCTCTGCTGAAGGAGCCATCATCAAACACAACTTCATAGAAGGTTTGGGACGTCACCTCTATTACTCTGCAGCTATAATATCGTGTGTTCCGATGCTTTGAGATGACAGTCTGACCAACAGTGATTGCCTTTTCACAAGCTTTGGATCTCTTTCACATGGATGAAGAGAGAGAAAGGGAAAGATAATCAATCAATAATTTTTTTATGCACTCACTGTATACATGGCACTGTGCAAAATACTGGGGAATAACAAAGACAAAAATGAAATAGTCCCTGCTGTCAAGGAGCTTACATTCTGCCGAATCATTAAAAATATCCATTTCTATGGTCAAGAGATGTTTTTTGTTTTTTTTTAAGACTTTGTCTCCCTATCTGACCCTGACTGGAAGTACTGTAGCTACTCACAATCTCACTTATATGATCAGTATAGAAGTTTTGACATGCTTTGTTTCTGACCTCCTTAGGTAGGCTAGCTACCCTAGTTAGCTCTGACCCTGTACCTGGGGACTCACCATACTGGAGCCAGATAGTGCAAATACCCAATCACCATTAGTCCTATTGTAGTTTAGAATTTCAGAGCTTATGGGATCCACTGCCTTCTCCTCCCCAGTAACAGGAATTATAGGTATGTGTTAGCATATCTAGTTGAACAGATTTTTTTTTAAGGTGTTCAGTAAAGCTGGGCTAATAGCATACAGGATTGGTGATTTGGACAAGGAAAACTTCAATCTAGAATAGTTTTATATTGAAATTAATCACTAATTAACATAATAGCAATCATTCTATACTAAAATTCTACTTTGATGCTTTATTATAATATGAAGGTGACCCTAGCCCCTTAAGGGCTATTTATGGCTTTGAAATACAAGGCCTGAAAAGTCTTACTAGACTTTGAGTACAGGTTGAAAGAGAAATTGTCTGTTATCTAGGACCAGTCTGCTTAAAGTAGGAATAACTCATCACCCACAGGGCTGGCCTTAGCATCCCAAGAAGACCACGTACTATGATGTAGAGGGCACACACACTAGTGCAATCATAGATCTTTAAGAAGAATATCTAAAAGATAGTTTCATAGCATTAAGAATCTCTCCTATATGCTCCCTAGGATTAGCATTCCCAAGGCAGCAGGAGAAAACATAAGTGATCAAATGCTCACTACTGAAGACCAAGAGAATATGATGAAATATACACACATGACTTGGAAAAATGTGTCTGTTATCACGCAGGAAATGCATCCCCAATGTGTCTCCTACATACACACTGGACCCTGTCATCTGGAGAAATGAAATCAAAAGTGTCTTACCAGGCTAATAAGACAAGGGGGTCCCTCTCCCCACTCTGCCCCTTCACCTCCTCCCTGAGCTGTTGTGAGCTATAAATCATTTCCTATTGGTTGCTAGGTTGGCTAGGTAAAATTCAATAGGCCTCTGGCTGCAGCTGGGCATGCAAACTTTTTGACAGAAGAAGATGTTAATAAGCCTGGAGTGATTTAAATGCTATGTCTTTTTCAAAACAAATGTTTTGAATTAGAAATGTTTACTGAAATAGCATGAAGATACTGCATGACAGATGCCAAACCAATTACCCAATTTCTTCCTTTTCCCCCTTTAGAATGTCTCTAACCTTACAAAGAAAAAAAAAAAAAAGACTAGCAAATGCAATAATAAATACCCATAGCTACAAATGTCTCCAAACTTATAAAACCTTTGCATTTGTAAATTTTAAAAAACAATGGCTTGGAATTAGTCCATGCCAGGGCTTCAACTTAGTATTATTTGCTTCAAACTGCTGTTCCTCTTCAGGAGATATTCACATTGACCTATGAATTACAGTATAACTGGTGTATCCAATCTAGGTCATTTCTCCTTCCCAGCACATGCTTTAATAAAACTGCCATCCATTAGATATTTATTGCTTCTGAACATATCTGCTTAGGATTTGGATAAAGCAGATGGTAATGTAGTTCTACATTTATTAAATTATCCTTTCTCTAAATTATTTTTTCTTTAAATTCCATGAAATTATGATAGATTCATTAGACTCTACCCTGACTTTGGAAAACCATGGCAACCATATAGTCTAAAGCAACATGATATATTGCTGTATGAATACTTACAATGCTATTTTTTTTTAATCACTATAAAGTATATTGTATTCATTGTATTAGGTACTGGGGAAGACACAAAACTGGGATAAGACATTACTCTTACTCTCAAAGACTTTACAATCTGGTAGTCAAAGATAGAGACAAGCCCACATATATAACTATAACACACAATGCTACATGGTAGCATTTTATACTATAAAAATTATTTATAGTATAAAAATACTTTATTTTATACTATACTTTATACTATAGAGTTACAAAAGAAAAGGCCAACTGAAGCCTGAGGATGAGGGTCCTCATTGACATAGGGGATAAGAGAACACTTTATGAGGAAGGTGGTATTTCACTAAATTGGGAATTTCATCCTATCCTAAGTATAAGTACATTGTATTCTTTTTTTTTCAGTTGTTGTTCCAACATATTTTGATTCGTTTTTTGATATCAAAAGCACCGCTACTCTAAACATATCTTTGTATATAAGCGTGTGTGTGTGTGTGTGTGTGTGTGTGTGTGTGTGTGTGTATGCACACTACTAATTACTTCCTTGGTAGGTGTAGTCCCAGAAGTGAAATTTAAGTAAAAAATGAGTAACTGTTCTTGCAAAATTCCAGAAAAGAGTCCAATATATTCCAGAATAGGTGAATCCAAGTCACTGCTTCAACAACAGTGATTTGCTGAAACTAGTCTTAGTCTTCCCATAACTATCTCATTTTCCCATCTTTAAGTAGTTTAATGGGCACAAAGTAATACCTTAGAATGTTTTAACTTTAATTTCTGACTACAGCAATTTTAAACATTTTCAGGTGCTTAATAGTAACCTCTTTTTTTGAAAACAGTGCACATGCTTTGGCTATACTTGTCTATTGGGGAATGGCTAATAGACTCAAATTTGTGTGAATTCACCATAAATTTTGTGTATCTGACTTTTATCAAAGTTCTAAGTCAAATATTTTTCCCCCAAACCTCATTATTCTATTAATTCTTGCTATGTTTATTTCCAACAAAAGCATTTTAATATCATATAGTTGAGATGGTATTTTTATAATGTCTGGCTACAAATTTTTCCCATAGTCATAACTATGAAAGTTAGTCTTTCATTCTCCTCTAATTTTGTTATGGGATGATATTCTATATTTAGGATCATAGAATCATAGATTTGGAGCTAGGATGGACCTGAAAGGTCATCTAATTCAACCATATAGCTATTAAGTGTCTCAGGAAGGATCTGAACTTAGATTTTACTGATTCCAAATCCAGTGGTACTATCCATCAGTCATCTGACTTTGTTATAACTTAGCAAGTCAGTTTGGAATCACACATTCTAGTAGTGGTCAAATTCTACTGTGAAGGACTTTTAAGAGGGAATTGCCCTTGGGAAGAGAGAAGCAACTTTCTCTCCTTCTCACCCTTCCCATGATTAAGGAATAACCTTTTGAACTTCAGAAGTTAGGAAAAACTGGAGTTTCCATTCTGGGCTTATCTGGAACCACATCAAAATATCATTCAGAAAGATTAACAAAAGAACATTGCAATACAACAGAGATAATCTTAATTGGTGGTTTTCTAAGCCAACATCCAGCTGCAAGGTTCCATTTCTATTTCAGTTTGACATCAAGGATGTAGATGATAGAGGTTTCCCTGGAGTATCAGTAGCTGACAGCAGCATCTGCACCAGGATGCAATGTAACCAGGGTTACATTGATCACAAACTAGATACACTGAGGAAAGACAGAGGTCCTGAACTTTGGTACCCAGCAGAATGTTACACACCTAACAGGAACTTCATGAAAACTCCAACAATGGAGAAAAGTACTTTAATAATTTAGAGCTATGAGTTTACACTTTGGCCAAATGTTCTAAGTTTGAAAGAACCCTCCTCAGGGAACGTGTGTGTGCAAGGGGATATTGCATGCCTGATCTGGGTGGGGATGTTTCCATAACAATTGTCAGAGTCATATCTGCTTAGTAAATTAACTCTGGCTTATAATCAATGGAGACAACATTAATGGGGCTCATGAGTCATAGTACTAGAAACATCAGCCCCTCAGTGTTACCACTAGAACCCTGAGAAGGAGTAGTCATCTACCCTCCAGAAACAGAGCCCATCAATGCCTTTGGGTAAGTAGCCCTGGAGGGATTATTACACTAATGTAATTTACTTGGTAATCCACCTAGACCAGGTAAATTTTTTTCTTCTGAAGTTCATTTATGTTGCTTGCTCAGTTTCCTCTTCTGAGGTTAGGTAGTTTAGAGTCTCTATTTCTTATTTTGTCATTTTGGGTAATTACAGCTTTTTTGAGTGCTCATTCATTCCACTTTCAGATTTGTTGGCATATAATTGGGTATAGCAGAGTCTGATAATTTACTTCTTTATTCTTTAGCAATTTTCCCTTCTCTTTTTAGATCTCAGTAATTTACTTTTTCAGTTTCTTTTTAATTAATTAAGTTAGTTGATGGTTTGGTAATTTCATTTTTTTTTCTTTTTAGAAAACCAACTTGTTTTACTGGTTCAGTAGTCTTTTTGGTTTCAATTTTCTTAAGCTTTTCTTTAATTTTCAAAATATCTTAACCTTGTGCTTAATTATGAATTGACATATTGATTTTTCTAGCGTTTTAGATGAATGCTTTCTATGCACTGGTTTCCTCTTTCTTACTTTTGTTAATAAAAGTATGGAGAGACATGAATTTCACTCGAAGGATTATGTTAGCTGCATTATATACATTTTTATATGCTGTCTCATTGTTATTATAATTATTCTATCTATAATTTATTCTCTGACTCATTCATTCTTTAAAACAATATCATTTAGTCTCCATATGTGTGGCAACTATTCATATTTCCTTTACTAATTATAATTTTTATTATATTGTGATCTATTTACTATTTATTTTCCCCCTTTTTATGCTTATTTATGCATTCTTCATGCCCTGCCACATGATCAGTTTTTTATAAAATAGTATGTTATTTTAAAAAATAAGCATACTCTTTATGATCCTTAATCCCTAATTATGATTCTATAATCATCAAATATGTATCACATCTAATTTTTCTAATATTTTGGTGAGATCCTTAATGCCTTTTTTATACATCTATTGCAACTAAGTCTAAAGCAGACACAGATATCACCTATGATTATTGTCTTGTCATCTGGGACTTATCATAAATCAATGAACTTTTCCTTTAATTAGTTAGTTCTGCTACAATACTGGTTTTGAAAACTTGATTTTGTTCTAATGTAAATGATATATTAGGGAACAATTTGAGCATGACTCAAATTCTATGTTTGTGTGATTTCATTCCAAGAAACAACAAGAATGTGGAAAACAATGTCACTTCACAATGGCTCACAAACTTCCAATCTTCTCCCACTTCCACAAGCAAAGTTCAGGTCTTTTTCAAGGTAAAGTGTTATATTTATTGTATATCTTCTGGTCCAATAGCAGCCATGGGCAGAGAAGTGCTAGTTTTGGTTTGCAGTCATGCACTCTATCGCCAAACTACCCCACCATTCCTGGATTTGAAGGCCTTCCTTCAGAGGCAGCTCTGGTTCCTAGCAGTTGATTTTGGGAACTGGGGTACGGATGGAGCAGCAACCTAAGGGTAGGAACACTACCACTATTTATTATAGTATTTTTGTATTTCTTAGCTATTTAACGAATATAAAACTGTACCATAATTTTTATCAGGTCTTTGCCTCTTCTGTCTCACTGATGAAGTTTTTGAGTGTTTTTTCCCTAACCCCATATTTCCCATAAGCCATGTGGTTTTTATTGTACAATCTTGAATAATGAGGTGATTTTTAGGGAAACATGTATTTTGTTATTGCAAAACTGATTGTACTTGGAAACTGTTATTCGAAGCATATATAATTGTTTCATTAGCTATGGTGCCTTTAAGCATAATGTTGATTCCCTACTTATCTCTCTTGAACATATTTCCTTTTAATATTGCTTTAAGATCATGATTTTCATTTCTGTCTTTTTGATTCAAATGAAGCATAGTAGATTCAACTTCAAACCCTCAAATTTACTCTTTATGTTTTAAGGTATATATTAAATATAGCAAATAGTTGGATTTTGCTTTAGAATTCATTTTACCACTCTATGTTTCATGGTTAAGTTTATACCATTCATATTCATTATGATTATGTTTTCTCCTTCAACAAATCTTGCCCTTTGAAAAAAATAGAAAGAGGGGCAGCTAGGTGGCTCAGTGGAGAGAGCACTGGCCCTGGATTCAGGAGGACTTGAGTTCAAATCTAGCCTCGGACACATAACATTTACTAGCTGTGTGACCCTGGGCAAGTCACTTAACCCCACTGCCTAACCAAAAAAAAAAAAAAAAAAAAGAAAGAAATTAGCACCAAGGATTTGCTATTAGTATTCACAGTCTTTCAGATTTAGAACTAAAAGGGATCTCTAGGTCATTTAATCTAACCCCATTCTTTTACAAATGTGTAACAGGAGGCACAGAGAGATTATGTGACTTTTAAATTCCCACAATTAGTATGACTTGGAACTGATGCCACTCTCCTCCTTTTCCCTTACCTTCCTAGTTGACCTCATCACTCAACTGAAGCTGCCCTTTCCAAAGCTATCAATAATTTCTTCATTGCAAAATCTTAGCCCTAATTCTTCTTGATTCATCTGCTACATTTGAGCTGTTGGCCTGAGAAGGAACAATAAGATGAGAAGGAGAACAAAGAGAGGGTAGTCTCTCCTCTGGGTATTTTTTTTTTTGACACTATTCTCTCCTGACTCTCCTCCTCCCTTATCTGACGGCTCCTTCTTAGCCTCTTTTACTCGATCATCATCCACATCATTCCACCTAATTGCTAGTGTTTCCTCAGACTCTGTCTTGAGCCCTCCCTCCTTCCTTGGGTACCTCATCAGCTCCCATGGGTGTTACGACTCCCAGAATCTACACTTCCAGCCCCTGAACTTCACATCAACAATTTTAAACTCAGTGTACTGAAGACATATTAAACTCAACTTGTCTAAAGCTGAATTCATTAGTTTTTACCCAAAACTTATCCCCTTTCTAACTGTCCACAGCATCACCATCCTTTCAATGTCTCAGGTTTGGAATCTCAGGATTACCTTGTACTCCTTACCCCGCTTCCATCCAATTAGTTGCCAAATCTTGCCAATGAGACTATTGCTATCCACTCCCACAGCTGCCTACTACTTTAGTTTGGAAACTCATCAGTTTTTCCACAGATTATTGCATTCTCCTTGCGTTCTTGTCTCATCTCTTGATGCTCCAGTTCATTTTACATAAAACTTCTGTGTCTGAGGTTATAATAATGATTGAAAAACACTTATTATGTATTCATTGGTGATACAAATACAAAAACAAGGTAGTCCCTGTCCTCAAGGAGATAATATTCTAATGGGGGGGACAGCACATACAGGGGAGTGGTGGTCAGGGTAGATAATTATAGTTTGAAACTCACAAAGATGATGAATAGAATAATAGGGCAGCACAATGTCATTCCCTTTCTAGGAGCAATGGTAGTGTTGAACTGATTATAGTTGATTATGGTTCTTAGAGCAAAAGGTGGAAAGCTGGGATAAAGGAAAGCATGGGAGAAGATTCCTGACGGCAGCATAAAAAATGGGTGGTGTGAAGATAAAGATTCCTGGTTCCCAGGAGTGCAGACCTGAGTGTCTAAGCTCTTTCTAGGTATAGCTGGGTGGTAAATGGCTTGGGTAAAGATGAGGCTCCAAGGGTTCTAGGGAGTAAAGTGGTGACCGGCTTGGATGCTCCTAAGCATTGTCTCTGGTCATTCACTTTAGAGTTGTTGCAGGTGCTGAATGTGTGAGAAGGCCAAGTTGCCCAAAATATAAATTATAAATTCTGCCCAGAATTTCCCAGATCCTCAAGGCCAGTGAGACTGAGAAGCAACATTAAAAACAAGTGTTTGTATAAGAACAAGTCAGCCTCAAATTCCATTGAATATTCATCCTGTGCATGTACCAAAGAAAACTCTGGCAGGATGTACTTTCCTTCTACTCAGTATCCCTGATCTGTCTGGCTGTAACATATCCTTCAATAAACCTCACTGAATTATAGATGAATTGTGCATTGGGTTTTGCTTTCACTTTTTAGTGGCGTGACAGTAATGTTTATCACATAACTATTCATTTAGAGAGCATTTTTATTAGATGTCGGGAATGGAGAGATTGAACTTCAACCCAAAGAATAAATCCCTCAAACATAATACATATTGAGAATTATGGCATCTGGAAACTATATTTCTGGATGACTTTAATGTGAAGTTCATTTCAACTGGTGACCTAAGGATTCAATTGACCATAGTTTGCCCACTGTTTTCACTACCTCTAGGTATTTAAATAAATTATTTCCTGAAATATATACCATTCACTGTTTTGTTTCCTCATTTTGTTTTCTAGAAGTCAGTGGTTCTTTGAAACCTATTCTCCAAGTCAGTTTTTGTTATTGTAGATATTTCATCTGTTTTTAAAATTTTGCCTTCAACTTTCCTCTGCTATATATTGTATCATTGAATTTTTGAACTCTTCTCCTTCATTATATTTTCCAGGATCTCCATTGTTTTGATGAGGTTTCTGAATCTTCTGTACTATACCACCAATTTTCCTCTCAAGGCTATCTATGAAAAGCCTCTATTTCTTTTTATATCCAAATACTAATAGATAACTCAGCTGATTAAAGATCTCTTGTAACAAATTAAAATAGTTAAATAAAACTGACAATTACATTAACCTCATCTGAGAGTGCAAACATTTCACATCTGTTTTAACAGATATGCACGGTAAAGCAAAACAAATGGGGCATTTTCTCTCTCTATATCTATATACAGATATAGATATATACACACACATTTACATACATGTATATGTGTGTGTATATGTGTATACACACACACATATAAAATCTTACACCTTAAATCTATCACCTCTTTGTAATGGATAGCCATTGTTTTGATCATAGGTTTTATAGCTTTTGAAGTTATTTGTTTTTATAGAGTTGTATAAATTTTGCTTCCGGTTCTGCTCATTTCATTTTACATTCAAAAGTCCGCAAAATTGTACATTTTTATAATATTGATGTTTTAGTATAAATTGTTCTTATGGTTCTTCTTTACTCAACATCAGCTCATATAAGCTTTCCCATTTTTTAAAATTGTCTGCTTCCTCATTTCTTACAGCATAATAGTACTTCAACATATTCATGTATGTCATCTTATTCAGCCATTGCTCAATTGATGGGCAACCTCTTAGTTTTCAATTGTTTGCCACCATGGAAAGTACTGTTGTAAATATATGTATTTTTAACATAAAAGACCTTTCCCTCTTTCTTTGATATCTTTTGTATATATACCTCAGTGGTATAACTGAGTCAAAGGGCATTAACTACTTGGTAACTTTTTGTGTGAAGTTCTAAATTGCTTTCCAGAATGATTGTACTCCTTCACAGGTCTGCCAATGGTGCTTATTATAAAATTACAGAATTACTTGGGAGTTAACCTTTCAAGATACATACAAGATCTAAATAAATAATAAACTGTTAATATATTATATTAACTGTTAATATATATTAATAATAAACAACAGTTTACAGAAATATAGACCTGATTAGGAAAATATTAATTGTTCATGGGAAGAATGATCAAATATAATAAAAATGACAACATTCCCTCAGTGAATTTGCTTATTAAATGCCATAACAATCAAATTACCAAAGGTTTACTTTATAGAAATAGGAAAAAAAGTGAAATTCGTATGGAGGGAAAAAAGTAAAGAATTTCAAGAGAAATAATAAAAGGAAATGAGAACAAAACAGGCCTAGAAGCGACAGATTTCAAACTATATCACAAAGCAGTAACTATTAAAAACAATTTGGTACTGGTTAAAAAATTGATCATTGGAACAGTTTAGGTACATAACATGCAGAAATAAAGGTACCTAATACTACGGTATTCAATTAACACAAAGACCCAAACTAGGATAGGGACTTACTATTCAACAAAACTCCTGGGAAAATTATACAGCAGAATAGAAGAAATTAAATTTAGACAAACGTTCCACATCTTATACAAAGATAAACTTCAAAAGGATCTGTGACCTAGATATAAAAGGTTATGTCATAAACAAATTAGAGAGTCATGGAAAAAATTACCTATCAAATCTATGGACGGGAGAAAAGTCCATGAAGGAAGGAAATAAGCACTTATCTCCTTCCTAACAAATAGATGTGTGTGTGTCCACACACACACACATACACACACATATATAATACATACAATAACACAGCATAAAATATGTTAGATAACTAGTTAATACATTATAATAGTACACATTTAAAATATGGAAATAGTATAAATTATTTCACACACACACAAATACACACACACATACACACACACACACACACACACACACACACACACACCAAACAAGGAATAGAAAAGACTGCAAGGGGAAAATAGATAATTTTGACTACGTAAAATTAAAAAGAGTTTGTACAAACAAATCTAATAAAGCTAAAAATAAAAGGGAAAAAATTAACTGGGAAAAATCTTTGCAGCAAGCTTCTCTGATAAAGGTCCAGTTTCCAATATATAGAAGGCACTGACTCAAATTTATTAGAAAAAAAGTCATTACCCAATGGATAAATTATCTAAGGAAATGAAGAGATAGTTCTCAAAGGAAGAAACCCAGGCTATCTATATTCATATAAAACATGCTCCAAATCACTACTAATTAAAGAAATACAAATCAAAGCAATCTTGAGATTCCTTCTCAAAGAATGCCAAAAATGACAAAAAAAAAAAAGAAGAAGAATCATAAATGTTGGACATTCTGTGGGGAAATAAGCAAAAAAACTCCCATTTCATTCTTTATCTTTTTACTTCTTTTATCATGCCTCTCAATCACTCTCAGCAGCTAAATAGTACAGTGAAGAAATTTCCAGAGATGGAGTCAGGGAGATTTGAGTTGGATACCTCAGATACTTACTAGCTCCTGGGCAAGTCATTTAACCTCTCAGCCTCAGTTTCCTCATCTGTAAAATGGGAATAACAACATCTACTTCTAAGGCTTGTAAGGATCAAATAAGATAAGATATGTAAAGTGCTATATAAATGCTAACTATTATCATCATCATCCAGTTCTTTGTTCTAAGATTTTAGTTTTAGTTGCAGAATTACTACCTTCTAGCAATTTTGTATTTCACAGTACAAGGTTTGTGGCAACCTGGCATCAAGCAAGTCTCTCATCACCATGTTCCCTATAGCATGTGCTAATATTGTTGTCTCTGTGTCACATTTTGGTAATTTTCACAATATTTCAAACTTTTTCATCATTATTTTATCTCTGCTTTTTTTTTTGGCTTTTTTTTTTTTTTTTGGTGAGGCAATTGGGATAAAGTGACTTGCCCAGGGTCACACAGTTAGTGTCAGGTGTCTGATTATTCTCTTTTATGGTGCTCTGTGATCAATGATCTTTGACGTTACTATCGTAATTGTTTTGGGGCACCACAAACCATACCCATGTAAGATGGTGAACTTAATCAATAAATGTTGTGTGTGTTTGACTGTTCCGTGGACCAGCATTTTCCCTATCATTTCCTCTATCATTTTCCCTCTCCTCAAGCCTCCTTCTTCCTTGAGAAAAAAACAATACTGAAATTAGGCCAGTTTTTAAGCCTACACGGGCCTCTAAGTGTTCAAGTGAAAGTAACAGTCAATCCATGTGGCAAATTTCATTGTTTTATTTTATGAAATTGTCAAGCCACCCCAACCGTCAGCAACCACCACCCTGATCTGTCAAGCAGCAACATAAAGGCAAGACCCTCTACCAGCAAAAAGATTATGACTTGCTGAAGACTCAAATGATTTTCAGCACTTTTAGCAATAAAGTATTTTTAAATTAAGGTATTTGTACATTTTTTTAGACTTAATACTACTGCACACTTAATAAGACCACAGTAAAGTGTAAACATAACTTCTTTATGCACTGGGAAACCAAAATTTTCATATGACTCCCTTTATTGCAATACTCACTTTATTATGGTGGTCTGGAACCAAACCACAATATCTCTGAGGTGTGCCAGTATATTGTCATTTTATTAGAAACTTTTGTTTTGTCTGTCTAGCTTTCCTACTAGCCTCTGCTATTTTTTTTTAAGGGGATCTCCTTGTGGGACATTCTTTTCTTTTCTCTTTTAGCTGTTGTTCTACCCTGTGGTGCATTTCTGCCATTTCTCAATCATGAAGGAGATCTAGAGTCCCTACAACACACTCTATGTGTGTCTCACTCTCTTGCTCTCCTTCTTTCTCTTTCTCTCTGTCGTCTTGTGAGAAACCTCCTACAATTTCTTCAGACATATTTGAACTATACATGGAGCAGCTATGGGAATGTACAAAACTTTAAGGTATAAGCTTATCTTGGTTGTCTGCCTGTTGCTACCCCCAAATTCTCTAAGGGTGAAATCTGTCATGCCTTGCTACCACTCTGGTTGTCCATCTACTTCTTCTTCTTCTTCTTTTTTAGACAATTGGGGTTAAGTGACTTGCCTAGGGTCACACAGCTAGTGTGTCAACACTATGGGCATACGTGTCAAGTATTTGGTCTGAGGCCAAATTTGAACTCAGGTCCTCCTGACTTCAGAGCCAGTGCTCTATCCACTGCGCCACCTAGCTGCCCCGGTTGTCCATCTTCTAAGATAAATGGTTGTCTCTGTAAAATCTCAGGACCCCTCTTCTATCCATCTGATATCTGCTGGGAAAACTTGGAATCAACAGATGTTTGAACACATACTATTGAGGTGTGGAAAAAACTCAAAACCATTAAAAGTAACTATAAGAAATCTACATTAAATAGGTTCTTGACTAGTTGAGAACACTGAACTTAACTGCTTTACCTTCCTTCCCTTTTCTCCTCATGTTGTACATCTATTTTTTCTTCTTTTTTATGATCTCTTATTTCATCTTTTCTAAAAATAGGAATTTGTATCATAGGTTATATATTACTTTTGTTTTGGCATTGTGTGCTTATCTTATCTGAACCAGATATCAGTCACATGCCCATGGTTAATGTGCGTGGTCTCTTTCTTGTAATAGGTTAAAAATGGTTTGCAGATGGTCAAGCTGAGGCAGGAAGGAATTAGGAATCTAGCTAATGTGGTGGAGTGGGAAGAGCTGTGGATTTGGAGTAAAAAGAACCCAGATTCAAATCCCACTTTGGCCACCTGACTCTTTCAATAGGTCACAAACTCTAAAGGCCGTATTTTTTTCATTTTGAAACTGAGGGAATTGGACAGGGTGACCTTTGAGTCTAAAGAAAAGACTAGGAAAGAGTAATGATACAAGTAGTACACTAAATGATTTTTCTTGAGTTGAGAAAAGTACACAAAGTCAGAGGGGATTGTGTGGGAAAATTCACAAGGTCTTGGAGGAGGCAAAGGTAGTAGAAAACACATGGCAGGCATAGTCTTGATAAGAAAAAATTTGTGCCCAGATCACAAATATTTTTTTTTTGTTGAGGATATGAAATTTATGTGCATTGGTTGATGGGAATGACCAGAAAACAAATTAAGTACACAACCTTCATCAAAATAAAAATTCTCATAAGCCTCAAGCATGACCATTTCATGAGGAGCACAAGGGGAAAGGCTGCTTCCATAATGCTATTCTGATGGGATTCTTGATTTATTTCTGCAGGAAAATTTATTGACAAGGACACCCTATAACTGATTATACATCCTAGAAAATATTTCCTGTCAGAAAAGTCTAAGAGCCTATTGATGTTAAGAATGTCATTTCTGATCAGAAAAGACAGTCATTATGCAAGAGGTGCTATCAGATTAAAGGCATGGCTATGGTATTTCGAAGATTAGTGTGCAGGCTCTGCTTCTTAAAGCAGAGTTTTCTTTAGCGCATGCTAAGCAGAGGTGAGTTAACCACAGTTGTAAAATTACTTTTTTTTTTTAAAAAGATTACTTTTTTAAAAGCAGTTTTCTTGAGGACATCAGCAAACTGTAACCAAGAACATTTCTATTGGAATTCTGTGACTGAAAGAACCAAAAGTTTTAGGAAACAAGGAGGCAGAATAGAAAAGCAGAAAGTGCCGGAGGCCCAAGTTTAAGCTCTGATTCTAATTACAGACAAAGCCAAAGGCAAACCATCAAACTTCCAGGTGGTTGTAAAGAAAGTGCTTAAAAAGCCTTTAGAAATGTAAGCTACCAGTATTCATCATCAAATCATCATAGTAATCAGGATTGATTTACTTGCTGTGAGAATAAACATAAAAGAAATATGGATTTTAAAAAACAAAGCTGTGGATCACCTGAAACTTTTTTTTCCTTTTCTTGTTTTCATGGAATTCCATGTCTGTGGCTAATTTTGAAGACATTTGCTACAGGTAAATGGAACTTTGGTAGTGTGAGGAATACAGTAGCCTACTGGACCTACCTGCTAAATGAAGAAAACCTAGGAAAAGTTTAAAACAAAACCAAAACCCTGATAAGGAAGCTGAGTCACAGTGTAACACCAGGAGTAAGGATCCCAAACCCCTTCTTCCAGCAGGGAGTTTGATATATATCCACTAGCCTCCAATTCCCCAGGAGTCTTTTTTCCTCTAAATCAACACTGGTCTCAAGGTCCAGACTTCTAGCACCCTTTCCACAGGTCCTGCTAGACCCAGATAAGAACCCTATACCAAACTAGCAGACTTGACTGGTTTGGGAGAGGGCTCTCCATTACAACTGACAGACCTGTTTACATTGTTCTCTCTGACTAAGCTTTGTTTTATTTTAGATTTGTTTAACCATCTTGTGTGCTCCATGTTTCATTGTATGGGGCTCTGGGATTCCCTGAAGCTCCTTCAGAGTAGTAGGCATAAAAGTTTCACTATTTAACTTATCTCAAACTTAACTAATTTCAAACTTCTAAGATTTATTTGATAGGTGCTCAGCAAATGCTGCTTGCTGAAGGACTAGGAGAGACTCTTGACCCTATTGCTTTCTTTAACGGGAAAAAAAAAAAGAAAAGAAAAAAAAAGAAAGAAAGAAACAACACCCTTTCCTTTATTTTAAAACCAAGAAGTTTAAGGAACT
Organism: Vombatus ursinus; assembly: GCF_900497805.2. Classification (NCBI taxonomy): domain Eukaryota; kingdom Metazoa; phylum Chordata; class Mammalia; order Diprotodontia; family Vombatidae; genus Vombatus; species Vombatus ursinus. The sequence continues at coordinate 23,655,842 of NW_020954548.1, forward strand.
GGGGGGCTTTTATCAAAGCCTAGAGTAACTGTGCTGAAACTGCTAAGCAAACAGTAAAGAGTGGGTAACCTTTAACCCCTTCCCAGCATCTCCTTTCAGTCTGCTGGAATGAGAAACAGAACAAACAGCCACAGGGTAACTACGACTGTCTACACAACCATTCCTAAACACCAGTGGCTTGGATCTGACTCCACCAACATCTTGTTTCCACCCAGGATAAGTTCATCATCATGGAGATTGTTTCAGTTTTGTGACTCCCACTTCTTCAGGACCCTCAGTTGCCCCTGCCTCTCTGATTGGAGGGCTGGAGGGCAAGAGCAAAAAACTCGTCCCCAAAACTCCTTCCCTTTATGGAAGTCTCACAACTTCCAGTCGTTTCTTCCTCTCCCACTAGCTGTTCTTGATTTCAACTTCACCAACATCATGCCAACCTCCAAAACCTCCGAAAGTGGCCCCCCTTTTCATCTGTAAGCTCCTTGAGGGGAGGGACTATCTTTCTTTTTCTTGTTTCCCCAGAGCCTGGCACATACTAGGTGCTTAATAAATGTTCCTGGGAAATGAGGACATAATTGTAAGTTTCTCTTTCTTAATGATTATTGATTCTTGAGAATCAATAGACGTTTGATTTTCAAAGACGTTTCATTTTCAAGTTTGGAGGTTTCTTTCCTCCCCCTCTTGTTGCCTACTTTCTGTGGAATTAAATCCTTTTGGGGGTCACATAGAACATAATGCCACAACCCTTACTTCCTTGAATAGACAGAATATTCATATAGCTCAATATAATCATAGGCTACTAGACCAGCCATATATCATTAAAAAAAATTAAATAAAATACAGCAATGTTTTCCTGGAAGAAATGCATCTTTAAAGAACAGATATCTAAAATAATCCTACTGAATAAAAGGTTACAGATGAAATATTTCCCTTATCCTTATAGGCAAAGCAGTGGGTGAATTTAATTTTACAAGTTTGGCATATAAAGCATCTAGCTATGCCCCACTTTTCATGCTACATAAAAACCACATAATTTTACCTTTGATGGGTAAGAGTAACAATTCTAATACTCAAACTGTGCACTGTACTTGAGTAGGAACTTAGTGTGGAACATAAAAAGCAGTAAGACGTATCTTTTCCTTCTTTTATTTCCCATAAAATCTAGCACACTTTACGCACAACATAATAGGCAATGTGGTATATTAGAAAGAATACTGATTTGGGAGTCAGAAGATGGATTTAAACTATCTAGGTCACCAGGGGGAGTTTCCTAGTACCTCTTGGCCTACATTCCCTGGTCTGTAAAAATGAAGTGGTTAGACCAGATGATCTCTAAGGCCTCTTCCAGCTCTTGGAACTAAAGTACCTAGCACATAAAAATGACACAATTACTGAAGGAAAATTGCCTGACCTGACCACAGTTAAAATTTTAGACCACTTTCAACATAAGAAGGGCAGCCGATGAACAATCCTAAATGCTAGTTATTCATATGAAGTCCCAGGGCAGAGAATTCCACAGTGCCATCTCTGCGTTTAAGACAGGGGTGAAGGATGAGATAGTGGGGAAAGATCTCTGAATGACTGGAGAAGAGGGAGCTATTCCCGCTTTGTTTATATCTTCCTACTTACTCTATGTCATCTAGCCAATTTATCATAATGTTGGCATTTTTTAATCCTCAAGATATCTTTGGAAAATACTTAGCTAGTGGAGCCAAGATGGCGGAGTGAAAGCAGTGACTGTCTTGAGCTCTCTCCCAAAGCCCTCCAAATACCTAAAAAAATGGCTCTAAACAAATTCTAAAGCAGCAGAACCCACAAAAAGACAGAGTGAAACAAATTTCCAGCCCAAGACAGCCTGGATGGTTGATCAGAAAGATATATCGTGCCAGGCAAGGCGAGGAGCGCAGTTCTGCATGGGCGTGCAGGCCGCAGAGAACCTGGAGCAGGCCTCAGAGGACTGAATCTCGGGCAGCTGAGGCGGTTTCCAGACCTCTCAACCCCTGAACGCCAAAGACAACTTAGAAGGTCAGTGGGGAAAGTCTGTGGCTGCGGTGACAGAGGAGCTAGGTCTCAGCCACAAGTCTCAAGCACAGCCTGTGGGAAGCAACTTCTGGCCCACAGACTGAGGGGGAATTGAGTGGCTGATCAGAGGGGATTGCAGGGATCTCTTTGCCAGTGCTGAGGCAGGAATCTCTTGCTTTACCAGTTCTTGGATCTGGGTCACAGTTCTGAGGGGCAGTCCTGGGGCGAAGAAGAACACTGGTGTGGTGGAGCTTGTTGTGGTGGTGGAGAGAAAACACCTCGCCCCTTAACATACCACCTTGGAAGAACTGAAAATTTACAGGTCCCTAGAAGTACCTCTGAAAACAGCTGTACAAACCCCTAAAGCTTGGGACAGTACACTCTTCACATTGGAAGCAGACTTTTACCTTAACAAAGAGTTTAAAACTCAAGGAATTGGCTAGGATCATGAGTAAGCAGCACAAAAAGAGTCAGACTATATTATCTTACTTTGGTGACAAAGAAGATCAAAACATACAACCAGAAGAAGACAACAAAGCCAAAGCTCCTACATCCAAAGCCCCCAAGAAGAATATGAATCAGTCCCAGGCCTTGGAAGAGTTCAAAAGGGATTTTGAAAAGCAAGTAAGAGAAGTAGAGGAAAAACTGAGAGTGATGCAAGAAAATCATGAAAAACAAGTCAACAGCTTGCTAAAGGAGACCCCAAAAAATACTGAAGAAAATAACACCTTGAAAAATAGCCTAACCCAAATAGCAAAAGAAAAAAAAAGCCAATGAGGAGAAAAATGCCCTAAAAAGGAAAATTGGCCAAATGGAAAAGGAAGTCCAAAAGATTACTGAAGAAAATACTTCCTTAAAAATTAGAAAAGAGCAATTGGAAGCTAGTGACTTTATGAGAAATCAAGATACTGTAAAACAAATCCAAAATAATGAAAAATTAGAAAACAATGTGAAATATCTCACTGGAAAAACAACTGACCTGGAAAATAGATCCAGGGGAGAGAATTTAAAAATTATTGGACTATCTGAAAGTCATGATCAAAAAAAGAGCCTAGACATTATCTTTCAAGAAATTATCAAGGAAAACTGTCCTGATATTTTAGAACCAGAGGGCAAAATAGAAATGGAAAGAATCCACCAATCTCCTCCTGAAAGAGATCCCCAAAGGAAACCTCCTAGGAATATTGTAGCCAAATTCCAGAGTTCCCAGGTCAAGGAGAAAATATTACAAGCAGCCAGAAAGAAACGATTCAAGTATTGTGGAAACACAATCAGGATAACACAAGATTTAGCTGCTTCTACGTTAAGGGACTGCAGGGCATGGAATATAATATTACGGAGAGCAAAGGAGATAGGATTACAACCAAGAATCACCTACCCAGCAAAACTGAGTATAAGCCTGCAGGGGAAAAAATGGTCAATCAGTGAAATAGAGGACTTTCAAGCATTCTTGATGAAAAGACCAGAGTTGAATAGAAAATTTGATTTTCAAATACAAGACTCAAGTGGAACATGAAGAGGTAAACAGGAAAGAGAAAATCATAAGAGACTTATTAAGGTTGAACTCTTTACATTCCTGCATGGAAAGATGATATTTGTAACTCATGAGACCTTTGTCACTATTAGGGTAGTTGGAGGGGAAAAAATTATATGTACATATATATAGATATAGATAGATGTAGGGCACAGGGTGAGTTGAAAATGAAGAGGTCATATCTGGAAAATAAAATTAAGGGGTGAGAGAGGAATATACTAGGAGAAGGAGAAAGTGAGAGGTAGAATGGGATAAATTATCCCACTAAAAAAAAACAAAACAGAAAAGAAAAGGCTCTTACAGTGGAGGGGAAATGGGGGAAGGTGAGAGGGAATAAGTGAATCTTATTCTCATAGGATTTGACTTAAGGAGGGAATAACATACACACTCAATTGGTTGTGGAAATCTGTCTTACCCTACAGGAAAATAGGGAGGGAAGGGGACAAGAGAGTAGGGGAATGATAGAGAGGAGGGCAGATTGGGAAAGGGAGTAATCAGAAGCAAATACTTCTGAGGAGGGACAGGGTCAAAAGAAAGAATAGAATAAATGGGTGGGGGGGATAGGATTAAGGAAAATAGAGTTAGTTTTTCACAGCATGTCTACTACGGGAAGTGTTTTGCATAACTGCATATATATAACCTATATTGAGTTGCTTGCCTTATCAATGAGGGTGGGTGGGGAGGGAGGAAGGGAGAAAATTTGGAACCCAAAGTTTTAAAAACACATGTTTAAAAAAAATGTTTTCACATGCAACTGGGAAATAAGAAACACAGGAAATGGGGTACAGAAATCCATCCTGCCCTATAGGAAAACTGAAGGGGAAGGGGATAAGAGAAGGGGGGGAGATATAGAAGGGAAGGCAAACTAAGGGAAGGGGTATTTAGAATGCATGCCATCTTGGGGTGGGGGGAAGGGCAAGATGGGGTGAAAATTTGGAACTCAAAATCTTGTGGAAGTAAATGTTGAAAACAGAAAACAAATGAAAAATGATGCCCCAAGTAATTTATCAATAACAATGATACACAAAGTAAAAAAAAAAAAGAAAAGAAAAGAAAAAAAAGAAAATACTTAGCTAGAAAATACTGTTAATGTAAGCAAAAGATAAAAACTATGACATTTAATTTGACTAATCATATAATTATGTTATTCTACATGAGCCATGTAGAAGCCTACATGCTATAGATGCCCTAGCTATATAAATTTTTATCTAAAGGAACTTCACAAGCCCACTATTCTACAGAGAACTTTGAAAAAGGCATAAATCTTGTCTGCCACATTTAATTCTATGAGTAACTGAAGCCCCAATGTCAGGAGCATCTTGGAATGCATGTATGAAAGATTCACATCTGATATGATAAAGGGGAAATCCCCACCCCCTTTTGTTCCACCTATGCAATCATGTTACTAGTAGAATATAAAGAGTGTTATATAAACAGGTACACAAGGAGCAAACATGGGAAAATCATCAAGCTGGAAAACGTAACTTTGTGAATTGCCCACTAAGCAAACTAAGAAGAAAATGCCAGATTATAAATCTAGTGATCAAATCTTGCTGTTTCTTATTAATTTCTATGAGGTAATATAGAACTGTGGGAAACTGCCTTCAATTTTTTTTTCATTTTTCTGTCTCCTCCAGAATCAATATTTTAAGTATTTAAGATATTTTAATTAATAAAATCAGTAAGTACAAGCTATTCTTTATTTATAAGACTTATGCAACAAAAGTCACTGACCTGATGTCACCATTCACCTATATTTGTACTGCAGAAACAGAAACTTATTTACCCACCCAAGGCTAGACAAAAATTGCACATCCAGAAAACCTGAAATTTCTGTGATTTGGTAAAGAAATTCAGTACAAAAATGAAGACTCATAAAAATGTCACAAATTTTGAATTTTCTACATGCTTGTTCATGTATATGTACCATCAGATCTTATGGTGCTTTGTTGTCTTAAATAGACAAAAAATATAATAAAGTGAGAAATAAGTCTATATGACTTACAGATCTTATGACTAACAAAATGGAGGATGAGACACTTTCTTAAATCCTAACCTCTCAAACCTCTGCAAAATAATAATTATGTACATAATTATGTAATTAAACTATTTCAACTGTTTCCACAATCTAAAGACCCTAATGAGGTCAAAAAACCAAATGAACTAACAACAGAAAAGGCTAATCCCTAATCCCTAAAGTGCTCACTCAGCACCCCCTCCCTCACCAATCACCACACTCTAATAGGGCTACACAAACTGACCCAAAGGTTTGCAAGAGGATTTAACTCTAACTCATGCCCCTTGTACCTATACTATGGAAAAATCACAAGATAAAAGACTGTTCTGTCTGGGAATGCATTGTGGCAGCACTCTATGCTACAACAGAAATCAGCTGAAGAAATGAAGAGAATTGGGGCAAGATGCCAACCATGTGTGTGGCACTTCACTAAACATGAGGGACTCTATACCCTCAGAAGGCACTTGGGGGAGAAACTGAGGCTGGAAAAATGGTTTATCCAGTATGGGAGAAGGCTGGAATGGCATCAAGATACAATCCTTGGGGTAACTACCATTAAAAGGGAAGGAGTTAGAAAGTGAGCAATAGGGAACTATGAAGGAAGAAAATTTAATTACAAACCTTAAGAAGAAGCAGATAAACCAACAGGGAAAATATTACTAAAAGAAGGGAACATGGCCTTACAGAAGAGCTAAGTGAGTCCAACCATCCATGAATAAATATTGCAAGACAAAGGAAAATGAATAAATATCTAATGATGCAAAGAACCTTGCGACATTCCCAAGAGAGCTTGGAATCACAGCAGGATGTTCCCAAATGGTTTAAAAGAGAAGAATTGTGAAAGCAGAATTTATGGTCTGCATAGCAGAAATCATTTACAAAATGGAAACATTTGGATCCATGGTGGTAAGTCTCAAAGAAACAAAACAGAAAATAACCAATTGGAAATGCAAATGTATAGAGGTAAAGGGCAACCTGAAGTAGAGAAGTAAAAAGCAATAAGGTTAAAGGAAACCCTATCAATAAAAGCAAAATAATGATCTTGAAGACAGGATACATAGAGATAACTTAAGGATTACATGTCTCTCAAAAGAGCATACATGCGCACACACACACACACCACTGATCACCACAATAAAACAAATAATACAAGAAAATATCACAAAACATCTGAACACAGAAAAAGTATCAATCTAAAGAATCGATAGCTTTCCTCTAGAAGAACAAATACAACCACCTTTGCTGCAAATTCCAAGGTACAGTAGTTAAATTTAATAATCCCAATGACAAACAACAAATTCTGTATGTGACCAGGAGAAAGACCTTCAAATATAAAGAAAAGGAAATTTGAATAACACAAGATTATCCTTCACCTACAAAAGGAAACAGTAAGCAATGGAATAATGTATTCCAAAGAGCAAAGGAGCTCAAGATGCAACCCAAGATGACAAGGGTGAAAGGAGAAGTCAAACAGAGGAGGTGATGGTGGAGAAACAATCCTGAAACACCACAGAGGAAATTTCACCACACCAGGCCTACTTGTGAATCAATACTGGGGGTGGGGGTGAGGGGGCTTAAATTGCAGAATGGGAAAGCCTTTAAAGGGGAGAGGGGAAGAAGAAGAGAGAGGAATATATGATATGCTCTAATCTTGTCAAAGATTAACAATGAAGGGGGTGTAAATCAGGAAGAAGTGGTCAACAGGAGAATGATGAAGGATGCAAAGGGAGGGACTGAAACAAAGGAAAAGAAAGGGAAATTTTTCATTTCAATGGCAAGAGGGGTCCCATTAAAAAATATTCTCCTGGAGGAAGAGATTCTTTAAACAGAGATGGGAATAACCTGCAGGAATTTGGTAGGGGTTTTTGTTTCTTTATTTTAAAATAATTAAAAAAATTTTTTTGGTACACTTTAAGTTCCTGTCTCCCTTTATCCCTACTAAAAAAGGCCACCATTTGACACAGTTACACACATACACACACACACGTGTGTGTGAGTAGGCGTATGTACATGTAAAACCATACTATACATACTTCTATTTATCAGTTCGTTCTCTGAAAGTAGATAGCAGCTTCCTTCATAGATCCTTTGTAGTTGATTTGAATATTTATAATATTCAGAATAGCTTAGTTACTCACAGTTATTCTTCAAACAATATTGCTGTTACTATATACAACATTCTCTTGGTCTGCTCATTTCATTAGTCATTATGTCATGCAAATCTTTTCTAAAATGAACCAGCTCATCATTTTTGACAGCAAAGTGGTATCCATCGCAATCATAAACCAAAACTTGTTTAACCATTCCCCAATTGATGGGCATCTACTCAATTTTCAGTTCTTTGCCACCACAAAGAGAGCAGGTCTAAATATTTTAGAATGTATAGTTTTGTTTTGCTTTTCCTTTTTCACCTGATCAACTCGGGAAACAGACCTAACAGTTGTAGTGCTGAGCCACAGTACACATAGTTTCATAACTCTGTGGGCGTAATTCCAGATTGCTCCCTAACATGGTTAGATCAGTTCACACTTCCACCCACAGTGTATTACTGTCCCAGTTTTTTCACATCCCCATCCAACATTTGTCATTCCCCCCTTATATCATTTTAGCCAATCTGATAGGCTGAGATGATATCAGTTATTTTAATTTGCATTTTTCTAATCAACAGTGATTTAGAGCATTTTTTTAAATATGACTATACACAGCTTTGATTTCTTCATCGAAAAACTGCCTGTTCATATCCTTTAGCCATTTATCAATTGAGGAATAGCTCATATTCTTAGGAATCTGACAAAGTTCTCTATATAGTTGAGATATGAGACCTTTATCTGAGAAACTGTCTATAAAAATTTTCTCCAATTTTCTACTTTCTAATTTTGACCACATTGGTTTTACTTGTACAAAGTTTTTTTTTTAATTTAATGTAATCAAAATTATCCATTTTATATCTCACAATGTCCTCTATCTCTTGTTTATTCATAAATTCCTCTCCTATTCATAAGTCTGATGGGTAATATGTTCCATGTTCTGTCTATGGTTATTAAAAATGGGGTGTCTCTTACTATTTCTTCTTGCAGGGTTTTGTTGGTGATATATAGAAATACTTCTAATTTATGTGGGTTTATTTTATATCCTGCTACTTTGCTAAAATTATTGTTTCAACTAGCTTTTTAGTTGAAACTCTTGGATTTCCCAAGTGTGTCATAATATCATCTGCAAAAAGAGACAGTTTTATTACCTCATTGCCTATTCTGATTCCTTCCATTTTTTTCTTCTCTTATTACTACCGTAAGCATTTTGGGCATCCTGGTTTGACTCCTGATTTTATTGGGGAAGCTTCTAGCTTATCCCTAGTTAAAAATAATGCTTGCTGATGGTGGTAGGTAGATGCGCCTTATAATTTCAAGGAAAAATCCATTTATAACTATGCTTTCAAGTGTTTTCATAGGAATGAGTGTTCTCTTTTGTCAAAAGCTTTTTCTGCATCTATCAAGATCATACAATTTTTTGCTACTTTTGTTATTAATATAATAAATTATGTTAATAGTTTTCCTTATGTTAAAGCATTCCTGCATTCTTGGTATAAATCCTACTCGGTCACAATGTGTAATCTTTGTGATATATGTAGATATTGCTGTAGTCTCCTATTTTATTTAAGATTTTTGCATCCACATGCATTAGAAAAATTGGTCTAAATTTTCTTTCTCTATTTTTAGTCTTTCTGGTTTAGGTGTCAGCACCATGTTTCTTTCACAAAAGAAGTTTGGTAGAACTTCTTTTCCTATTATTCCAAATAATTTATTTAATATTGGAATTAGCTGATCTTTAAATGTTTGGTAGGATTCCATTGTAAACCCATCTGGTCCTGATGCTTTTTTTAAAGAAAGCTCATTTATGGCCTGTTCAATTTCTTTTTCTAAAATAGGTTTATTTAGATATTCTATTTCTTCTTCTGTTAATCTAGGCAGTTTCTATTTTAGCAAGTATTCATCCATTTCACTCAAATATTTTAATTTATTGGTATGTAATTAGGCAAAATAATTCCTCATGATTGTTTTGATTTCATCTTCACTAATTGTATATTTACTTTTTATTTTTGATACCAGCGATATGGGTTTCCTCTTTTTAAAAATTATATTAACCAATGGTTTATCTATTTTATTAGTTTGTTTTTTTCTTTCAGAAAAACAACTCCTAGTTTTATTTATTAATTCAATGTTTTTTCTTACATTAATTTTTATTAATCTCACCTTTAATTTTTAGGCTTTCCAATTTGTTTAATTGAAGATTTTAAATTGTATACCCAATTTATTGATCTGCTTTTGCTCTATATTGCTGATGTAAGCATTTAGAGATATAATTTTTTCTCTAATTACTCCTCTTGCTGCATCTCATAGGTTTTGGTATGCTGTCTTCTTATTGTCAATCTCTTTAATAAAATTACTTATTGTTTCTATGACTTGTTATTTAATCCACTCATTCTTTAAGAATAAGTTATTTATCTCCAATTAATTTTTAATTTGTTTCTATGGTCCCTTATTAAATATAATTTTATTGTATTCTGATCTGAAAGGATGTATTTAATATTTCTGCTTTTCTGCATTTAACAATAAAGTTTTTATGCCCTAAATATATGGTCAATTTTTATAAAGGTGTTATGTACTGCTGAGAAAAAGTTATATCCCATCCTATTCCCATTCAATTCTCTTCAGATATCTATTATATCTAGCTTATCTAAGATGCTATTCCCCTCCTTGATGTCTTTCTTATTTATTCTTTGGTTAGAATCTGAGCTCCTGGGGACATCTGACAGCCAGAAGAATGGTTGGTGGGGATGGACCCACAGAGGAGGCTTCATGACAAACAGGAAAAATGACCATGGGGAGGACAAAGGGTAGGAATGACATAAACAATGAAGGATATAGGAAAATTGCTACCATGGGGTAATATTTATATCTTTTCTATCACTTGAAAATATTGCTATTTCAAAGAGAGAGACACAACAAAACAAAAGAGCAAGAGCTGCAAGGCAATAAAATAGAAGCTGTTTATAAGAAGGAATCCAAACTAGATACCTTAGAATAGATAGATAGAAAGGGAAGATAAAAATTGAAAAATGAAATAAAGAAATCCATACTAGAAAAAGATAGAAAATGAAATAAAAAAAACTAATGAACAAAATAAGTTGAAAGGGAGAAAAAAAAAGAGGATTTTTATTTTACCACTTAACTGAGGGAAGAGGGCAAATGGGAAAGGATTAAACAACTGGATAAAAGCAAGTAGGAAAAAGGAACTAATAAATTCAACAAAACTAGGTAAATGGTAACAAATGGGGAGAGGTAAGGAGAAATAATTCAATGCGAATAGACATGCCTCAAAGTGTTAGATTAAGCTAAAATAACTGAAAAGGTAAGATACAGACTTTATAGAGAAAGAAGAAAAAAAAGATCTTAGCTAATAAAAGATTAGAGAAAAACAGATGAAAATATAAACCTAACTTTCAGAATTTTAAATGTGAATGAAGTCAACAATTTAATAAAGTGAAAAAGGACAACAATTTGGATAAGAAAATCGCCACAGTTTACATGAAACACAACTAAAAACAAAAATATGAAAGAAAATGGCAATGATGAAACAGCATGCTGAAATTTTTGGGATACATCAGGTGGAAGATATTCCTAAAAACATGCATTAACAAAACAGAAAAGGAAAGGATTAATCAAATGAATATTTTGAAAATTTAGGAAATAAACAAGTAAGTAAATTTAAAACAGGCACAAAACTGAAGCTGAAAGTGGAAAAATTAGAATACCTTCCCTCTTAAAAATAACTCTATATAAATGATAAAACTGAAAGTTGGTCCTCTGAAAACTAATAAAGTTGATAGACCTTTAGCCAGTCTAATTAAAAGGAAGAGGGCAGAATATCAAATCAGTAAAATAGCAAGATGAAATCACAACAAAACCAGAAGAAATAAAAAAAAATACCAAAACTATTATGTATATTTATATGCTAATAAAACTGAGAACACAAAAGAAATACAGGGAAAACTTAATATAAGTATACATCATATACTTATATATTATTATATACTTATATATCATATACTTATATTATGTATAAGTATATAAAATATAAAATGCTCACAATAACAAAAGACCAAATAGAGATCTTAAGAACTCCAATTTCAGAAAAGGAAATGGAACTACCTGTAAAAGAACTATCAAAAACAAAACTCGTGGTCTTGATGGATTCATAGAATTCTATAAAACTTTTAAAGAATAATTAGTAACAATATTATATGAATTATTCTCAAAATTTTAGAAATAATACCCTACCAGACTCCTTTTAAGACAAAGGTAGTCCTAATACATAAACCAGAGAAGGATAAAGCATAGGAGAATTATGGGCCAATATCATTACTAAATATTAATTTTAAAAGTTTAAATAAGAAATTTAAAATCCAGTCAAACAGACTACAGTGAGTTTTCCAAGAAAACATGCATCATCATTATCAAGGAAGATTTATACCAAGAAGGCAAGAATGGTTCAACATTAGAAAAACAATCAATCTAATCATATTAAAAACAAAAACACCCCAAACAACATGATTATCTCAGTACACGACCTTGACAAGGTAAAATATTCAGTTATGCTACAAATCCTATAACATACAGGCATAGGACTCTAAAAAAAATCATCCAAAGTATCTATTTAAATGGTACAGCTAGATGGTACAGGATAGCATAATAGACATTAGCAGGACTTTTCAATGAAGCCTTTATGTATGCCGTGGGGGGGAGAATTAAGAAGAAAGGCAAAGGAGAGGTATGATAAGAAAAGTTTTATAGGATTTAAAAACGGAAAAGATTTTAGAGATAATTTATTCTAAGTCCTCCAGTTTTACAGATGAGAAAACTAAGGCCTAGAGAAGGGAAGCAACTTTTCCAAGATCATAAAAGTGAGAACTAACTTTCTGTCTCTGGCCTTCTAACTCCAATCCAGTGTTCTTTCTTCTAAACTACGTTGCTTGTGTTATGATGTTTCTTTTTTGATTGGTTACTACCCTCAATAATTATAGTAAAACGTAGAGAAGAGTCAAGCAGGATAAGAAAGTATGGGGTTGTCATCGGATCTGCTAGAAGGATTGCCAACATCAATGAGAATACAGATTCATCAAAATGTAATATCTAAATGGTTCAATTAAAATTATCTCCTCCTTAGGTTGTTACCCTCTATTTCTCTACAGCATTTGTATTGCTGACCATTTTCTTCTTCCTGGTCTGTCTTCCCAATATTTTCACAATAATGTTCCTCCTAGCTGGCTGACCATTGCTTTTCAGTCCTTTGCAGGATTGTCGTACATTTCATATCCTCCTATTTTTGCATGGGTATACTTTGAAGCTCTACCCTCTACCTTCTTTTCTTTTTTTCTCTCTCTCTGTCTCTCTCTCAACTCCCATGGGTTCACCTCTATGGATGATTCGCAGCAGCTACTCTACCAATAAGACCTCCAGCTCCTCAGGTCCTGTTGTCTCCAATAATGATAACTTACTATATCTAAATTAACTCCAGCCACTCAACCACACTTCACAGACATTTTCTTGCCCACTATTTCCTTCTGCCTTGTCCTCCTTCCTCCCCCTACTTCTTCTTCTGCAAACTAATCACCAAAATCACTGCTTCTGGAAAGGGCATGTCAAATCACCACCGCCCTATGGCTATATTCACCATCTCTGTGACCTGCTAAATTGAAACTCTTCTAAAACTGAACATGTGCAAAAGAGAACTCCGAATCTTCTTAAATTCCCTTCTCCTCCTAACTCCTCTATTTCAATTGTAAGCATCACCTACCCTCCAATCACTTAGATTCACAAACTTAAGTCATCTTTGATTCGTACCTTTCTTCCATGGACCATATTCAATAAGTTATCAAGTCTTGTCAATTTTACCTCTATAATATCTCTCAAATTGATCTCTTCTATACTCACACTGCTACCTCTGTAGTTCAACCCCTTATCACTCCTCACCTAGGCCATTTTAATAATCTCTTAATTGGGATTCTGGATCTCCAATTCATCCTTCATACAGTTGCAAAATATTCTTCCTAAAGCGCAAGTCTAAGCATGCCATTTGTTTGCTCGAGAACCTTCCATTCCTCCCTATTGCCTTTAGAATAAATGACAGACTCTTCACTTTTTTTTTTTCAAACTCTTCACTTCAGCATTTAAAACCCTGCACAATTTGGCTCTAGCCTATCTTTTCAGGGATCTCTTTTGCTTTTGACTCAACTTGTGATTTCATCAGGTGATGAACACCTGGTAAGGAATGTCCTCTGCCAATGCAGAGCAATGATGTTCTCTTCAACTGATGGTTTGGAGAGTCATCCTGGGACACACAGAGATTAAATGAGGTGCTCAGGGGCATTCAACCAGTATGTTTCAGAGGCAGGACTTGAACACAGACACTCATGCTTTCAAGGCCACCTTTCTATCCACTATGCCGTGCTACCTCTCCTTTGTAAGGTTATTTCATATTATTCCCGTTCGTTCCACCCAAACTGGCATTCTTGCTGTTTCCTCAATTTGATATTCCATCTTCCACTTTGGTGCCTTTTCACAGGCTGTCTGTCCCCTCTTACCTAGGATGCACTACCTCCTAGCATCCACCTCTTGGAGACCTTAGCTTACTTCAAGGCTCATGTCATGGTCATGTGCCATCTCCTACAGGAAGTCTGTATTGATTGCCTGAATTGTTAATACTTTGTCCCTCCTACTCTATGCTCATCTATAGAAACTGTGTCCCCCCTGCCCCACTCACCTCAATTTCTTGAGTGTAGAGATTATCTTTAAATTGTTTTTATGTCCTTAACATCTATTACAGGGTCTGGCATGTAGCAGATGATATTTAATAAGTGTCTGCTCTGCTGGATTAAATTATTTGCAACTCCTCTTGTATCTATTACAGAAAGTACCCTGGTCACGGGGTACTTAGTAATAGTAAGAACTAGGAAAATGATAATGCCCCTAGAGGTGTCAAAATACCAAAACTCATTCATAGAAATGATAAAGTGGGAAAAGTCAAGTATCTGGTATCAAAAGATACCTGGGTTTGAATCCTGGCCCTGTTATTTACTCTCTGTATGACCTTTAGAAGTCATTTTACATCTTGGGCCTTAATTTCCTGAACAGAAAAAGAGGTGGTTAGGTTAGATGATCTCCAAATTCTCTCCTAGATGTAAAGACTGATTTTTTAAATTAATTATTAGCTATATATCTGGAAGTTGATGAATACATGTTCATAGGATTTTGTATTTCAGTCTACTTAAGGAACATGATATCAGGTGTTTGTTTGTTTTATGGGAAAGGACAGGAAGGGGATTGCAGAACAAACTTAACTAGAGGCAAATAAGGCACTAAAGTACCAAGCAAACTGGGAAATACTTAGATGCTTGATCAAGAAATGAAGTCTTAAAGTAGCAAGGCTTGTTTTCCCCTGTCTTCTACTCTGGGTAAAATTCCTGACTAAAGAGCAAACTGACTGAAAGAAAAATAAAAAAAAATTTTTTTAATAGAAAAATGTGGGAGCAGCAATTTCCTAGATTTCTTAGAATACAGCAACCTATAATTTCTGTTGATAGGCAATCCCTATTTTGGGAAGGGGACTCAAAAGAGGAGTTGCTTAAGAAGTCTCAAAATGAACAATTTTAAGAATTTCACATAAAAAAAGAAGACTAATTGAGCTTCAGAATCTTATAATTTATAATTCATAGAGTTTAGAGCTGAATGGGATCTTATATATAATTTAATCTATCTGCCACTCTATACGGATAAAGAATAACAACAAATGCAACTTCATATAGTGTTTCAAGGTTGGAAAAGCATCTCATACATAAGTACTATTGTTATCTTCACTTTACAGATGAAAAAACTGAAGTCTAGAGGTTACACAGGTAGGACAGATCTTATTTTAAATGTGGTGGGAAGTGTTGTTTGCATGTGGAACATACACCAAAGCGTAAGGTGCATATTATGATTAACAGCAGTATTAGTTTGTGTCCTCTGGTGGTGGCACATTTTAAAGAATGAGATTGAGGAGGGGTGGGATTTATTTAGTTATCTGGCAGAAACATTTTCTATACATTGCATAATGAGTACCTAGCAATCAAAATATAAAAGATTTTTGAAACCATCATGCAATTATTTAGCTAAGTGGGAAGTGCCCTCAAGAAAAGGTTGGATCAAATATTAAATATTTCTTTACTTGACTTTATCAAGTAAACTGAACAATTCAACTTAACAAACATTAAGCAACGAGTGTGTGAGAATAGGATACTTTATGCAAAAGTCAACAGAGAGTGAAATTAATACATTAAAGAATAATACTATTTCATATGTATAGAAGTCCCTTTCCCCCAAAGGTCAAGATGGGCAAATCTTTGTATATTTCTTCTATGTGTATTTTCAGTTTAATAAACATTGATGACACATAGTGAGTTGGATTCTCTAGGATGCAGATGAGTGATTTGCAAAGTGGAATATGCATATGGGCTCACATTTATACAGCACTTTAAGGAAGCTATCTCCTCACAACAACCCTGTGAAGGAGATAATACAAGCACTGTTATATCAGTTTGCCATATGAAGAAAATGAGGTTCAGACATTATATTATTTTCCCACAGTTACAGAAGTAAGAAGAAGTTAATATATCCCCTGAAATAGGGAACTCTTTGTTATTTTGGTCTTCTTAAGTTCTAGCCTAACATTCTAGACATGCCAAAATATTTCTCAATATTTCAATGGAAATTAAATTTTGGTAAACTGAAACATGCCATAAATGTACTAGGTGAATTAATTTTTAAAGAATTACTAATGTGTAGGGGCAGCTAGGTGGCACGGTGGATAGAGCACCAGCCCTAAAATCAGGAAGACCTGATTTTAAATCCGGCCTCAGACCAAACACTTGACACTTACTAGCTGTGTGGCCCTGAGCAAGTCACTTAACCCCAATTGCCTTAAAAAAAAAAAAAAGAATTACTACTGTGATGGATTTTATAAAATGAATAATCACTAACTAATTTATCTTTTATGTAAATTTGGATTCTTTTGTGTGTGGTACCAAGTAAGCAGCTAATTAGATTGAAATATGTCTTCTTCCTTTATAATCCAACTCATTTATTTGTTGTTGTTGGCATTGTTTTCTGGTTGTTTGTAGTTGTGGCCTAAAGAACAAGCAGTACATTTCATTATATTTTGTCAGTATCTATGAACTTCATTATTACTATGCCATCTAATTATTGCTTTCTCTACATAAGGGAAGAACAAAATTTTGCCTCTTATACTTTGTAAGATATTGAAATGTCAAATACTCTTTGCTTATTGTACCTTGGTTGACATGTCTGATTTCTCTTTCTATCATGATAATAGTGCTTGACTGCAATACTAATGTTAAAAAATTGGAATACAGAGCCATTACTTAATTTTCTTAAGTAGTGGCCATGGAATAGGAGAGCTTGCATTAACAACAACAATAACAACAGCACTAAGAATATATTGCTAATAAGCATGAGAGTCATGTAAACAGAGGAATACTGATCTTATGAAATGCAAAAGCTAGCAATACATTTTTCTTATGAGAATAAAACCTACTTATGGTAAAATACAATACCAGAAGTGGTTTAATGCATAAGCCTAGAAGAGGGGAAGCTTTGATTATTGTAGCACCTCAGTAAGTGTGGTAATTCATTGCATTAGTTGTCCTGTATAATTGTCCCCTACTTTGGCTCCACCTTCCAGTAAAACCTTCATGAGTCAAGCTGACTTTCTGGTGGTTCAAATATCACACTTCTTGATGGGTATACATAAACTTGGAGTTATCAGTTAAGGAATATGACACTGACTATCTGTATTTTGATGATTCTATTTGTATTATAAAGCCTAGAACTGGTGCCAAGATGTAGGACTTTTATTTAACTAAAATCATGGCACAGTCAGCTAAGAGCTCCAGAAGCCAGGAAAGTATCTAAAGAAGGAAGGGATAACAAAAGATAGAATCACAGATTGTTAGCAGAGACTAGAGAGATGATATAAATCTAAGTGCTCCTTTTATGATTGAGCAAACTTAGGTCTAGAGGAGTTAAGTGACTATCTCAAGGTCATACAGTAAATTAGAAGGTCCTTTCTATAAAGTATCCTTACTAAATTCTCTGACTTCTTAATAGACAGAATATATTGGTAATTTAACATTTTCTTGATGACTCAGGGGCAGTATTATGATCATCCATTACTGTTTTATGTTGTACATAATCCAGTGATGCCCTTAGCAGTTCCTGAAGTGGGTTGTACTATGTTAAATACAGCCTCAGGCAGGACTTTTGTTATCCCCCCCCTGGATTTTTATAGTGGGATGTTCTTTCTTTTTGGGGAATGGGGATGAGGAGAAGGCAGGAAGTTGATGGCAGTGAATGTCTTTCCTGACAGTCAGGCTGTTAGGTACTACTTTTATCCATCCCTACTCTCTTTCCTGAGCTCTATACTCTCACATCAGCAACTGCCTTTTGGACCTTTGTCATTGTAGGTATCTAAAATTTAACATGTTCAAAATAGAATTAATGACACACGTACAACCAGAAGTCAGGTCTCCCAGAGACCAATCCAGTTCTCCTTCTACTATATATCATGTTCTGTCTCTCATTGCTTAGATGGCATTCATATCACTGTTACTAGCAATATGTTGGACTTGTATGTATGGTTTGATAAAATTAAACATGTATGGTTCTTTGGGTATGCTTTCTGATTATTGTAATATCATGTTAATAATTATTTTACCTTTTGAAAAAAAAGAAAATCATCTTATAATTGTTTTCTCTCTCCTCTACAAAATATATGCTAATAAATAATACTGAAAAATGACTATATGTTTTGCATTGATTATAACCTAAGAGTTATTATTCCTCTTAATTGCAGTTAATTGTCAAAAACTTAATATAAATTTAATTAGTATTTATGAATCTACTTTCCAAGTACATAGTTTTCCTTTTTAAGTTGTTGTTTTTTAAATGTGGGTTACACTGTGGAAAAAAAGACCTTACCTGAGTTAGCACAGTGAATACATATAGTAAAGCATCTGAACAGCATGAGAAGTTGCTGCACCTAATCAACAAAGGATGTCTGTACAGTGATTTCCAGAGACTTGTACAATTAAAAAACCCCTTCACTTCTATAAAGTCCTTAACTGAACTGTTCACACTGACATACCATCCTCCAAGGAGAAGGTAAGACAGAGTGGACTGTTCTGTTTCATGTGGAAAAATGTGTTGTCTCATCTCACTCCTGTATGTGAGATAGTAACTGTTTAAAGAATGTTGTTGATAGCATTCAATTCTGAGTCCACCTTCTATTTTCTTCTGTTGCATGAGTTAAGCCATTTATTCCCTATCATTTGGTGATGAAGATATTTTGTGTAAGTCAACATGGCAGATGATAGTAATGATAAGATCTCACATATATAAAATGCTTTAAAGTTTATGAAGTACTTTCTTCATAACAACCCTGTGAAGTGGATAGTACAAGTACTGGTAAATTCCACTTTACAGAGGAGAGGTTAAAGAAGGTTAATCTTTTCAATGTAACTTCTTTTGCTATTTTTAAAGCAATTTTTGATGACTATAGGATCACAAATTTAGAGCCAGAAGGAACCTTAGAAGCCACAGATTTTGATTTCCTCATTTTACAAACCAAGGGCCAAAGAGGTTAAGTGACTTACCTGAGGTCACAAAGGGAGTAAGGAGCAAAGCTAAGATTTGAACCCATGTCCTCTGATTCCAAATCTGTCACTTTTTGCACTGTAATAAGCTCCCTTCCCCCAAATCCTTTCTACATTGTATGCCATCTAAATTCTCTGACCTCTTAATAGAGAGAATATATTGGTGATTTGGCATTTTCTTGGTGACTCAGGGGCAGCATTATGAACATTCATTATTGTTTTATGTTAGACATAATCCAGTGATACCCTCAGGAATTCCTGAGCCACAGACAACTGGACTTTTGCTGTTCTCCCCCTGGAATTTTATAGTGAGGATTTCATTTTTGGGGGGGGGGGGGGCAGTGTCCCTTCCCTGACAGGCTATTGAGTGCAGCCTAAAAAAAGCTATATACTTTCATTCCAATAACTATTGGACTTTTCCCATTGCAGGCACTTAAATTTAACATGTTCAAAATACAACTCATTGTTTCCCCACCTACTTACCTTACCCCCTTGCCACTTCATCATTTCTCTACTTGTGTCAGATATTACCATCCTTTCAGTTACTCAATTTTGTAATTTCAGAGTCATCCACTATCTCCCTTGCCCTCTCCTCAATTCTATATCCAATTAATCGCCAAGCCTGTATAGATTCTAGATCCTCAAGATCTCTCGAACATGTCCCTTTTCTTTTACATACACCATAACCACCCTAGTTCAAGACTTCATCACTTCTCATGTAGATTCTGAAATAGCTTCCTAACTGGTCTCTCTGCATCCATTTTCTCTCCTCTCTAGTCCATGCTCCACACTACTTCCAAAGCAATATTCCTAAAGTACAGTTTTGACTTGTGCTTCTTAGGCTCAAAAGTTTCTAATGGCTCCCTACTGCTTCTAGGGTAAAATACAAATACCCTT
This sequence comes from Vombatus ursinus, assembly GCF_900497805.2. Lineage (NCBI taxonomy): Eukaryota > Metazoa > Chordata > Mammalia > Diprotodontia > Vombatidae > Vombatus > Vombatus ursinus. The sequence goes on from NW_020954548.1 coordinate 23,676,071, forward strand.
GTTTGTTATTCAAATTCATTCACAATCACAGTCTGGCTGTGGCTTACCTTTCCAAACTTATTACACATTATTCCTCTTCCTGTACTTTTTTTTTTCCAGACAAACTGGTCTACTTGTTATTCCTTATACACAGCACTGTCTCTTGAGTCTCTATGCCTTTGTACAGGTGATCCCCCTATTCACAGAATGTACTCCCTCCTCACTTTACCTCTTAAAATTCCTTGATTTTTGCAAAGTTCTCAGCTCGAGTCACTTTCCTGACGCCCTCACTGCAGCCACTATTGCTTATCTCCTGTAAGAACTTTCTCATTTTTGTCTTTGTACTCCTAGCGCATAGCAGAAATGTGTCACACATTGTAGGCACTACACAAATGATCGTTCATTAACTTCTGCTGCTGGTGAAAACTCTCTTTAAACTCCAATTGCCATCTTTAGCCTTCCTATCTCCAACTTCTAATGTGCTGCTTCAAGATTCCTTGTGGGTTTGAAAATCAGAAAAGCCAGCTTAAAGCTGAGTTTCAAACAAGACTAGATAGTTTCCAAATAAGGGCTGGGGGAGTTCTCCAATGAGAAAAGGTCATGAGATTTAATGGAAGGACTTGGTGACATCTATTCTGGCTGCTCAGAACTTTTTAACTTGGTAATAGCTTTTTAAAAAATACAGTCTTAGGAATCAGAGCTGAAAGGAACCTTAGAGATTGTCTAATCTAATGCTCTTATCTTATAAATGAGCAAACTGTGGCTGCAAATAGTTTCCTGTGCACAATTTTATTCAATTCTGAAAATAATCCTTTGAGTATATACACAGGTAAGCCAGCTGTACAGTTGAGGCAACTAGGGCTCAGAGATGTTAAGTGACTTGCCAAATGTCCCAAAGCTAATAAGTGGTAGAGCTAGGGCTTAAATTCATGTCTTACTTGGAAGCCAGTATTTTTTATATTACATTTGGTTGCCTCTCAGGTAAAGAAAAAGAGCTAGTCTGGGATTTATAGATAGGGAGGTAGAGTTTGGTTGCTCAGTATGCCAGGGGTGGTAAAATTAGGTAGAGAAGTTAGGATAAAAAAATGCAGAAAGAAGGGAGGTCTAACTAAACAGCAGAAAGGAAAAAATGTTCTGAGCATCAATGAACCAAGTAAGACCCCTCCTGAGTGCAGAAAGCAATGGGGGAAAGGGAATGTGAAGTAATCAATCCACTATCTTTCACCCAGTAACGATTCCCTCTAGTGGGATGTATTAATGGGACCTGATGTTCGACTGGGGATGAGAAGAACAAGACAAATAATTTGAACTGAGGTTAATACTAGCTAAAATCGACATTTTTTTAAAAAGGATAAAATAACTTATAAGGCAAAGAGAAAAGCTTTTTTCTCCCTGATACATACAATTCAGATAGAGATTTATAGAGAATATGAACCTCACCTAAAATAAATTCCCCAAAGGCCATATTCTCTTGCAGTAATAGATTCAGAAAGAAAATGTACTTCATGTGTGTCTTAGAAGTTATATGCACTTTCAAAAGCAACAACAGAAAGGTGGTAGAAGAATCTCTGTGGCTTCAACAATATGTTCGCACCATCATTTGGATCTTCAATAAGATATTCTTTATTAATGTCCTTTTCAAAAGCAAGTCAGACCAAGTTTGGTATAAAACATCAGATCTCCCTCTAGTGGTTACAGCTGAACAGATTACAGTATAAAATCTGCTTTGGGCAATTCATGGATTACCTTCTTCTAGGGCACAAATATGATTCTGAGGGCTTAAGTTTCAAGACTATTTTGATTGTTATACAGTTGTTTTCTTTTTTGAAAAAAATCCATTTTGTCTCTTACAAATGTTCAACACCTCACATAAAAAGTGGATTACATATATGTATGAACGGAACTCTACATATTAGTCACCACAACTACACTGGATAGTGGCTGGAAATGGTACAATTGAAAGATATCTATCAATCAATAAATAAAATATTTATTAAGTACCCACTATGTATCAGGCACTGTGCTACGTGTTGAGGCTATGCATCCAATGAAAGAAACAATACCTACTTGCAAGAAACCTACATTTTGACAAGAGAGACAAGTACATGTATAAATATATACAAATAAATATAAAAAGCATACATATAAATGAGTTAAATAAAGGTAGTTTGAAAAAGAAGGCACGAGCAACTGAGAGGAACAAGGAAGGCTTCGTGTAGAAGGTGGTATTTTAACAGCATCCTGTAGGAAGAAAGGAGTTAGTTGGGGAGAGGGGGTTGGTTGCAGGGGCAGGAGAACATTCCAGCCACTGAGATCAGCCAGTACAAAGGCTGGGAGAGGGACTACTGTGAATAAAGAACAAAGAGAAGGCCAATTTGACTAGATGTATGAGAGGGGGAGCAGGGTCCAGTGGGATTACAAAGATATGTTGGAAATAGGTTGCAAAGGCCTTTAAAAACTAGAGAAAGGAGTTAATATTTGATACACAAAGCAATAGGTAACCACTAGACTTGAATAAGTAGGGAGGTAACATGGCTTAAGGAAAAATCAATTTGACAGCAGTGTACAGGTTGGGCTAGATTGAAGAGATATTTGAAACAGGGATACCAATTAGGGTATTTTTATAATAATCTAAATTAGAAATAATTAGGGCCTGAACTAAACTGTGAGTAGAAAGAAGGGGTAAGATCTGAAAAATATAGTGGAGGTAGAAATAGTAGGATGTGACAACTGCTTGGATATGTGAGGTGAGGGAGAATAAGGAATTGGGTATAATTCCAAGATCATAAACCTTAAAGATTAGAAAGATGGCATTACCTCTGACAGAAATGAAAAGTTTTAAAGAAGGGAGACTTGGAAGTTGGGATAATAATGAGTTTTATTTTAGCTCTGTTGAGTTTGAGATATCTCTGAAACATCTAGTTTTAAATTTCAAATTGGTAATTGGTGATGATGGATTGAAGTCCAGAAAGAGACTGGGGCTGGATTTATAGATCAGGGAGTTATCAGCATAGAAATGATATCACTAACAGAGAGATTTAGATAGAAGCATAAAGAGTCAAGGACAGAACCTTGGAGAAGAGTTGGGGGAGGTGGAGGTGATGTGGATGATGAGCCAGCAAAGGAGAAGGTCAGAGAGGTAAAAGGAGCATCAGGAGAGACCACTGTCACAAGACCCCAGAGAAGAGAGGGTATTGTGGCCAACAGCGCCAAATATAACAGACAATGATAAAGACTGAGAAAAGATCATCAGATTTGGCAATTAAGAAATCTCTGATAAATTTGGAAAGAACAGTTTCAGTTGAGAAAAGAGGTTAGAAACCAAAATGAGGAGTGAGGGGGCAGAGAGGAAATAAAGGCAATAAATATGAGCAGCTTTTTTCTAGAAGTTTGGCTGAGAATGGGAGAAATATAGGAAAGCTTAATTGAGTGGGTGGGATCTAGTGAAGACTTTTTTTAAAGCTGCGGGAGAATTTGGTATATTTGAAGGCAATACTGAAGGAAATAGACAAGGAGAGGAAAAAGTTAGGAGATAATTGAGGCTGCAATATGGAAAAGACACGAGGGGATAGAATTGAGGTAACATAACAACAAGAACTAGCGCAGTATACGCACAATGCTATCCAAATATTATTTCATTTTATCCTTAAAACAATACTGGCATACTTGAGGTGCTATCCTCATTTTACAGATGAAAAATCTGGGGCCAATAGGTTAAGTGACTTGGTCAGGATAACAAAACTAGTGACTGTCTGAACCTGGATGTGAACTCACGTATCCCTGACTCCAAGTCCAGTGGGCTATCCGCTGTGCTATCTAGTGGCTAACAGGTAAAGACACTGACCTTAGGAAGGAGAACAGTTGCCTTATTGTCTGAAACTGGAGGAAAGGAGGAGAAGGTGGGGGATAGTGAGGTTTTTGAGATTAAGAAAGGTGGGAAAGAGGAAATTCATATACAATGATCTCAATTTTTTCAATAAAGTAAGAGGTGAGGGCCTCAAGAGAGAAGAGAAAGTTTAGAAAATGTTTTGTAAGGAGTAATACAGCAAATCAATTAGGGAGGAATAAAAGGATTGCCTTATCCCAGTGAGGGCCCAGTTGAAATTAGGCAACATACTGAGAATTGCCAGAAGAGCAGGTTGGTTTTCAAAGAGGCAAAGGAACTAGAAACCAAATTGCCAACATCCATTGGATTATGGAGAAAGCAAGGAAGTTCCAGAAAAACATCTACTTCTGCTTCACTGACTACACTAAAACCTTTGACTGTGTGGATCACAACAAAATGTGGCAAGTCCTCAAAGAGATCGGAGTACCAGATCATCTTATTTGTCTCTTGAGAAGCCTATACGTGTATCAAGAAGCAACAGTTAGAACCAAACATAGAACAAATGATTGTTTTAAGATCGGGAAAGGAGTACAACAAAGCTGTATTTTTGTCACTTTAATTTATATGCAGAGTACATCATGTGAAATGCCATGCTAAATAAATCAAAAGCCAGAATTAAGGGTACCAGGAGAAATAGAAAAAAAAACAAAACACTCAGATATTGTACAATAGGAGCCAGAATGTGAGAAGGTGACCTATGACTCCACAGTTAATGTAAACTACCTTGAACAAGCAAGAGAAGCTCAAACTACCCCATTGTATAACTTGCACGTGACTCTGGGCCATGTATTGTAAGATCTGAGGCACTATGTATTCTTGGTTCTGCTGCTATATAATAACTGGCCTGGCTTGGGAGTGGGGTTGGGGAGCAGGGATCCACTATCCTGTCCTGTCGCTGCCTAGGTCTGGTCTCATGAGTAAACTGCCCCAATTATGATCAAGCTGCCATAGGCCCCTCTTTCTTTAGTATCTCAGTATTCTCTCAAATGTTTGCCACCCTATTGGCATAATCAGGGCAGAACAGACCTGCCCCCTTACAGATATTCAGACAATACCACTCTGATAGCAGAAAGTGAAGAAGAATTGAGAAGCCTCTTGATGAGGGCAAAAGAGTGCATAAGCTAGCTTGAAACAATATTTTAAAATTTTAAGATAATGATGAATGGCCCTGTCACTTCCTCAAAAATAGAGGAAGAGGGAATGGAAGCAGAGTCAGATTTCATATTCTTGGGCTCAAAGGTCACTGCAGATGGCAACTGTAGCCATGAAATTAAAAGACACTTGCTCATTGGAAGGAAAGATAATGCAAATCTGGACAGTATACTAAAAGGCAGAGACATCACCTAGTCAACTAAAGTCCATATAGTCAAAGCTATGGTTTTTCCAATAGTAATGTATGGCTGAGAGAATTGGACTATAAGGAAAGTTGAGCATCACAGAATCTGTGCTTTCAAATTGTAGTACTAGAAAAGTCTTTTTTTTTTCAACCATTTATATTATTTATTACCAAAAAATTGTAATAGTCATTTCAGTCATGTCCAACTCTTTGTGACTCCATTAGGGGTTATCTTGGCAAAGATACTAAAGTGGTTTTCCATTTCCTTCTCCAGTTCATTTTATAAATGAGGAAATTAAGTCAAATAGGGTTAAGTGATTTGCTCAGGGTTATATAACTAGTAAGTGTCTGGCACTAGATTTTATTATTATTACTATTTTTTATTTTTTAAACCTCCTCCCCCAATCTGCCCTTCCTTCTATCACCCCCTCACTCTCTTATCCCCTTCCCTGCTACTTTCCTGTAGGGTAAGATAGATTTCCATACCCAATTGAGTGTGTTTGTTACTCCTTCCTTAAGCGAATGCCGATGAGAATCAGATTCACTCATTCCCTCTCACCTTCCTCCACTTCCCTTCAAGTTTTTTCTTGTCTGTTTTATATGGGATAATTTACCCCATTTTACCTCTCATTTTCTCTTTCTCCCAGTATAATCCTCTCTCACCCCTTAATTTTATTTTTCAGACATCACCCCTTCATCTTCAACTTACCCTGTGCCCTCTATCTATCTATCTATCTGTCTATCTCTCTTTTTATATTTGTGTGTGTGTGTGTGTGTGTGTGTGTGTGTGTGTGTGTTTTCTCCCCTCCAACTACCCTAATACTAACAAAGGTCTCATGAGTTACAAATATCATCTTTCCATGCAGGAATATAAACAGTTCAACTTTAATAAGTCCCTTATGATTTCTCTTTCCTGTTTACCTTTTCATGCTTCTTTTGAGTCATGTATTTGAAAGTCACATTTTCTATTCAGCTCTGGTCTTTTCATCAAGAATGCTTGAAAGTCCTCTATTTCGTTGAATATCCAGTTTTTCCCCTGAAGGATCATACTCAGTTTTGCTGGGTAAGTGATTCTTGGTTGTAATCCTATCTCCTTTGACCTCTGGAATATTATATTCCAAGCCCTGTGGTCCTTTAATGTAGAAGCTACGAAATATTGTGTTATCCTGATTGTGTTTCCACAATACTTGAATTGTTTCTTTCTGGCTGCTTTCAATATTTTCTCCTTGACCTGGAAACTCTGCAATTTGGCTACAATATTCTTAGGAGTTTTCCTTTGGGGAACTCTTTCAGGAGGTGATCTGTGGATTCTTTCAATTTCTATTTGACCCTCTGGTTCTAAAATATCAGGGCAGTTTTCCTTGATAATTTCTTGAAAGATGTCTAGGTTGGTTTTTTTTATCATGGCTTTCAGGTAGTCCAATAATTTTTAAATTATCTCCCCTGGATCTATTTTCCAAGTCAGTTTGTTTTCCCAATGAGATATTTCACATTGTCTTCTATCTTTTCATTCTTTTGGTTTTGCTTTACAATTTCTTGACTTCTCATGAAGTCATGAGCCTCCATTTGCTGTATTCTAATTTTTAAGGAAGTATTTTCTTCAGTGAGCTTCTGGACTTCCTTTTCCATTTGTCCAATTCTGTTTTTGAAGACATTCTTCTCCTCATTGGCTTTTTGGACTTCTTTTGCCATTTGAGTTAGGTTATTTTTTAAGGTGTCATTTTCTTCAGTGTTTTATTGGGTCTCCTTTAGCAAGCTGTTGACTTGTTTTTCAAGATTTTCTTACATCACTCTCATTTCTCTTCCCAGTTTTTCCTCTAATTCTCTCACTTGCTTCTCAAAATCCTTTTTGAACTGTTCCATGGCTTGGGACTAATTCATATTTTTCTTGGAGGCTTTGGATGTAGGAGCTTTCACTTTGTTGTCTTCTTCTGGTTGTATGTTTTGATCTTCTTTGTCACCAAAGTACGATTCTATAGTTTGACTTTTTTTTTTTTGCACTGTTTGCTCATGATCCCAGCCAATTACTTGAGTCTTAAACTCTTTGTTAAGGTAGGGGTCTGCTTCCAGTGTGGAGAATGTGCTGTCCCAAGCTTTGGGGGTTTTGTGCAGCTGTTTTCAGAGATACTTTTAGGGACCTGTAAATTTTCAGTTCCTCCAAGGTGGTATGGATCAAAGGTGAGGTATTTACTCTTTTCCTGGCCGGTGCTCTGGTCTGTGAGTGACCACAAGCACTCTTTTCTACCTTGGAACTGTGGAGAGGATTCCCTCTCTACCACCACCATAAGGTTCACCATGCAAGCGCTCCTCTTCATCCCAGGACTACCACCCAGAACTTCGACCCAGATCCAAGCATGGGCAAACCAAGAGAATCCTACCTCAGCACCAGCAAAGATATCCCTGCAATCCCCCTCTGTTTGGCCACTAGATTCCCCCTCCATCTGTGGGCTGGGAACTCTGGAAGCAGGCAGCACAATGGGGCTGGGCTGGGACTGGGGCCAGACTGAGCTCCTCTATCACCCCAGTCAGACAGACCTTTCCTATTGACCTTCTAAGTTGTCTTTGGTGTTTGTGGGTTAAGAAGTATGGAAACCACCACAGCTACCCTTGATTCAATCCCCTGAGGAATGCTCCAGGTTTGCTGAGGCCTGGTCTTTGTCTCCACAGCCTGCATGGCCCGTGATGAACTGTGCTCTTTTTGTGGGTTCTGCTGCTCTAGAATGTCTTTTGATCCATTTTTTACAGGTATTTGGAGGGGTTTGAGGGACAGTTCAAACAAGTCACTGCTTTTACTCTGCCATCTTGGCTCCGCCCTGCCTAGAGAAGTATTTTGAGAGTCTCTTGGACATCAGGGAGACCAAATCAATCAATACTTAATTAATTCAGACTATTCATTGGAAGGACAAATACTGAAGCTGAAACTTAAATACTTTAGCCACATAATGAGAAAACAAGACTCTTTGGAAAAAAATCCTGATGTTGAGAAAGATGGATGGAAAAAGGAAAAGAGAATGGCAGAGGACTAGATGGACACACTGCATCATGGAAGCAACATGAGCTTGGACAGATTTCAAGAGATAATGGACAATAGAAGGGTCTGTGTACTATGGTCCATGGAGTCAGACAGAATTGAAGAAATGAACAACAACAAATGATGTACCCAGTCAGCAGGGCTGTGACTTCTTCCAGCTCTTTTCCGTAGGTAAGATTGAAGGGAACAGATGAAAATAGAAGTAGACAAGAGGTCAGCTTTGGCAAGGGATAAACAATGTTAGGAGAAGGGAATAAGAGATTTGAGAGGACACTGTATTGTTGAATTGGCTATCAGAGGTTAGGGAGAGGAAGGAAAGTGATATCTGAGCAGGTATCAAGCCTGAGAAAATCCTCAGAGGCAGAAGGATTAGAGTTCTCAATGGGTAGGTGTAGAAGGAGTAAGGCAGAGGGAGAGACAGAATGACAGATTATGGTCAGGTAAAAGAATATCAGAGTTTTTAATTAGAGAACTGGAACACTCATGTATAATGTAAAATCGATATGTGAAAGAACAAGCCTGACAGAAACAGAGGCATTAAATGTTGGGCCTCAGGTTAAAATAATAGGGATTAATTATATTCTTCTCCTATACTAGGATCTTTTGGGGAATTCGCCTATTAAGAGAATATATTAGAAGACATCTCAATTTCACCTTTGCAACATCTGTCCTATATGAGCTCTTCTCTCATTTGACACTGCCACCACTCTAGTGCAGGCCCTCATCAACTTGCACTTGGACTACTGCAAGAGCCTGCCTCAGATCTCTCTCCACTCCAATCCAACCTCCACTCAGCCACCAAAGTGAATTTGCCCAAACTCATTCAAGGTAGGTGGATGTTTAAACTGTTATCTAGTGATTTTTTTTTCATCTGGGCCAGACACATAAACTCATCCTCAAAAACAAATTCATTTGGTGAGGGATCAGGGTTGGTTAGGCGGGAATTGATCTGAAGTACAAAGACTGCACTGCTGGAATTCTAGCAGTAAAACTTCCTATTTTAATTAATTATTTTTGCTAACTAGATGCCAAGTTCCATTGATTATGCACTCATATTGTCAGCTGGTCACTTTTTGCCCACCTTCCACTCACACACACCTCACACGTCTATTTATGGCTCTAGTGGACACTATGAATATTTCTGAAAAGTATTCTAGTTATCTTCCCCTAACAAAGTTAAAAGAAGCAATTTGTAAACATTACTTAAGAATTTTTTCCCCCATCCTCAAAAAGCTACTCTGTGATTTCTTTTCATCCTTTACAAAGTACACTAAGTCTGAGGTGGAAATGGAGGGGCAGGGAGCAATTTTTTTTTAATTACATCAAAATCAAACATTTTCATCATCATTTATTAAACTACCAAGTAACTCCCAATGACAGAATCATATATACTAAAGCTCAGAAACAAAAAGACGCTGATTAAATGCTTGATTCATTTTACTGGTGAGTTCAATCCTATTATCAATAGTCACAGAACATCTGAATATTAATTTTATATTAACTCTTGATTTCTGTAATCCCAAGCAAACTTTTATTTGAAAACCTTAAAAATAATTCAGTTTTCTGGATTAAAGAACCAAAGGAATGCTGTATTCTAGATAATGTGAAACTATCTTTAAAAGAAAAAAAAGTTACTCTAATATATTGTTTGTAGAATATAGAACATGCTAAGAAAGCTGGAGGATTTAGAAACTATTCAAGTTTCAGAAAGTGTTCAAGAAACTAAAAAACTTCTAACTAATACCATACTATGCAGGATCCAATAATGAAAAAGATAAAGCGTTTTGAAACAGTTGGTGACATTCATTACATGCATTTTGGTAGCATTCACAAATACGTAGAGGCTCCCAATCACAAAATTAAAGCATCATTCTCATATATCAATGGAAATCATTGACTTTGCTACTAAAAGGGGGGGGGGGGTGAGGATTTATTGCATATGAGTTACACGTTGTATAAGCCAATATTAATATCCTGGCAAGAAGCTTCAAAGGCTTTATAAGAAACATTTCACAAATATTCTGCCACATACATACACAGCCACACCCATATACATACCCCTTGTGAGTATGATCTCCCAGGTATTGAGAAAGAGCAGCAAATTAACAAAACAGAAGACTCGATAAAACCCTTGGCCCCTCTGGTAGCCAAATAAGACAAAATGGTTGATCAGAAAGCTGCCAAAGGCTTACCCACCAGCTCAAAGTTATCTAAATATTTCTCAGCATTTAAAACAGAAGAAAGGCTACAATATACCACAATCTGAGGATAAATAACCTAATTATATTTGAAATCATGTGGCAACCCTTTCTCTGCCCTTCCAATTATAGTAGGTAGGCAACTACCAATTTCTGCCCAGAACCCATTTTATCATGTTTTTAATAAAGAAAAGTGCTTATGGCAGACTATACTGATTTTATGTGGTTAGGAAGTAGAGAAGCAGAAGAAGGCTGTTACTGGGGCAGAGTAACTATGTCTGCACACTTCTGATGATGATATGGGCTATGAGGAACCAACCCATTTTTCCTTCTTTCCCTTTCACCCAAGCCTCTCCAGTTCCCTTTTCCTTTCTCCTTTCTTCACCCATAAAGCTCTAGCAGCACATAGCCACACCTGTTCCTTTAATGGGTGGGGAGTGATTTCAGGCAAAAGGTATAATATAAAAAGAATGGTGATTGGGGAATATTGTGCATTTTCACTGAACCTGGGCAAATATAGCTCTTATCTTCAGTTCCCTGACCTGGTAACTGTGGAGGTGGAGGGGAGTAACTTTTATCCTATTTAACTTTTAAGTTATCGTTTTAATCCCTATTTAGCAAATTTGGTTTTAATTAGATTTTATGGTCCATAAGTACTTATTACATTTTAAAACTTGAACTTGAATAGCAGGCTAAGCCTATGGTTATTGCTTTTGATGACTCCATGGTCTCTTGCTTCACTTCAAATCCTAACTCTGTCCTTTACTAGCTGTGTGACCTCAGGCAAGTGACTTAACCTTTCTTGGTCTTGATTTCTCAAAATGTGTAAATTGAGTTACTTGGACTAAATCAACTCTAAGTTCTCTTTTAGATCAAAATCTAGGATGCTATGATTTGTTTTCCAGATTCCTGAAGCAGTAAAATTAGGAAGCATTCCTGTTCTATTCATTTTCTAGGACTAAGAATCTTCTTTTATGGTCTTTATTTTTATAAGTACTCAGGACAATCAACTAGAAACAAAATGTAACTTTTCCAACTCTTTTTGCAGGTCCTCTCGCAAAATTTGAAACGGGAGTGGAAGGAATAGCAACAGGCAGTTTTTAATACGGGACTAGGGTAGAAGAGATATTAGGTCTCACTATATTGATTTAAGTGTCATCTATAAAGACAGCATTTAAATTCTTGAGAGCAGATGAGATCACCAAGACAGAGAGTAAATGAGAAGGAAAGCTGGCTCAGGTACCTTTAATAGAAGGATGATGATCCAGCAAAAAAGAAAGATAGAGCAGGGTGAGACCGGGAGAAGGAGAATAAAGAGCAAATACTATCATGGAAGCAGAAGAGAAAATATCCAAGATGATGGTTTATCAACAGTATCAAAAGCTTCAAAGAAGGCAAAGAGGAGAGAGAAAGAAAAATCAACCAAACTGATTCATTAAAATACCTTCAGTCAGCGGGTGGAAACCAAAATGGCAAACGGGTGAGAAATACTTGGGTGATGAGAAAGTGACAATAATAATATGATTATAATTCATTATAAATAAGGAAAGGAATGAACATAATTCTAAGAATATGGTTGTAATATATAGGACAATAGCTTAAGAGAGATAATAGGGTCAAGCAAATTCTGTTTGTTTTTTCAAGTATTACATAAGACCAAAGCATCTTTATAGGCAATTGGAAAGATGCTGGTACACAAAGGAAATAATGGATAGGGAGGGGAAGGGAAATACAGTGAGCCAGTTATCAAGGAGGTATGTAATGATCAAAAGCACAAAAAAGGGTTTGGCAAGAAAAAGGATCACCTCTTTCTCATCTTGTCCTCAAACACAGGCATGAAGGAGGAGATGATAGGTGAAGATGTAGAGAGATTTTGAGGAGTAGTAGTATGAAGTAGTAGAGATGAGGGAACTCACAGTGGATAGTTTTTGATTTTCCAATGAAGTAAGAGACTACGACATTTGTTGAGAGAAGAGTGGTGTTGGGAACTTGAGGTGAGAAAAGAAGGTTTGAAACAGCCACTGACATCAGTGGGATAAAGAGCTAATCAAGGAAGAATTAAGGGATTATTGTACAACAATGAAAATCTAGTTTAAATCAAATGACATGACTCTTCAGATGATCCAATTCACTCAGTTGTGTGGCTTTCCTCAGTAGTAAAGGTAGGAACAGAGAAGGAGAATGGGGGGAATGACCCAGAGTTAAGGACTAGTACAGTATAGGCTAGGAGACAGAGTACAGGTGCCCTGGTCAACTCTACAGTCAACATTATGAAAAGAGAAAGGCGAGAGCATGGGTGATGGATTAGAACCAAAAGGGATGGAGGTTGTGGATGGTGTTTTTAGATGAAGAATAGATTTAGAAAGAATGTGACAGAGGAATAGATGAAAAGGAAAGAGATTCTGATTAGAAAGGGGAAACATCAGAATTCAGAAGCATGGAAGTTGACTAGTTATGAGTGATAGTAAAAGCTAAAATATGACCTTTCCTTTGGGGAACTGAGGTGGAGAGAAGGTGGAGGTCATGGGAGTTAATTATTAAGTTGGAAAGCACGATTTTTAAAGGTAAATCAGTATGTATACTTAAGCCCCAGATATTAGAGCAGGAGTGAGGATACAGAATGAGACTGTGAGCCAAGAACAAGATAACATCCCAAAAGAGAATATCTATCTTCCTATAACCTATAAGAACACATTTTTTTTTCCCAATAATTCAGGCTATAAGAAAGCAGTCAGTGGTCATAGAGTGAAAGAGAATAGACTTAAAAAAAAATATGACTCACAATACAAAGATTTTGGCTACTAAGATGGATTCCCAGACATAGGGTTGGAGGAAAATTTCTTCTATTTCTAGCTGAAGAATCTAGACATTGAAAATTTTATGTAAATAGGTCAACTGGACAAAGAAAAAGATAAACTGTTGTCTATTCTGCTCTTGTCTTTGATGATTAAATCAGCCACTGGTTTAGCTGAGCCACTGAACCGCTAAGACCAGCCAGGGGATCCAGTGATATACCATCATCATAGAATATAGATACATAGAATTCAGGACTGTAAGGGACCTCAAAGATTGCCTAATTCAACTCTCTTATTTGAAAATTAATCCATGAATAAACTGAGGCCCAAAATGGTAATTTTGCTCAAGGCCATATCAGTAATAAGTAGTAGCATAGCTAGGATAGGACCTGATATCTTCTGAATCTAAATACAGTGCTTTTCACCACTAGATAGGCTACACTGCTTCTTTCTGTCCCAGAATGGCAGAAAAAAAATCCTATGCTTAGAGCTACACTTAGAAATAAACCTGAAAACAAACCTGTCTCTGAGAGTTAGTATGAAGACATTTTTAGTCCCAATATTTACTATGCTTTTCCTTCAGGGATTTGATTTAATTTTTATTCTGGAAAAATACAATATGATACAATGCTAAAAAAACATAAAAGCCTCAGATCAAAAGAGGTACTTACCACATTCTGGTTGATCTTGTGTCGAAAGCAAGTGATATTAACTACGTAAGGCCAGTCATCAGGTTCCATCAAGACTCCGGTGGCATGGGCACAAGTTACATGAAAGGAAGCTGGGCAGCGTCCATAAGAACACTGGATGCAGGCCCCAGAAACTTTCTTAACTCTCTGTCTGCAGAAGATGCATTTCTATAACAGCAAAACAGAAAATAATGTAAATGAAAGCACAGTAGTTCCCCTGATTCCCATGTAACATGGAATAAGAGCTATTAAAAAAAAAAAAAAGAAAGAAAAGAAAAAGAAAAAGGTCTGTTACAACACCAACAGAGCCCATTCTCTCCAGGGATCACAGTAGTGAAAACAGCTATAGCAACATGATCTGCCTGCTTTGAAGAAAACATTAGTCACACACTATAGGAAGTATATTTAAAAACTTCTGGTGGTGGGGAAGGCCAAGCATATCTGACCACACTTGTCTAGTTACACAACATAGGAATGAACCCCAAACACATTTCTATGAATCAGCCTAGAATGTCAAGTCCATTGTTGTTTAACCAGCAGATTTTCATACCAAAAAATGTGCCAGGAGGGTAGGAACAAACACTTTTCTAAGGGAATACTTCAAAAATACTGTAAGAACATACAGACAGTTGGGGATTTTTAAAAACTTATTTTCTTTACAAAGAAATTCTGAATGTTAAATGGTCTAATGTGGCAACTGAGGACTCAAGTATTTAATAATCCAAATCTGAACTCAAAGTACCTAACATGAAAACCTGCTTCCTGAAGTGAGTAAATTGAAAAGCACCCCAAAGAGCATAATTTTGCCAAATAGTTGTAGCTGGCTGTGCCTAAGGAAGCTAGAATGAAAATAGAAACAGCAATAATGATTATCACAATTCCAAAATTAAACTGTAGACAATTAGTCCTATAGCATGTCAGCACATTTCTTATGAGAGCCGGAGAAAATCCAACAGTTTTATGTTATGGAAGCTTTGTGAATGAAAACTAGAGGGTTAGTAATCTGCAGAACTACATTAGTACTCAATAAAACAAGAGAAATGGCAAAGAAGTGTGGTGAAAAGGAAAGAAGGCTGGATTTGGAATAGAAGCACTTGAGTTCCCATCTTAGCTCTGGCACTTACTACCTATGTGACCTCCAATAAGTCATTTCATATGTCTGGGCTTCAGTTTTGTCACCTATAAAATGAGGGAGTTGAACTATAATAATTGTAATCACATTTAAACAGCACCTGCTGTATACCACACACTGTGCTCAACATATTACAAAGATTATCTCATTTGATCCTCACAACAACTTAGTGAGGTAGGCACTATTATTGTCTTCATTTTATGGTTGCAAAAACTGAGGCAAATAGATGTTAAGTGAATTGTCCAAGGTCACACAGCAAATAAGTGTCTAAGATCTGAATTCAGGTCTTCCTGACTCCAGGTTCAGCACTCTATCCACTGTGCCACGTACTGATCTAGTAAACTATCTATGTAACCCATAAAGCTCTTTCTAACTATATATGTTTGAACATCCAGTTCAGATCAACAACAAACCAAGAGACAACTCCTTCGGGGAGGGGAGGAGAAGTACATGCTGATCAAATGGTAGTCCAAGTGCTACTTTTTTCTCCCTTGAAACCTACCACCACCTCCAAGAAAAAAGTCATTTAAGTCATTGATTTTTTTCAAGGCAATAAGATTAATTACCCAGAAAAGTTAATGTATCTTTTAAAAGGGAGAAGTTTCCTTTGGATAGTAGTTTTTAAAGACAGGTCTTGGACTATAATGACAAAGAACAAAAACAATTTGGCACCATTGTGAGGGAAGGGAGAAAAGAAGAAATATATCTATATGTTGGATAGAAATAGAAACAAAAAGCTTCATAATACACACAGGAAGATGATTTTACTCCAGATACATATTAGATTAATCTGAATGACTCAAAATAATCACAAGTACATAAAAAATGACAAATTAGTTTCTAGAAGTGCAGGTAATATATGCTATATAAATGGTAAGAAAGCTGCATGGATGTTGTACCACTGGGTTATACCACAAAGCATAATAATACTATTGAGAATATATACTTACAATTATCTCTCATATATGAGTTGATGAAGTAAATAATTAAGCATAGCATAATGTTGTAGAAAAAAAGCTTGTATTTCAATTCAAAAGACTTGGGTTTAGATCCTGTCTCTGCTATTTATTTAATTTGTGAGACCTTGGGCAAATCTTAATTGAATCAGTTCAATGTTTATTTAGTACCTCGATTCAAAGATAAAAAATAAAACTGTCCTTGAGCTGTCATTCTATGGTGGGCTGGGGATACAATATGTATATAGCATAAATAAATACAAAAAAAAATATTCAAAGTTCAGTACAAAATAACTTGAAGAGAGAAAAAGCTTGAACAACAGAGTCTTTTTTAGAGGTTGTCCCCAAGACATACTTTGAAGAAAACTAGAGATGCTATTAAATGAAAGTAGAAGAAAATGCATTCTCTTTGGGCTTCATTTTCCTCATTTGTAAAATATGGAATTTGGAACAGAAATATAAGATAGTATTATATATTGCTGATCTACAAAACAACTTTGAAGAGTCACCTCATACCCAACAAATTGGCTATGATGACAAAATATAGGGATAATCAGTGTTGAAAGGCTTGTGGCAAGAAAGGTTTATGGAAAGATACATATTGGTGGAACTGTGCACTGATCCAAGCTTTCTAAAAAGTAGAATTATGCTTAAAAAAGTGATTAAAATAGTCATACCCTGTACCCTGGAGATCCTACTATTGGGCCTATTCTTCAAGGAAGACAATGATGAAAAATAAAGGCCCCATAAACAATAAAACATTTTTAGCAGCATCAGAAACAAAGTAAATGCCCATCACAACTGGGGAATGGCTAAATATTATACAATATGAAGAATCAAAGAAGCAAGGCAAGATGCATGAACTGATGCAAAGTGAAGTAAGGACAAACAGGGAAACAATATACTGCCACCAAAATATAAACTGAACAACAAAAATGTTGAAATTAAATGCTGTGAAATTATAATAAGCAGGCTCTCAAAAAGTAATTTAAGAATGCACCTCCCTGCCTTCTATGCAGAAGTGGGGATCTATCAATGTGGAACATGGCATATGGTGCCATCCTTAACTGATATATTATTTAGTTCTGATGAACTGGCTTTTTTTTTCCTTTTTAAAAATTACTTGCTAAAAGGAATAGTTGTGTGTGTGTGTCTGTGTCTGTATCTGTCTGTCTGTCTGTCTAGAGGGATATACTGGGAAATCAAAGTGTTGTAAAAAGAAAAAGATAGCCATTACACATTTAAATGCAACAAAAAATAAAATTATAAGAATGACAACAAAATATTACAGATATAGTTGTACTCCTTTAGTAGAAATATTACATATACCTACAGAAAAAAAATAAATATAACACTAACTGAATATTTAAAGCAAACATGAGAAGAAAAGAGAAAAAACACTGCCTATTTTGGAAGCTGAGACAAGTTTCATAGCACATTATGTATCTTCAGAATGGAGATCCACAATTTTTGTTGACATTTTAGAAGAAAGTTATATTTAAACTCACTTTAATACCACAAAATGTATATTGTAATAATATTGTTACTATTAAAAGTTCATAACAGATGAACCTGAGTGATAAAATTAAAAGAAGTACACTATAATTCAGAACTTAAACAGAATCTCAGATTTTATAACTTTTCTGGATAAGTGGAGATTGAGATGGGAAGCTGAGAAATTAACTATAGGCTGGTATTGAGGGAAGGAATTTGAACTCACGAAGATGAGTCTTCCTGACCCTAGGGCCTGGCACTCTTATCCACAGCACTACCTACCTGTCCAAATTATAGAATAGGGGTGGGTAAACTGTGGACAAAGGGGCTGATCAGGCCCATTGTTTAATATCCAAACTAGCAAGTAATTAAAAAAGTATCTGTAACTGTTGTATTTTTACCTTAAAAATTCACATAATATATCATAATTGTTATTTAAACATGTGGGTGGAAGGGGTGGCTAGATAATGTTTGTGCTGCTATGCCAACTGCAATCCAATTTTCTAACCTTGTGTGTTTCATGAATGAATTTTTTCCGTCATGTGTCAATGATCTTGGAAGCATAAGTAGGTAAGGCACACAACAGTAAGTAATTAAAAGATCATCACAGAATAGAGAAGGGCTCTTAAAGATATAAAGCTTTTCCATAGGAATTAATGGAAGAAAGGGACAGAGAAAGGAATAAACACTAACTGGAAGGGATTTTTTTAGGTGAAGAGATTTTAGTAGTAATAACAATAACTCATACTGATACAGTATTTTAAGATTTATACTCTCCTCACAACAACCTTTTAAGTTAGGTAGTACAAGTATTGATACCCTCATTCTGCAGATGAAAAAACTAAGGCATGAAAATGAAATGACTTGCCTATGGTAACGCAGGTAACAAGTGTCAGAAATTCCTAATTCCCAAAGGGAAATTCGTAGAAATGGTAACTGTCACTATTGACAACAATCTTTATCAACCTACTCTTCATACCTTTCAATATAAAGAAAAGATGGTCTAACTAAAGGGAAATGCAAGATTTCACTGACCTGAATAATAAGTAACAAAAGTAAAGTCCTCTCAAGCTTAATTTATTTTCTTCTCAGAGTTTTAAAGTAGTAAAGACTAACATGAACTACACTTACGGCCTTGGGGCAAAGAACACAAGAGCCTGCAGTACATTCTGAGCAGTGCCTAAGAACACAGCCAACGGCACAGAAAATATTAGATGACCAATATTCATAGCCTTTAGCCCTTTGTTAATGCTTCTGGAGTACCTCTACCCTGAGAGGCTTCATTAATAGAGCAGGTAACAATTTGGAATTTTGAAACAGCTAAACACAATTGGCTTTATTACAAAGTAACCAAAGGGACTAAGTTATTACTTAATGAAACAAACCTAAATCAGAAATTCTAGTACAGCAGAAAGAATATTGGAT
This sequence comes from Vombatus ursinus, assembly GCF_900497805.2. NCBI lineage: Eukaryota > Metazoa > Chordata > Mammalia > Diprotodontia > Vombatidae > Vombatus > Vombatus ursinus. The sequence goes on from NW_020954548.1 coordinate 23,694,992, forward strand.
TCTTTAATTTCAGCTCTGCTATTTGCTAATTTTGTGACTTTGGACAAGATACTTAGCCTCCCGAGGGCTCTGTTTCCTCTTCTTCAAAATGAAGATTTTGTACCAGATGATTTTTAAGTTGCCTTTAAGCTCTAAATCTATTAGCTTATGAACACAGGAAAAAAAAACTCACATGTCCTAGCTAGCAATTATAAACATATATGACTATATTACTTAGTCATTATCTCCTAGGATGTTACTATTAAAGATTCACTTGTTTTGAAGTGAATTGTACATGCCCTAAGACATTCACAATGTCCATAAGAAACCATATCCTGATCTTCCCTTGCTAAGTTCATTTGCCCATTCACGCACTGCTTTTGTTCAAGCAGTTATTTTACCCAATTCAAACTGAAGCCAACAAATGGGTATTGGTAGGTCCAGTGAAACGAATAGGGAAGATCTGGGAAGTCTGCTCGGAATGGTGCTGAAAAGTAAGAGGAAGTGCAGCTATGGGACTTTATGAAAGTATGTCTTCAAAACCTTATTGAACCTAGTGAGTTCTTAAAGTCAGGCAGTAGATTCAAATCCCTAATGTGATCAAGAATTCCCTTTCCATGAATTCTAGTCATAATAATTCTCCCCTTTCCTTTCTCTCCCGTTACTCTGATGCCTGCTCAGGAATGTCCCAATATATCTTCTGTGGAATTCATCTCTGAAAAAATTATCCACAATAATCTCTGGGCCTTGGATTCTCTGTTCTAGCTTGAGTTCATTTGTTCTTAAAGATCCAGCTGTCCTAAACAGCAAACCATTCCTGAAGGAAGAAGAGAAGAATGGAGAATGGCTTCAGTAAAAACCTGAGGGAAGGAGGAGGAAATGCCTCCAAGAAATTAATCTTCTACATGCTAGAAAAAGGCCAAAGGGCAGAAATAGGGTGAAGTGAAGATCTTGGCAACTCTAAACCAACCGCATGAAAGGGACTATTTGTAAATGAAATACTGAACACCATTCTTTGGAATATTCTGCATATACAGGAATTATCATTTTTAAAACACTAAAAAACACATAGTATTCAATGTTTGAAGAATTTTAGACAAAACAGAAGAAATGACAATCTTAATGTCTTTCTAACAAAACTGATTCACAATGAAATTATATAATTCCATAAAAGGGCAAGGATTCTGTCGGGTAAAGGAATCTGAATACCATCTCAAAATTGCTCCACAATTTTTTTTGCCAGAGTGGTATTCATTGTATGCTCAACTCATTGTCTGGCTAATAATTTTTCCTTCTAAGTCAGGTGACTCCTTACCTTTTAGGGGATGAGAAAGTACTCTTACTCTCCCAAAACTTTTGGATGGACAAGAGAGGAGGTGGGAGGGATGAGGAAAGCTTTGGAATACAACAGTCTAGGTCAGGGAAGCAGGGTCCTGAAAAACTAGTAAAGCAGTATGGAAGCATGCTGATGAACACGGAAAGTTGCATCTCAAGGGGCTTATTTTGGTGAGTAGCATGCTTTTCTCTTTATAGCAGGATATACCAGTGAACCACAGGAAGGGAGGACATGGCAATGGTTGTTTTCTATCATTTGCCATGAACTGTTAGAGACCCTTAGCTTGAATCACTTTACTATCTAAGGTAATAAAGAATGACACCGAGGAAATAGAGAGGCTATGAGAAAGAAATTCAAGATAAATATAAATATAAATATAAATAAGATTTATATTGTATATTTGAGGATATGTTGCATGGAATCTCATCTCAGGTTTCCCAACAATAAAACAGGAACCTTTTTTTACCATTTCCACATGGATGTTTGAAAAGAAAAGCTTTCAGACATGTCAGCTATTCTGAGAGACTCCAAAGTTAAAAGACCACAGATTTTTTCCACCCCCCACACCTATTCTCACAAAGTCAAGTGCTGTGAGGATTCCTCGGGCAGGTATGATTTATATAGCACTGTGTTGACTCAGGGAACTGTAGATTTCCATACTTATTCCCATGGCACAGGCTATTAGGGCTACTAATGGATACAAGAGTTAATGAAGTAGCTGGTACAGACGATCTGTGAATCACCAGGTTTCAAGTTCCTTGAATGCACAGCATGGCTGCTGTAAAGAGCACTAAAAAATGTCGAGTTGGGAAGGTTTGAAGGCAGGTGCTTTGTTGTTTGTTTGTTTCTTAAAGTCTGCTTTCCAATATATTGTGGGTTGTTTTTGTTATTTTGCAAGACTATTGGTTTCTTTTTTAAATAAATGACTTCAAATAGGCCACTCAGACTTTTAAATTACTGCATGCAGCATTACTAGCAACAATGAACTTTTCAGTGCTCCAAGTAAGATAATACATTAAGAAAGAATTGTTGGGGCAGCTACATGGCGCAGTACATAGAGCACCAGCCCTGAAGTAGGAGGACCTGAGTTCAAATTCGACCTCAGACAGAACACTTGACACTTACTAGCTGTGTGACCCTGGACAAGTCACTTAACCCCAATTGCCTTAAAAAAAAAACATAAAAAATAAAAGAAAGAATTGTCATTTTGCATTGGTGAAGGGAAGTTTCCTTCCCCACTCTGATGAAATCACAGGTGCTGACCAATACCTAGATACATGTAGATATACAGGTACACATATATAAATCACTATATATTTCATATGTTCCCTACCTGTAATTGCTCTGACACAAAGACTCTTGTCATTTTGCATCTTTATATCCTGGACATCTAGCTAGCAAATAGCTTAATTTCTTTTTGATAAGAGCTGGCACTTGTACAGTACTTTAAGGTTTACAAAACTCTTAAACAGATCAACTTAGGCAACATTCACAATAACCCTAGGAGGCAGGTGCTTATTTTCCTCCTCATTTTACAGTTGAAAAAACTGAGACAAACAAGTGAAATGATTTGCCCAGAGGCACACAGCTACTAAGTGTCTGAGACCACATTTGAACTCAGGTTGACCTGACTCCGCCCCCAGTGCCACCTAGAAGCCTAAAGTAAGTGACATCTACCTACAAGGATACAAATTCACATACAAGTAAAAATAGTATATATACAAAATAAATACAGTGATAAGGGGTGGGGGGGGGGGGGAGAGAGAGAGAGAGAGAAAAGAGGATGGAGATGGAGTGAGACACTAACAATAGAGGGAACCAGGAAAGGGCACTTGAGGTGAGCCTGGGAGAGAGTTAGGGATTTCAAGAGATGAAGGCAAAATTTTTCTGGTCTCTGTAGCCTAAGGGTGTGACCAAAGTACAAACAAACAACATGAAATTACATTGTAAAGTATAGTTCTGTATATTTCTACAACCACTCATAAGAGGAAGTCCTCTGCCCCCCCTCCCAAAAATTATTTCAACATTTCAAGCTCAAAACATTAAAAATAAATGGCTCATGATGCCCAGGGTGTTGAATTAGACCTTTATTTATGATATGTTTCACAAGTCATTTATCTTAACATTTTATATTTGGCTAGATTCACTCAGCTTCGGGTGAGAAAACTAGAAACAAGTCAGAGAGCAAGTGAAAGGAAGAAAGGCCAAAGAGATGAGCTCAGCACAGCTAGCAGATGGAGAAGGGAGATTTGGCAGAGATGACTTGCAGAATAAACCTGTGATTTATTAAAAACATGGATGGAGAATCCTTCTTGGTAGTGATTAAATGTTAAACAAGAAAAAATAAACAAAAGGACTCTAGAACAAAACTGTAGGCAAGCCAGTTCACACCATAGGTGTGATAGGTAACAAATTAATGGATAGTTTTCCATGCAAACTACTTCAAGAACACTGTTACACTGTTTTACTTGTGTTTATGAACAGAAACATCACTGGGAAAGTTTTTCCATGTACCTGAAATTTTAAAGCATGATGATGGAAAAGCTGCCCAACTTTATTATTTTATTTTTTTTTATATTGAATTTCTGCTTTATTTCTATGCTGCTATTGGTTACACTCACATTGCTGGAGCTGGAAACCCTAAACACCTTACTTCACATTTAAGAGGAGTGTTTCACACTTCATTAGTCCAATTAATACAACTAACATGACTGTCTATACTCTGATACCTTTATCAGATGAGAACACCTCTTTGAGTTACAAAATCAATCAAAAGAAGGCATAAACTATGTGCAAACAACCTAGTTAATCAAGGATGACATCAGATCACACAACATATTGGGATTGGTTACAAGAATTAGACAATTTCTGGGCTGGAGGTCGCAGTTGAATTTCTAACAACTGCTTCAAGGGTTAAACGCTAGGAGCACTTTCAGGAATCAGTGACTTGAATCTGTAACTAGAGGGTAGCAGGTGGGAGGTGAATGATCCCAGAGGGAGTGTCATACTCCTAATTCCCCTTTCTACTGATTAGATCAATGCATAGAGCTGAGAATTGAGAGAAGACAAATGAGGCACATTGAGGAAAGGCAGCTTTAGGATTTTCAGGGGGATGGATGTTTTCTCCTATTCTTAATCATTGGGGGGCGGGGGGGAGCTCTTGAATAGCATTACCAGAGAAATTCCACAATCCCTCAGAAATACTTCTAGAACCCTGAGGAATCTCTGGGGACCTGATCCACCAAAGTGAATGGGAGTTTGGAATTAGACCTGGAGGACATGCTACACAGAGATGAGAAAACAGACCCTTGGGGAGGGGAAATGATTTGTCCAAGGTCACACAGCTAGTAAGTGGCAGAAATGGACTTCAAATCTGAATCTTCTGTTATATTTGGTGCTCTACCAGGTTAATTCCCCAATAGTACGGAACCCTACAAGTGGTTGCTACTTCCATGTGACTAGAATGAAGTTATTTTAATTTTCTGAGTGTCCAAGGCCTAGAAATCCAGGCAGCTAAGAAAATAATGTAAACAGTGAGAGAAGAGAAGCAGTAATCATGGGATCATGGAAAGACCACTGGAATAGACATCAGGAAACCAGAATTCCATTTCTGGTTGTGCTGCTAATTAGTTGTGTGAACTTGAGTAAGTAAGCATTTGCACCTCTAGGAGGACCTGTTTCCTTATCTGCAAAATGAGGGGATTTGAAAAATGTAATATAATTTTGACAACTTCTTGATGATTTAGATGAAAAAAGGCAAAAATCAGGAAAACAAATGCTCCAGGTCTCTCATGGAGGATATCTGGTATAGAATATCAACCAGAGAGGGATTCTCAATATATGGTAAGGTCGTCCAAATGCTATTTCCAGACGACATTGCTTTTACTGCATCCTGCTTTAGAATACTATATACTGAGAGTCATAATTACGCAAAGGAGTTTGACTTGGCTATTCACATAAGGGAAAAAGGGGGGGAGAGATGAGAAACACCCATTATCTAGGTTACATTGTTGTATAGACAACTCATAGAGCTAGGCCATTATGATAAATATATTAATGCAGATATATACACATTATGTGTATATTCACATGCATTTATACACATACACACACGTATGTACGTATAATCTCATTTGATCCTCTGGGAACAACCCTGGGATGTAGAAGCCTATAGTAAGTGACATCTACCTACTATTACCAAATATTTTACAGATGAGGAAACAAGTTAAGTGTCTTATCTAGAGTCATGCAGCTAGCAAGTATCTGAGGCCCAATTTGAACACAAGTCTTCCAGACTCCAGGTCCAATGCTCTTTCCACTGCATCACTGGCTGCCCGTATAATTGCAAAATGCTTGGCACAGTCCCTGGCCCATAATAAGCACTAAATAAATGTTAGTTATTATTATATTATTAGTACAGTGTATCCTGTGCATAGTAGGCACTGAATGTTTGTCGAACTGAAATACCCCCAAACTTCTCCCTGAGTCAAAAGAACATCTTTTTCATATCACTACTTCTAAAGGGGGAAGAGATATAAAGCTTTGAATTATAGGTGTCTACAGTCTCCAAAGAACCAAAGTTACATGACCCTGCTACTGTTGCACAAATAAGCGAACAGATCTTATAAAAGGAAAGCTAAGTTTTATGTCCTTGAATCCTGAAGACTGATGTCTGTAGTATATGTACTGAGGATTTATGGGAGGACATAGACTAGAGAACTAGAGGGAGGCACAGCCCAGTTATTATCTCTACTTTCAGATTGAGGAAATATAGACAGCCACAGTTTCTGTGATTTAATAATCATATATATGTGTGTGTGCATGTGTGTAATGTATTTTCTGTGGGAGAAAAAGTCTGTGGCTACTTTTTTTCTGTGACTACTTCAAAAAAATATATTTACACTAACTTAAAATACACAGAGCACTTAAGTCACTATCCTACTGGTGTAAAAATAAGTAAAAACGGTTCTTACCAAAAAAAAAAGCAAAATTTGGTATATGGTGTGAGATTTTGGTCAATGCCTAGTTTTTGCCATACTCTTTTCCAGTCTTCCCAGCAGTTTTTGTCAAATAGTGAGTTCTTATCCCAAAAGTTAGGGTCTTTGGATTTACCAAATAGTAGGTTATTATAGTCATTGATTACTGTGTCTTGCATACCTAACCTATTCCACTGATCCACCACTCTATTTCTTAGCCAGTACCAAGTAGTTTTGATGATTGCTGCTTCATAATACAATTTAAGGTCTGGAATGCTTAGGCCACCTTCCCCTGCATTTCTTTTCATTAGTTCCCTTGATATTCTGGAACTTTTTTTATTCCAAATGAATCTTGTTATTATTTTTTCTAACTCTATAAGATAATTTTTGGTAGTTTGATTGGTATGGCACTGAATAAGTGAAGTAGTTTAGACAGAATTGTCATTTTTATTATATTAGCTCAGCCTACCCATGAGCAACTGATGTTTTTCCAATTATTTAGATCTGATTTTATTTGTGTGAAAAGTGTTTTGTAATTGTGTTTGTATAGTGTCTGGTTTTGTTTTGGTAGGTAGACAGAAGAATTCATGACCAAACAGGAGATAGAGAACATCAATAAATGCAAAATGGATAATTTTGATTACATTAAATTGAAAAGTTTTTGCACAAAGTCAATGCAACCAAGATCAGAAGAGAAATAGAAAACTGGGAAAGAATTTTTATAACCAGTGTATCTGATAAGGGCCTCATTTCTAAAATATACTAAGTCAAATTTATAAGAATACAAGTCATTCCCCAATTGATAAATGGTGAAAGTATGTGAACAGGCAGTTCTCAGATGAAGAAATTAAAGCCATCTATAGTCATATGAAAAAATGCTCTAAATCACTATTGATTAGAGAAATGCAAATCAAAACAACTCTGAGGTACCACATCACACCTATCAGATTGGTCAACATGACAAAACAGGAAAATGATAAATGTTGGAGAAGACGCGGGAAAACTGGAACACTAATGCATTGTTGGTGAAGTTGTGAAATGATCCAACCATTTTGGAGAGTAATTTGGAACTATACCCAAAGGGCTATAAAAATGTGCATACCCTTTGACCCAGCAAATGCACTTCTAGGGCTGTATCCCAAAAAGAATATACAAATGGGAAAAGAACCCACATGTACAAAAATATTTATGGCAGCTTTTTTTGTGGTGTCAAAGAATTGGAAATTGAGAGGATGCCCATCCATTGGGGAATGGCTGAACAAGTTGTCATATATGAATGTAATGGAATACTATTGTACTATAAGAAATGATGAGCAGGCAGACTTCAGAAAAACCTGAAAAGACTTGTATGGGCTGATGTTGAGTGAAGTGAGCAGAACCAGAAGAACGATGTACACAGTAACAGCCACGTGCAATAACTAAGTTGATAGACTTAGCCCTTCCCAGAAATGCAAGGATCTAAGACATCTCCAACAGTCTCATAATGGAAAATGCTATCCACATCCAAAGAAAGAACTATGGCATTTGAATGCAGATCAAAGCATACTTTCATCTCGTTTGTTTTGTTTCCTCTTTCTGGTGGTTCCTCCTATTGGTTCTAATTCATCCTTCCAACATCACTAATGTGAAAATATGTGTAATAGGAATGTTAAAAAAAAAAACAACACAAAATTTGGTGTCCAAAATGCCTCTGAAAAATATCATTTATGTCCTAAGATTTCCTCCATTTTTACTAAAGAAAAACAAAGAGAAGATAAAGGCAGAAGTGGCTTTTAAGTAAGGGTTCATCAGTAACAATGCTTTTTTCCTGCTGAAAAACAAAAAGGAAAATCAGGAACACAGAACATGGGCAGAGAAAGTGACTAAATACATTGAAATGATTAAAAACAGATTGACCTATTTGATGGAGAAATATTCTCCAACCTCACTATACTGCCCTGTGGTTCAGTAGAAAGAGCACTGAACATGAAGTCAGGAAACCTGGATTCAAGTCCTAGATTTGCCACTAATTCTGTGAAATGAAGTCAATTCCCTTCTCTGTGAGTCAGTTTCTTCATTTGCAAAATGTTAGCACAGACTATACGATTTTCAAGGTCCCTTCCAGTTCCAATAATTCACAATTCAATGACATATGACTATGGTAACCTATTATACCAACTGGATCCGGTTAGATTCCTTAACTTTTTTTAAATTTTTGATTATCTGTTTTTACCTCTTCCATCTTTCCCTTGTAATGTTCTTCACAGGATAAGGGTGTAGAGATGTTTTATAGCAATCCAAGGGATTTGTTATGTTTTTATTTTTTAAAACATATTTTTATATTGCCTTTTAATCTGTGATTGGCTGTTTTTACCTCTTCCATCTTTTTCTTATAATGTTCTTCACAGGGAAAGGGTGTAGACATGTTTGTATCTTTCTGAAGGATTTATTATGATTTCATTTTTAAAAATGCATATTTCTACAGTGTTTTGGGGTTTTCAAAATACTTTCCTCACAACCACCTACAGCATTGGGCAGCTATGTGGCATAGTAGAGTATTGGACATGAAATCTGGAAGACCTGAGTTCAAATCCTGCCTCAGACACTTATTCTCTGTGTGACTTTGGGCAAGTCACTTAACCTTTCTCAGTATGGGAGGTAAGAGGGGATAAGATAGGAAGTGAGCTAGAGGGAAAGCATGCCTAACTATTTCATTCTACCTGGCAGGTCCATAAAACAGCCTTGGTCTTTCTCTTTCTCCTCCTTCTCATAGATAAAACATAGTGAGCTACAAGTAGAATAATATTTTTAATATCCATAGAGAACTAATACATACAAAGAATGAAGGAGCTCAAAATGAAAAAGGGACAGAGATGTTAAGACCAGGCAAAACATCCTGATGGCTTATAAGTCTACTGTATCCTTATATCAACTACTTGATTTGGGACCTGCTCCCTGAGAAGATTAGTATTTGCAACAACAAAGAAAGTTCAAGTATCTAGATGGATGATTTATACAATTATGCTGCTGTAAGAGAGAGAAGGGTTGTTGCTGAAAACTTGCACTTACAAAGAGGGGGAAAACTGCCAGGCATTGAGAGAAGTGCCAATACAGAAAGCAATTTAGACTTACAAAGTTAACGGCACAAAAATAATGTATGCCAAGAAATCCTTATGGAAGACATTGAAAGTGATCCATGAAAATGACTATGATCTAACATTACGAGGGAACCAAGCAGAGGACGCCATCTTTCCCTCCACCTCCCCCCCCAAGAAATCCAATAAACTCCCCTAGAAAGTCTGGCTGAGTAAGGTATCAAACAGACTTGTGTAAACATAGTATTGCCTATGTTGGCCCAGGTGCTCAGGATTAGACTACGGCAATACTAGTAGCATCATTTTTTAGGGAGGAGAGATCCAAATAGATGAACTCATCCTTCATTACCCACACCACTAAGTTTACCGAGAGATTGATAGGCTCCTTCCCCTACGACTAACATAGCTTCTTCTTATAGACATGTGCACCTCAACCCCTCAAAAAGCAAACAAAAACAAAGGCAAGTATATATACAAGAAAAATCAGGACTTACAAAAAATTAAAAAGATGATTTTTTTTGAGATGACAATTTGTTCTAAAAAAAGGATTCTTTGATTTACTGAAGGTTTTATTACAGAATTCTTTTATTTAACATTCCCCTAGTACCAAATAATATTGATATCTCTTTTTAACTATATTCTTCAAAATAATCTTTATACATATTATTTACTTGGCCTCATAAGCCTAAGATGTAGATAGTACAATTGTGATTATATCCATTTTACAAATTAAGAGGATAATTCAAGCTTGGAGGGGTTAAGTAATTTGCCTTAAGTGGCAATGCCAGAACTTAAATCTTGGTGTGCCGATTCCAAATCCAGTCGTCTCTTTACTCCACCTTATATTGGAAAGTATAACTATTCAGTTTAGAGAAATTCAATTTGCATGCATCTTTTTGTGACTACACTATCGTTTAAGTGACGTCCACCTTTCTAGCTCGGCATTATTCAATAGTTTTTGATGCTCTTCTCCTATATGGTAGTTACAGAGGTATGGGAGGGGTGAGAAGAGGAAGAGAAGCCTAGCCTTCAGCTCCACAGGAGTGCTTCTTTTTGTGCAGTAACAGCACTACCCTCAGCTTCCTGATCTTTGCTCAGGTACTAAAGAGCTACAGGAGGGCTAGTTGAACGTGGCAAGCCCAAAGAAGAAACAAAGGAATACTTAAGCTAACACTGTAATCTTTTTCTCCAAACAAGGAGGCTCTTTCCTCATAGTTTATATAGGCAAATATCTGAATCATAAAATAAGGCTCTAGGAAACACTTTCTATTTTAGAGAATCCAATCATACATCATTTCTGGTTGTCTCCCAGGCTGTTTTGGTTGCAATCCACATTTCAAATCCCTTGCAAAATTTAAAGGGCAAAAGATACACACAATTAGTAAGCATTGAAAGACTTAGAACAAATTTTACTTATTAAGAGTCACTAAATATCTTTTGGCTGATATAAGAAAAAAGAAATCTGTCTAAACCACAAAATAAACATCCTTTAACTACCTATGCATTTGCATTTTTATCTCTTTTCATTTTAATATTAAGTAGCACCTGTTTCACAGGAGAAATTTCATTATTTGAAATTGTTGTTTACCAAAGAGTGTACTGAAATTCTCACTCTTCCTGAATTTGTATTTATAAAGCATTTTATGTGTTAAACTCCCTACATTATCTTTTCAAAAATATCCTTCTGTCCACCTTAGGATTTAGTTTAATTCCCTGCTCTAGGTAGGAAGTAATAGCTTCCTGAAATCTTTGCAACTTGTCGATTTTCATCACTTTTGGAAATAGTGTTAGAAGCCCAAAGGAATAAAGTCACTCACTCAAAGTATTACTTTAATACTTCAAAAAGCTATCATTTTCTTGGAGTGGAATTCTTGACACAGATCTAACCATTCCAAGCCACAGTGGTTTTCGGGGAGCTACCATGACCAAAAACATTTATTACATGATGGCCAGTATGATGATGATAATTATCTCCAAAGTTATCTAGTCTTGTCCTTGGATGACAAAAACATCATTTCTAGACCTGCACTACAGGTTGAACTTAGCTGGAATGGCTTTCAGGAGCAGAGGGAGCTGATTTCCTTACAATGGAATTATGATTTAGCCTTGGAATTTACACCTTGGAAGTACTCTCCACTCCCACCACGCTCCTCCCAGAATCTCCATTTAAGGATGGTGCCCCAGGCCAGTCATATTTTTATTTCTCACCAAGCTGTACTCTAGACTTAGTATCCCACCAGAAGGACATCTGTTTCTCCTATTCCCCCTTTAGTTTCCTTTTTAAGTGTGGTCTTCTCCAGTTGGAATGTAAGCTTCTTGAGGGGAGGGATTAGCTTTCTTCTTGTCTGTATTTATACTCTTATGTTTGTACTTGTATTGCCTTCAGGAGCAAATACAAAATGCTCTGTTTGGCATTCAGAGCCCTTCATAATGTAGTCCCCTCCTATCTTTCCAGTCTTCTCACACCTTACTCCTCACGTACTCTTAGATCAGTGACACTGGCCTCCTGGCTGTTCTATGAACAAGACACTCATCTCTCAGCTCTAGGTGTTTGTTTTTGTTTTTTCCTGGATGTCCCCCCCTGTAATGCCAGAATACCCTATTTTTATCTTTTCTCAAGCCACAGTCTTTTATTTCAAACTCTTAGAGGCATTTTAATTCAATTCAATTTAGCAAATATATATAAAGCATCTACTAGGTGTCAGATATTCTGGAACAATGCTCTTCTTCCTCAGCTCCACCTACTGGCTTCCCAGGCTTCCTTTAAATCCCAAATAAAATCCCATCTTTTACAGGAAGCCTACCCTTTTAATTCTAGTGCCTCCTCTCAGTTTCTTATTTCCTCTTTGTCCAGTATATATTTGTTTGCATATTGTCTAGCACCTTAGATTGTAAACTCCCTGAGGGTAAGGACTGCCTTCTGCCTCCTTTTTGTATCCCCAGCATTGAGAACAATGCCTGGCCTGATAAATGTTTATTGATTCCCAATGCTTAGCACTGTACACTTAGTAAATACTTAACTAGTTCAAGATACCAAGAAATGACCCTTGAGTCTTTGTTCTCTAATTAAAGTTGTGATCTGTTCTACCAAGGGGCAACTAAGCCAGGGAAATCCTGACTGGGGTGGTTTTCCTTTCACAGATTGCCAGAGGCAACTGAGTCTCATGTCCACCACTCAGTTATCTTTCACTTGTCAGAGGAGGTCCCAATGATGTACTGACAGAAAGAAGACCTCTGGATTTAAAGGGACCTGGGACGTTCAACTGGGGTAATTAATCACTGAGAGATCACAGCTTCAATTTATTTGTTATTACTGGTCTAGCTAATAAATTGATTTATCACACCTAGAAGTGTGTCTCTTGGAATTTCATTGGTGACATTCATTTATGCTAAAAACCATACAAAGCATAGGCAGAAAAGGGGAGTGGAGAAAGACAGTGGTAGGAGGGAAGGTGGCTAGGTGGCACACTGAGTCATCAAGACCTGAGTTCATATCTGTTCTCAGACACTAGTGTGACCCTAGGCAAGTCACTTCACCTCTATTTGCCTCAGTTTCATCAGCTGTAAAATGGGGATAATAATAGCACCTACCTAGCAGAGTAGTTATGAAGCTCAAATGAGACAACCTTTGTAAAAAACAGCACACTTAGCACAGTGCCTGGACTAGTAGGTGCTACATAATGGCTTATTCCCTTCTCTCCCCTCTCTCACCACATTTGATGACATGATGCTTTACTTAGAAAACTGTAAAGAATCTGCAAAGAAACTGTAATGGCAGAACACCCTATTTTTATCTTTTCTCAAGCTACAATCTTTTATTTCAAACTCTCAGAGGCATTTTAATTCAATTCAATATAGCAAATATATATAAAGCATCTACCAGGTGTCAGATATTCTGGTAGGAGCTAGGAACACAAAGACAAAACGAAACAGATTCTACCTTTAAGGAGCTTATATTTTATTGGAGAGAAACAACATAGATAACAATATAGAAAAACAATACAGATAAAGAAATACCACATGGGTTTCATATTTATTTCTTATGTATAATATATATGTGCATATATACATATATACATATATACATAAATACATATACACATACATACATGTATACATGAAATAAATTCACCAATAATTGCAGGGTGGTGTGGAAGAAGAAAAACTAACAAACGGGGAAATCATTTTATAATCCTTTTTATTTATTTTTATAAGTCCTTTTATAGAAGGTGTTACTTGACCTGAACAATGAAGGGACCCAGTAACACCAAGGGGTAGAGGTAATGAAGGAGAGCTTTCTGGGTCTCAGGGGACAGCTTAGGCAAGGCACAGAAGTGGGAGCTAGCATAGGTGTTGTGCTCTGGGCTACTGGTGGGACTGGAGAGGTGACAGTTGTCTCTTCCCCCAACACCAGCTGGAGCTGTTATAAGGGATGACTCTATAGGCCCCACCTAGGGCAGTCTAAGTTAACTTTTCCCTAGGTAGGTTGGTCTGGCACCCAACTGTAGGACCTTTGGACAAGGAAAAATATAGTAGTGGTTTTAGGACCTGAGGGGAAGAACTCCTGAGACTGCAGGGAATTCGTCTCTTGACTGCTTTTAGTGGCCGTGTGTGAGCTTTAAATTGCTTTTACATGTCTGGACTGCCTTTTACTGCCCAGTAAACTCACCTTTTACCTGAGAGTTGTTGAATGCTTTTATTAAAAGAATTGTTTATCTGCACGCTCAGACGCTGGGTAATTCACTGCACCAGTGGCTGAACCACAACTGGGCAAGGAGAGAACAGCAAAGTACCTAATTTGGCTGAAATGTCATATGTGAAAGGGAGAATAATATGAAATCAATCTGGATAGACAGGCTGGAGTCATATTGGAATGGGCTTTAGGTCTCAAAACAGATATATTTTATCTTAGAAGAACTATGGAGCCATTGAAGCTTCTTGAGCAAGGAGAGAACATGGTCTGCACTTAAGGAATATCGGTTTGGCAACTGTATCAAAGATGGACAGGCAAATGCATCTTCCGGGAGGTTTCAGAGAGTCTCTTACATTGCAATGTGCACCAATAATAACAGTGGGGAAAGCAAGACAAGTACAGTGATTTAGGAGAAGAGAAACAAGTCCCATGAGCAATCGCTCTGCTCCAAGAACAGTATTCACACAAGGAACAGCCTAGGAGTTACTCAGAGGCCCCTGAGTATAACCGATCGTTATTTGAAACAATCGTTGATAAAATTGTTCCATCTGCATCCTTCCTTTTCCTGTGAATCTACTGGTTTCTTAAACACACTAATAGTGCCTCATGGGGGCATTGGGCTGAACACAGATTCCAGTCTAAGCTATGCTAACACAGCCCAAGCCCTGGCAGGTCTTACCAAACTGGATGGGCTTCAAGTGTTGATCTGGGAACATGGCTCTTAGGAGACCAGCTCAGCTAACTGTGGAGAGGTTCTTCACTAGATTGGCCACCAGGTGATGAATTCTTAGCCAGGATAGTTCATGAAACTATATACTATCATGTGAAGAGTTGTGGTTTGCATGAGTAAGGGAGTACCTGCACTCATTTATCATTATTAATAATATCTACTCAAATATATACAGTGCTTTGAAGTTTACAGAGAATTTTTCTGAAAAAACCCCAATTGAATTGACAATGCAAGTATTATGATCCTCATTTTACAGATGAGGAATTGAAGAATATAGAGACCTTTGGCTGCTAACTATATCTGTTAGAGAACAGTGGTACCTGCATTATGACTATTTTTTGGCTTTTATCCCCTGGAAAAATGTGAGATTTCACTTTATGTACAGAAAATTTGCAAACAGAAATCATCAATTTCTGTTGGATAAAGAACAAATACCCTACAGATGAAGCTATGAATCGGTCTAACCTTCTTGAAAGCAATTCAGAATTATTTGGAAAAAAAATAACCAAAATGTTCATGTTCTTTATCCCAGAGATACTAAAAGAGTCAAAGACAGAAAGATCCTATATACACATATGTAAATATTTACCCCAGGATTCTTTTCTGGTGGCAAAGAAGTGAAAACAAATGAAGTACTCATCAAGCGAGGAATGGTTAAACAAATTGTGGCATATGGATGTAATCTCTGTACTATAAGACACAATGAAAATATGTAAAGAATTCAGAGAAACCTGGGAAGATTTACAAGAACTGACAAACAGTGAAGGAAATAAAACCAGGAAAACAATGTACTCGACCACCTTAGCAATGTAAACAGAAAGAACAATAAAGCAAAACTGAATGTTCTGTAATTACAATGGCTAAGCTTGGATGGCAAAGAGAAACCATATAAGCATTCCTCTCTTCTTTTTATTGCAGACATGGTGAGCCATAGATTTGGAATACTCGGGGCCGGGGGCGGGGGGGAACCTTTGACACTAGAAAAGATTAGATACAGGAAGGAAGAATGACATATTTGGATATAAATGTAACATAAAAATCAAAAAGCATCAATTAAACAAAACAAAAATCCATTCCTATACCCATTTATTATGAGAAGCAAAAACCCACATAAGATATCAAAATAATTGTTCGCTGGTTTTGTATTCTGAACAAGAAACATTGTTAGATGCCACAAGAAAGCACAGCGGAAAGAAAAGCAGGTATGAAGAACCCTGGGACCCATGGAAGAAAATAAAGGGAGTGTAGATGGAATTGTCCCAAGGCTTTATATTAGCAGTAAGCCAATGACTCCTCACCTCCCAGGGTCTCCATTTCTATCCCTTATCCCACCACCATACCACAGTCCTGTTACCTGAAGTAAGTCAAGATGACTTCCAAGAACACAATATGGTACAGAAGTATTAAGTCATGTTCCCCACTGAAACATCCTTTAATGTGCTGTTGACATTCTACACTCTGACACTCTATGCTATTAGTAAAGTCACTTCTGGCACACTGAGTTAAATAGATTTTACAAGCCTGGCCTGAGATCCTAACACCTAAACAGAAAATTTTTACTAGGTGAAAATTGATTTTAAGTTTCACACAGCTGATTTGACAAACAGACTTGCAGATTTGTTATTGTTGTTGTTTAGTCGTGTCTGACTCTTCCCATGGACCCGATCCCATGGACCACAGCATGCCAGGTCTTTCCAACCTCCACTATCTCTCAAAATCTGTCCAAGTTCATGTTCATTGTTTCCATAGCACCATCTATCCATCTAACCCTCGGCTCTCCCCTTCTCCTTTTGCCTTCAATCTTTCCCAGCATTAGGATCTTTTCCAGGGAGTCCCATCTTCTCATAATGAGGCCCAAGTATTTAAGTTGCAGCTTCACTATTTACCCTTCCAGTGAATAACCTGAATTAATTTCTGTGTATTGACTGATTTGATCTCCTTGCTGTCCAAGGGATTCCCAAAAGTTTTCTCTAGCACCATAATTCAAAAGCATCATTTCTGTAGTGCTCAGCTTTCCTCAAACAGGAGATGGAAACGTTAAACATGGACATACTGGGAGTCAGTGAATGTAAATGAACAGGAATGGCGAATTTAATTCAAATGATCATTACATATACTACTGTGGGCAATAGTATACTAAGAATTCCTTAGAAGAAATGAAATAGCCCTCATAAAAAAATAAGAAAAGCAGTACTGAAGTATAATCTCAAAAATGACAGAATGATATCTGTTCAAATCCAAAGCAAACAATTCACCATCAGAGTAATAGAAGTCTATTGTGTTAACCACTGATGCAGAAGAGGTCAAAGTTGATCAGTTCTATGAAGACTGACAACATCTTCTAGAAATAACACCAAAAAAATGTCACATTCATCATGGGGACTGAATGCAAAAGATAATTGGAGTAACAGGAAAGTTTGGCCTTGGAGTACAAAAGGAAGCAGGGCAGAGACCAATAGCGGTTTGTCAAGATAACTTTCGGGTCAGAGCAAACATTCTTTTTCAACAATCCAAAACGCAACTCTACACATGGACGTCACCAGACAGTCAATATCGAAATCAGAGTGATTACAGACTTTGCAGCTAAAGATGGAAAAGCTCTATACAGTCAGTTAAAACAAGACCTAGAGTTAACTGTAGCTTAGATCATGACATTCTTATTGCAAAATTTTGACTTCAATTGAAGTAGGAAAAACCATCAGACCACATACATATGACCTAAGTAACATCCCTTGTGAATATGAAATAGAAGTGATGAATAGATTTAAGGGATAAGATCTGATAGATAGAATGCATGAAGAACTATGGACAGAAGTTCCAATAATGTACTAGACGCAACAACAAAAATATTCCAAACTTATAGAACACAGCTATTTATATCAGTTGGGCATGGCCTGTAATATCTGCAACGATAACAGCAATTTGTCTTGATGTAGTGCTTGAAGGTTTATAAAACATTTTCCTTACACAGAGTTTGCTGGGAAGATAATGCAAGTATTCTTAGCCTCAATTTATTGATGAGGATGGTAAAGCTCCAGGGTAGTAAAATGA
Organism: Vombatus ursinus; assembly: GCF_900497805.2. Classification (NCBI taxonomy): domain Eukaryota; kingdom Metazoa; phylum Chordata; class Mammalia; order Diprotodontia; family Vombatidae; genus Vombatus; species Vombatus ursinus. Next base: position 23,712,831 of record NW_020954548.1, read on the forward strand.
CTTTCCCAGGCAGAATTCAAACCCAAGTCTCTTAAATCTTTCCCGTATACTGTGCGGCTAAAGGACCAAACTTAGACTGTATTTTCCTTCTTCTCTCTACTACGATAAAACTATATTTCTAATGCTCACTACTCTCTGTTGGTAAGATGGAACAAAGAGAACAAGAAGGGCCAGACTACTGAGAATAGAAATATTCCTGTTAAAAAACAGCCACACCACAACTATATAACTGTTATATTTGTTCTCATTGTATGATTTCTAAGTAGATACAGTATGGTGGCACATGAGCCTATTGTCAGACAACTGACCTCTGCAGAAAAGTTCATTTAAATTAAAAGGTAAATATGTTTCAGATACCAGGTTGCACTTTGCTTGTTCTTAGCAAAGTAATTTTTTATGCTCTCCCTATTTCCACAATATTTAAAAATTCTATTTCTGTGAGATCTTTTTCACACAGGGAAGTGAATTACCCAAGCAGATGTGTGAAAGAACACATTCACACTCAAAGAAAAGTTTACTGCTTGTGTTACGTCTCATTTGTAAGCATAAAACTAAATGGTAGTCTTCTATCATTTAAATTACTTTTTAAAAATGAAGGTAATCTGCATAGTCCTGCAATTCAAATACCTTTTTTTTCTCTCTCTGTATATAAAACTATAGGTTTGTGATGCTGAAAAATTTTACCAAATCTTCTGTAAATGTAAACTGCTTCTAATTTGAAAATGTGTATGAACATGTATGTTTAAATACATAAATAAATATATACATAGTCCAAAATGGAAAGTTTTCTAGTTCCAAAACTTTTTTATTGATAAAATAGAAAACTTGGGAATCAAAATGTTATTCTTTGCAATGATGCATAAATAACTTAGGAATAGGAACAAGAATTAAAGGAATAAAAAATTACAAGGGCCCTGTAATTTCTCAGTACCATATGACAGGGATAATATTTAAAAGTTCATAAAGTTGGTTGGTGGTCTGAGCAAATTCCCCAAACTGACTAAAAAACAATTCTTCAGCCCCGCCACATACCAGCATCATTCCAAATTCTCAGAAAGAGAGAAATAGGAAGGAAGGAAGGAAGGAAGGAAGGAAGGAAGGAAGGAAGGAAG